>NC_041393.1:477292505-477312503 GCF_002162155.2 Triticum dicoccoides | reverse complement strand
CCCCCTAGCCCCTATATATAGTGGAGGGGAGGAAGGGCAGCCGCACCCTGCATCTTGGCGCCTCCCTTCCCCCTTGCTACACCTCCTCCTCCCGCAGACGCTTGGCGAAGCCCTGCCGGATCCCTGCTGCATCTACCACCATGCCGTCGTGCTGCTGGATCTTCATCAACCTCTCCTTCCCCTTTGCTGGATCAAGAAGGAGGAGACGTCACGCTGACCGTACGTGTGTTGAACGCGGAGGTGCCGTCCGTTCGGCGCTAGGATCTCCGGTGATTGGATCATGACGTGTACGACTACCTCAACCCCATTCTCTTGAATGCTTCCGCTCGCGATCTACAAGGGTATGTAGATGCACTCCCCTCTCTCGTTGCTGGATGAACTCATAGAATGATCTTGGTGAACGTAGGAAAAATTTAATTTTATGCAACGTTCCCCAACACCAGTGATGTGGTAATATTAGTTCGAACCTCTCTTATATCCATGTTCAGCTGATCAGCGCGGGCACTTGCAGCTGCGTGAGCTGAATTACATTTCTAATATCAGTCTGAACCTTGTAATCTTCAAATTTGAGCCATATAACTCTGGAATTTGAACCTTGTAATATTTCGGGCTTTTGTGGTACAATCGTTGAAATGGCATCATATGAAACTCGTATATTGGTAGCACTATTTTGTCCTTAATATGCAATGGACCTAGATTTTATTAACCATTCTCAAATGTGTTTCTCATGTCAATCTCATCACAAACAATCTATATAGCTTACTCGACTGCGATCTTCTACCGCGTGCCCTGTAGAGGCAGAATTAATTATCTCACTCGAGTGTCCATCATCACCCTTCTGTGTAATTTTGACCTCATCACCCACAGGTAAACTTATGGTTAAAGTCATTCCACACACTTTGTTTTTGGAAAACTTTTTGCCAATAAACGCCCATGATTTGCGCCCTCTTCTAGCCGATGCATGGCCAAACTAGCCGGGCGGGAAGCTTGCGCGGTCGCACGCGGGAACAGGCTCGCCAATGATACATTTGGCGCCTCTTCGAGCCCACGCATGTTCAAACAAAGTGCGTGTGGGGTGCTCAAGCATGCAATGGAATCCTCCGCTATGAACGTGGTGACAAGACGTGACGATTACAGGCCAGCTGCACCCCATTTATTACAGCGGCCATTTAACCCTTGTGTCTCTTCAACTTTTTGATCACGCCCCAGTATTGCAAGTAGCACACCCACTGTCGGTTCAATATCCGGTGTATCTCGTAGTAGGGGTCCTAAGCTAGGCGTCTTGGAGCGATGGTAACATGGACAAGGGATTTTACCCAGGTTCGGGCCCTCTTGATGGAGGTAAAACCCTACGTCCTGCTTTTGATTGTATTCATATGGGGTGTAGTACAGAGTACATGTATCTACCACGAGATGATAGCAATGAATATGAGATTGTCTATTGACTAGCCTGGCCTTGGTTTATATAAGACACCGGAGGCCTAGGGTTTTAGGAGAGTCCTTGTCTTGGGCGCCAAGTCTTGTGGAGTCTTCCTTGTATGCGGCAGGGGTTGTCTGAACTGGCCCACGAGTATACGGCCATAGGGGTCCTCGGCCCAATCCAACTGATCGGGAGACGGCGTGGTGAGTACCCCCTAGTCCAGGACACCGTCACCCACCATGAAAAATTCTTAGAGGGTATCCTACACGGCTCCAATGGCGCTCCGAGCGGCTACCGACGACGAGTAGCAGTTCACCATGCATGTCGCAGTGGACACCCGCAGAAGGTTAACAGAGCTCTTGGTTGTTTACACCAACAACCCAGTCTTGGTGGAGCACTCCATCCACACCATGGAACTGCTGCTTGCTGAGGAGAAGTACAAGGTGGTCGGATTCGACCTCGAGTACACCCGCGCTCATGCCGGGTCCCATTGTAGTGTCACTGTCGCCTAGATGTGCATGCACAATCACGTCCTGGTCTACCACTACTGCCTGGCCACAAGGCATTGCGAGCATTTCGCCAGGTTTGTCAACAGCCCCCACTACATGTTCGCTATGGTGGACATCACCAACGATGTAAAGGTGCTCAAGAATTAGGGCATCGCCTACCAGAATCTTGTCGACATCCAAAGCCAATACAAAATCTGGGGAAGCAAGAAGCATGAGAAGGACTCACTGGTTCACCTCACTGAGGCCATCATCGACCCCTACTACACAGACATGAAGGATTCCTACAACAAGGACAATCATGTCTGGCACTCGTCCTGGATGGAGAAACTCGACAAAGCTCACATCGTGTACGCGGCCAAGGAGGCATACATGAGCTATGAGATGTACAGGTAGATCATTGACATGAGGAAGTGTCTCCTTTTCCAAAATGTCCAAGGATCCAGCCGGAAGTAGAGCAATGGAAAGTGTCATCACAACAAGAAGTAGATGATTAGATGCTCGTTTCTCCTAATTTAGTATGCATGTAATTGCTTACTTTGGTGTGTGGAAATATTATGTGTGTAGTCACTTATATAATTCTATGCTTAATTTGGTTATGCAATGATGCTCTTATAAGTATATATGTTGATGTTCTGTAGACAGAGCGTAGATATTGTGCGGACAGAGCAGATCACATCGCACAGTGACTAAACAATGGAACATGTCGATGATGATTTCATCAATCACTCACAATTATATAGCAGAAATCATTTGCTCATAACAAACACGATTTGTTAATAGGAATCCTCTCTGTTGTTATTGGTCTTCCCACATATTTCTGACTACCGACCTGTTTGTCGCGTATCACACACATCTTGTTAAATTAAACCATTTTTGTTGTGTTGGCTCATCGGAAATAGTTCATCCAAGTGAATTGTATGACGTATATTGTACACACCTTGATCTGACTGGCCATTTATATTGTGTTGCCTAATTAGAAACAGTTCATCCAAGTGAACTGTATGTTGTATATCGCACACACCTTCATCTGTCTGACCATTTCTGCTATTATGCTCATCGCAAACAATTCATTCGAATGAATTGTATGCCACTCATCACTACAATATGAATGGTGTTTGATGTCTCCGCCATCACAAACATTTTGTATCTTTTGTTACAGTTTTATTACATCACCATTTGTGAATAATGCATCGCACACACTTTCGTTGAAGGGTCTCTGATTGTACTGTCGCGTTTGGACCATCCTATAATAGTGTGTTGTGCACACACCCAACAGGGATGCAACACGCACTACACGATGCCGGGGACTGCGCCGCCACCGTGGTGTATGTCGGATTCCAGGCTCCACAGACCCAAGAAAGGTTCGAACTCAGGGGCGTGTGCGAAGAACTCAACCTCTCAAGCCAATCGATCCGCTACTCTCACGACCTAGCTCGATGAACATGACAGAGGAAGACATAGTAGTTTACCTAGGTTCGGGCCACCTTGCGCTGTAATACCCTACTCCTGCTTCGAGGTGGATTAGCCTCACGAGGGGCTGAGGATGAACTAGTACAAGTGGAAGAACAGCCTTAGGAGGCGTGTTCTTGTGATGAGCTCTTGGTGGTTCAATGAGCTGATACCTGATGAGTCGATCCTCCTCTACGGTGGTGGCTAGGCTATATTTATAGTGGCATTGGTCCTCTTCCTCCAAAACTTAGGCGGGAAGGGATCCCACAACGGCCAAATTTGGAAGGGGACAAGAGGTACATCTAATCCTGACGAAAGGTAGTCTTCGCCTGCAAAGCCTCTGAGCTTGACGTCGCGATGGGCTCGGCGATGACATCCATCCTGTCGTTCTAGCGATCTTGGTCTCGTTGCATGGAAATGGCAACCTTTGGCTGATTCCTTGGGACTCCACACCTGCGCTTGCCTCCTTTGCACCAAAGAGGAAACCTGCTGCTCTGCGCCCACTGGCGCACGCCTGGCCTTGGTCGTCATGGCTGATGTCATTCCAGCCTCGTGAGGCTGGGTCTTGCATAGAAATCTCCGCTCCGCTCAGGAGGCTGCCTAAGGAGGCCGCTCCCTTGGAGGTCTTGATGTCACCCGCCTCGCGAGGCTTGGCCCCTCGCGAGGGTCTTGTTTTGCCGTAATCGAAGCTGGGCCATACCAGGCCATCGATGAAGCCACGTCATGGGCCGCAGGCAGCCAAGTCTAGGTACCATGGTTCCCAGAATGCCGATAGTGTAGTCTCCCAGCTAGAGATGTCCTCTAATGATGGCGGAGTGGTTGAGCGACGATGACGGGCCAGTGTTGTTGGCGATTGTGAGAGAAGCAGACGAGATAAGCTATAGGGAGGGAGGGGAAAATGCAATGCAACACTCGCCGGCCGTGAGGGTTTATATAGAAGGCCGGTAAGCATTGGGATTTTGGGGGATTTCGCCGAGTCAGGTAGGAAGCTTGCACGGCTATGCATGGGAACCTACATGGTTGCGCGGAAACGGGCTCACCAACAATTCATTGGTGCCACTTCGAGCCACCGTTTGGCTAAAAGAACTCATACACGGTGCTCAAGCTTGCGCTCGAAGCCGTCTACGGCAGCAGGGTGACAAGATGTACGAGAGGAGGACAAAACAACACGTACACATACGGTTAATAAAAAAGGTTTGCGATTTAATTACCTACTACCTCCATCCTGGTTTATAAGTCCTCTTTGTATTTTTGTGCCAAATTTTGACTAGAGATTTAACTAATAAAATATGAATGCATGCCACAAAAGATTATATCATTGGAATCGTATTTGAACATAGTTTCCAATTATATTATTTTTTATAACATGCATTAATATTTTGTTAGTTAAATTTAAGGTCAAATTTTGGCACCGAATATAAAGGGGACCGATAAACCAGGACGGAGGTAGTAGCACACAACCGCTCTCTATGCAGCGTCGCAAATGATTGTTTGACCATCGTGTGATGTGGAACACGACGTAGTTTCACATCATGCCATCGGCTCGCAACTATCGGTCGGCTTGTAGATGACCATTCCCTATGTGTTCAACTGCTCTATTTGTGTGGTTGCTCGTGGTTGAGGCGCCCGCGATGCGCTCTGCTCTCATCCCGCCGCGCGTGCTCTGTTCTCGCGTCCCTCCGTGCGCTCTATCAGTGTTTGGGGCCGACGCACGATCACGTACGTTCGTGCTGCCATTATGCATGCGGTTGCGCCAGGTCCCGCGCCATGATGTAGTTACCCGCTGCAAAACTGCAATGCAGACGTGCCGAGAATCCAGGCCGCCCGACCCCATTTATTCCCGCGCCCATTTACCTTAACTCTCACGCCACACAACACAATAAGCACACCCCACGACGACACATACAGAGAGGATATCCAGCAGCTCCAAGGGCGCTCCCGGTGGCTCCAATGGTGCTCCCAGTGGCTGACGATGACAACGGGCGACAATTCACCACGCATAACATACTGGACACCCATGTGAGGGGGAAGGACCTCTTGGTGGTGTACATGAACAAGCTGGTCTCGATGGAGAGCTCCATCCAAACTATGGAGAAGTTGCTTGGTGGGGACAAGTACCAAGTGGTCGCTTCGATCTCGAGTACTCCGGCGGTAATCCCGGGCATGATCACAAGGTTGTCGTCGCCCAGTTGTGTCTGCACCATGACGTCCACGTCTACCACTACCACCTAGCCACAAGGCATTGCGAACGTTTCGCCAAGTTTATCAACAACCTCGACTACGGTTTCGCTACGGTGGACACCACAAATGATCTAAGCGCTCAAGGTTTCGAGCTTGGCCTACCGGAATCTTGTCAATATCCATGACCACTACAAGGTCTGGGGCAGCACCAAGAACAATCAAAACTCCCTTGTTGACCTCGCCTCGGCCATCATCAACCCCTAATACATGAAGATGAAGGAGGAGAGCAAGAAGGACAGGATTGCCTGGCATAGTGCATGGGAGCATAGACCGGATGAAGAACACATCAAGTACGCGGCCAAGGACGCGTACACAAGCTAGGAGATGTACAGGCGAATCATTGACATGAGGAAGTGCCTTCATCCTGCCACGGAAGAGGGATCAAGCCATAGAGCAGTGGCTACAGCGTCACACGAAGTAGATGACTAGATGATTGTTTCTCCTAGTTTAGAATGCATATATTTGTTTATTGAGGTGTGTGCGAATGATTTGTATAGTCACTTATGTAGATGTTTATTTGGGTTATATATATGTTGCTCTTCCGTAGACAGAGCAAATCACATCGCAGATGGAGTGAACTAGGGAACCCATCAATGATGATTTCATCAATCACTGACAATTGTATACCAACAATTGTATACCAGCAAGTGTTTGCCCACAACACACACGGCTTATTAGCAGCAATCGTTCGTGTTATTATCAGTCTTCACACATTTCTGATTACGAACCTGTTTGCCACGTATCACACACATCTTGTTTAGTTAAACCATTTCTGTTGTCTTGGCTCATCGTAAACAGTTCATCCGAGTGAACTGTATGCCCTCTATCGCACACACCTTAATCTGGCTAACCGTTTTTGTTGTGTTGCCTAATCAAAGACAGTTCATCCGAGTGAACTATATGTTGTATATTGCACACACCCTCATCTGGTTGACCGTTTCTATTGTTATGCTCCTCTCAAACAGTTCGTATGGACCAACCATATGCCACATATCGCCCACACAACTCTGATCTGAATAGTGTTTGATGTCTATGCCATCGCAAATAGTTCATATCATTTTTTACGGTTTTCTTACACCATTTGCGATTAATGCATCACGCACAGTTTTGTCGAAGGGTCTCTAATTGTACTATCGCGTTTGGACCATCCTTCAGTTGTGTAATCTCCATGTGGTTTTGGTAAATAACAACAACATATAAGTCATTGATCTAATGCTCATTGATAATAGATTTTAGAGAAGATCAATGACTGGCATGACAAGGACTAGTGAATGTAGGCCACTCAAAATGCTAAGGGAAAAGATTGGAAAAGATCCAAGACTCTACATTTTTTGTAAGTGATCCAAGATCACATTATGTCCATAGGAAAGCCAATATTATTAAAATGGGATGAGGTTTTGATCATGACTCAATTGCTCAAGTGCTTAGTGGTATTGCTCCAAAATCCTCAACTACTTCTTCACATCACTCTTATCCAAAACCCTAAAAGTCCATCTCGATCCCACCAAAACTTCTCATCTGGACCCACTGAGGTGATTATATACATTGCGACATGCCAAACCCTAACGTTTCGGTATAACTGAAATGGATCTCGATATCACCGAGATGGCCTGACCAAGTTTCTGTGATGAAGTCAATTCATTTTGGAATCACTGAGATGAACCGACCGGAATTTCTAAGACGAGGTCTTGCCTAGTCATTGCACTTCGGTCGCACCGAGTGGTTTTGTTCGGTCCCACCGGAAAGCCTAACGGTCAAGTCTTTTACACTAGTCGGTCTCACCGAGATTTTCATGCTGGTGTCACCGAGTTGGGTCAAAGACTTGTAATGGTTGGATTTTTGGTGCTGCCTATTTATACCCCTCCACCATGACCTACTCTTGATGAGAGCAACCAGAATGAACCACAACTTCCACTACTCATTTTTTGAGAGAGAACCACCTACTCATTTGTTGAGATCAAGAGATTCCAATCCAACCATTTGAACCTTGATTTTAGCATTTCCCATGTTGCTTTCCATTCAATCCTCTCCTCTACTAAAGTCAAATCTATGAGAGAGTATTTGAGTGTTGGGGAGACTATCATTTGAAGCATGCGAGCAATGAGTTCATCATCACCAGCACCGTCTATTACCTTTTGGAGAGATGTCTCCTAGATTGGTTCGATGTCACTTGGGAGCCTCCAAGAGATTGTGGAGTTGAAGCAAGGAGTTTGTAAGGGAAAGAAGATCACCTACTTTGTGAAGATCTAATCGAGTGAGGCTAGTCCTTCGTGGGCGTAAGCCATGATAGAGTAGGCAAGGTTACTTCTTCGTGGACCCTTTGTGGGTGGAGCCCTCTGTGGACTCGCATTATAAGTCTCCAACGTATCTATAATTTATTATTGTTTAATGTTGTTATATTATCATTCTTGGATGTTTTACAATCATTTTATAGCAACTTTACATCATTTTTTGGGACTAACCTATTGACATAGTGCCCAATGCCAGTTGTATTTTGCTTTTTTTACTTTGCAGAATATCAGTACCAAACGGAATCCAAATGCAGAGAAACTTTTTGGAGAATTTTTCTAGACCAGAAGGAAGAACTTGGGACAAAGAAGTACCAGAGGGTTCCCCGAGGGGGCACAACCCACCTGGGCACGCCTGGGGGACAGGCGCGCCCTGGTGGGCTGGTAGGTTGTGCCCACCTCGGTGGCCTCCCGTATCGCCTCTTTTCTCTATAAATACCCCAAAAATCCAGAAACCCTAGGGGAGTCGACGAAACACAATTTCAGCCGCCGCAAGTTCCAGAACCACGAGATCCAATCTAGACACCATCACGGAGGGGTTCATCATCCTCATTGGTGCCTCTCCGATGATGCGTGAGTAGTTCATTTTAGACCTACGGGTCCGTAGGAAGTAGCTATATAGCTTCTTCTCTCTTTTTGATTATCAATACAATGGTCTCCTGGAGATCTATTTGATGTAACTCATTTTGCAGTGTGTTTGTTGGGATCTGATGAACTTTGAGTTTATAATCAGAACTATATCCATGAAAGTTATTTGAGTTTTCTTTGATCTCTTATATGCATGATTACTTATAGCCTCGTATTTATTCTTCAAATCTTTGGTTTAGTTACGACAACTAGATAATTTTTTCTTGCCATCGGAAGAGGTGCTTTGTGATGGGTTCGATCGTGTTGTGTTCTTTCCCAGTGACAGAAGGGGCAACAAGACAAGCATGTATCATTGCTATTGAGGATAACAAAATGGGGGCTATTCCTCCATGAATAGATCTTGTCTACATCATGTCATCATTCTTATTGCATTACTCTGTTTCTCCATGAACTTAATACACTAGATGCATGCTTGATAGCGGTCGATGTGTGGAGTAATAGTAGTAGACGCAGGCAGGAGTTGGTCTACTAATCTTGAACGTGATGGCTATATAATGGTCATTGTCGGGATATCGTCATAATTATTTGATGTCCTATCAATTGCCCAACAGTAATTTGTTTACCCACCGTATGCTATTTTCTTGAGAGAAGCCACTAGTGAAATCTACGGCCCTGGGTCTATTTTTCCATCATATAATTTCAGATCTATATTACTATTTGCCTTTTTCTTTATCTGCATCTTCTATTTTCAGATCTATATTATTAAAAACCCAAAAATACCTCGCTGAATTTTATTTGTCGTTATTCTATTTGCTTCTACCAATCTATCTATTTACCAATATTTTACCCGAGAGGGATTGACAACCCCTCTTACGCATCGGAATGCAAGTATTTGTTCTTTGTGTGCATGTACAGTTTACATATTGTTCCTTGGTTCTCCTACTGGTTCGATAACATTGGTTTCATAACTGAGGTAAATACCTACCGAAGCTGTGCTACATCATCCCTTCCTCTTGGGGGAAAATACTGACCCGGATACGAGCTATCAAGTAGAATTTCTGGCGCCATTGCCGAGGATACATCATCAATATCTATCAGGTTCCTAATCACAAATCTCATATCCTTTCAACTTACATTATTTGCCATTTGCCTCTCGTTTTCATCTCCACCACTTCACAGAAATTTGTCGTTTTATTCGCCTTCTTTTTCATCCGTCTTTTTCTTGTCAGATCAGTTTCCAATCTTGTTTGCTACCTTGTCGTTATGGCTAGTTCTTCATCTATTGCGTATACCCCCAAGAATGAGGTACTTAATTTTAAACAAAGGGGAGGGGAGAATCTAAAATATGCTTGGTATAGAATTTTCAGTGCTCACAATAGATCTATTCATAAGCAATCTACCATTGTTCTTCTTCGTTGTTTTTATGTGGGTATCACCACTTGGTATAGATTCATCCTTGATACGATTACCGGTTGGAATTTCTTGATGTGTTCATCTTTGGATGCTTTTAATGCTATGGGAAATCTAGTGGGTTCACCACCTATCATTGTCAATGAAACAAATTTGACTCTCGAGCATGTTATGCAAAGATTAGATGCTAGTAAAAAGAAGATGGTCACCTTAGAGCAAATTGAAAATTTGGACACAAAGATGCAGAACCTCGCTAATAAATTTGGATCAAAAGCGGGAGAGGTTTTTAAGGTGCTAAAGGAAAAAGGAACCATAATTCACAAAAGAAATGAAGAATGTCCTTCTCAGATTGATAAGTTGGAAGAAATATTTAGTAATTTGAGCTCGGCTTTTGCTTCCATTAAAAATATTGAAAAATTCCAGTAAAAATTAGCAAGATTACTCAAATCACTAAGAAGAAGGGTGCTACTTCTAATAATAACAAACAAGATCTTAAGATGATTAGTATTCGCCCTGACTTTGTTGAAGTTGTGAGAAACCCTACTTGCAAAACTGATTTCTTCAATCTTATTCCTAGGAGTATTGTTATTGGAAATCTTTATGCTAAATTTGAATAATATTGGTTGTGTGATTGAGGAATTGGAAACTAAAGATGAAATACTTGAATCTATGCATTATACCTAGCTAGGGGCGTAAAATGATAGCGCTTGTTGGGAGGCAACCCAATGAATAAAATTTATACTTTTCATTTTTCTTTCTGTTATTGAGTGTTTGCACAATTATGCCTCTGTTATGATTGTGTTTTTATGTTTTAATTAGTTTTTGTGCCAAGATAAACCTTTGGGATCATGTTGTATGATAGTTGATTTGATCTTGTTGAAAAACAGAAACTTTTACGCCCAGTAAAACAATTTAATAAATCACAGAAACGTGATTTTGCTCTGATTTGCTTTTACAAAGATTGATATACCAATTGCCCATTTTGTCGTAATTTTTAGAATTTATGGAGTTACATAAGTATACGAAGTTCCCTGATTACTATAGACTGTTCTATTTTTAACAGATTATGTTTTCGTTGTATTGTGTGCTTATTTTGATGAATCTATGGATTGTATCAGGGGGTATAAGCCATGGTAAAGTTAGAATAGAGTGGTATAATGCAATAACAAAATATGAATGGGTTTGCACGAAGGTTTTGTTAAGTTTTGTGTGATTGAAGTTTTCAAGTTTTGGGTGAGATCACGATGGATGAAGGAATAAGGAGTAAGAAGAGCCTAATCTTGGGGATTCCCCATGGCATACCAAGATAATATTCAAGGAGAAACAAGCAACTAAGCTTGGGGATGTCCCGATTGGCATCCCCTCTTTCTTCTAACGACCATCAGTATTTTACTTGGAGCTATATTTTTATTCGTCACATATCATGAGTTTTGCTTGGAGCGTCTTGTATTATATGAGTCTTTGCTTGTTTTTCTTTTTAGTTTGCCACAATATTGTTGTCGGACACACCTATTTGAGAGAGCTAAAATTATGCTATGATTTGTTAGAATTGCTCTTTATGCTTCACTTTAATTTTTTGAGCTATGGAATTGCTCTAGTGCTTCACTTATATCTTTTTGAGAACGGTGTGCTTTAATATGTTTAGAAGAAATGCTCTCATGCTTCACTTGATTTATTTGAGAGTTAGTAATTTTTAAGAAATTCTCTCATGCTTCACTTATATTATTTTGAGAGATGAAAATATTTATGCTCATGTTCTTCACTTAGATTTGTTTGAGCTTGCCAAAGCAATTGCAATATACGAAACTAGTCCCAAAGTGATAGATATTCAATAGGGATATAATAAAAACTTTCATAAAGATCATTGGACAAAATAAACTTGATTCCTTGTAATAGTTTTGAGATATGATGATAATGATATGTGAGTCATGTTGGTGAGTAATTATGCTTTAGTAAGAATATTGGTGTTAAGGTTTGTGATTCCCTATGCAAGCACGAAAGTCAATAGTCATGCAATGAAATTACATCCTACTTGTGGTGCATTATTCTGTGTTATTTATGCTTGCTTACGTGATTTTTCATTTCTTGGTTGGTTGCTTCTAAATCTTTTTGCTAGCCTCCGCTTGTACTAAGTAGAAATACTACCCGTGCATCCAAAATCCAAAAACCAGTTTTGCCATATCAGTCCACCATACCTACATATATGCGGTATTTCCATGTCGTTCTAAGCAAATTTTTATGTGTCGTCTCTAATTTTCAAAATAAATTCCTTTTTGTGTGCTCGTACCGCTCATGAAGCAGCAGGGGATTGCCAATATTTTCCATGCTAGATGTGTTATTCTCAAGATGAGTGTTTATTCACTTGTCATTGCACGAGAGTACGGCGGTAATAGGGATGCCCAGTCCTGAAATGAAAAAAGAAATTTACTTTATGTTGTCAAATAATAAATTCCTTGAAAAGTGTTGGTATGGAAGGCACCCGTAGATATGGCTATCCATGGATTGTGAAAGAATGGTGGAAAAAGGAATAAAATTTATTTTTCAGTTTGGGAACCGCCTATGATATATCTACCATGGAAAGTGTTGGGAATTACTCGGTCGTTTTCGTTGACGGGAAAAGTATGCCTCCCAAAACAATTATCTCTCAATTTAATCTTTGAGCTCTGGCACCTCTACAAATCCCTACTTCCCTCTGTGAAGGGCCTATCTATTTACTTTATGCAATTTTTATTTTTATTTGAGTCTCCATCTTCTCTTATAAAGCACCAACTGAGGGGCACTATGATCGTACTTGAGCATTGGATGTAGCTAATATGCAAATGTGTTTCATGAATGGATCAATGATTGAGAATGATGGGCTAGGGATAACTTGCTTTAGTGTTTATATTTTTAAAGAAATGGTTGCTTGTTGATATGCTTGAGTATTGAAATCTTCATGTCAAAACTAGACTATTGCTTTGAATCATATAAAAGTCCATATGTCTATGTTATAAAAGAAAATAATATGGGATGAGCATGTTAGGCAGCATTCCACATCAAAAATTCTGTTTTTATCATTTACCTACTCAAGGACGAGTAGGAATTAAGCTTGGGGATGTTGATATGTCTCCAACGTATCTACAATTTTTTATTGTTCCATGCTGTTATATTATCATTATTGGATGTTTTACAACCATTTTATAGAACCTTTATATCATTTTTTGGGACTAAACTATTGACATAATGCCTAGTGTTAGTTGTTGTTTTTTGCTTGTTTTTTACTTCGCAGAATATCAGTACCAAACGGAGTCCAAATGCAGCAAAACTTTTTGGAGATTTTTTATGGACCAGAAGAAACAACTTGGGCCAAAGAAGTACCAGAGGGGTGCCCCGAGGGGGGTACAACCCACCTGGGCGCCCCTGGGGGCCCAGGCATGCCCTGGTGGGTTGTGCCCACCTCGGTGGCCTCCCGCACCGCCTCTTTACTCTATTAATACCCCAAAAATCCAGAAACCCTAGGGGAGTCAATTAAGCACAATTTTAGCCGCCACAAGTTCCAGAACCATGAGATCTAATCTATACACCATCATGGAGGGGTTCATCATCCTCATTGGTGCCTCTCCGATGATGCGTGAGTATTTCATTGTAGACCTATGGGTCCGTAGGCAGTAGCTAGATGACTTCTCTCTTTTTGATTCTCAATACAATGGTCTCTTGGAGATCTATTTGATGTAACTCTTTTTGCGGTGTGTTTGTTGGGAACCAATGAACTTTGAGTTTATGATCAGATCTATATCCACGAAAGTTATTTGAGTTTTCTTTGATCTCTTATATGCATGATTACTTATAGCCTCGTCTTTCTTCTTCGAATCTTTGGTTTAGTTAGGCAAACTAGATCGATTTTTCTTGCCATGGGAAGAGGTGCTTTGTGATGGGTTCGACCATGCGGTGTTCTTTCCCAGTGACAGAAGGGGCAGCAAGACACGCATGTATCATTGCTATTAAGGATAACAAGATGGGGGCTATTCCTACATGAATAGATATCGTCTACATCATGTCATCATTCTTATTGCATTACTTCGTTTCTCCATGAACTTAATACACTAGATGCATGCTGGATAGCAGTCGATCTATGGAGTAATAGTAGTAGATGCAGGCAGGAGTCGGTCTACTAATCTTGGACGTGATGCCTATACAATGATCATTGCCTGGATATCGTCATAATTATTTGATGTTCTATCAATTGCCCAACAATAATTTGTTTACCCACCATATGCTATTTTCTTGAGAGAAGCCACCAGTGAAATCTACGGCCCCCGGGTCTATTTTCCCATCATATATTTTTAGATCTGTATTGTTATTTGCCTTTTTCGTTATTTGCATCTTTTATTTTTAGATCTATATTATTAAAAACCCAAAAATACCTCACTGAATTTTATTTGCCGTTATTCTATTTGCATCTACCAATCTGTCTATTTACCAATCTTTTACCCGAGAGGGATTGATAACCCCTCTGACGCATCGGGTTGTATGTATTTGTTCTTTATGTGTAGATACCGTTTACATAGTGTTGCTTGGTTCTCCTACTGGTTCGATAACCCTGGTTGTGCTGCATCATCCCTTCCTCTTGGGGGAAAATACTGACGTGGATACGAGCTATCATCATCGCATAACCGTTACCCTCTGTGGGTTGAAGTCTCCATCAACGTGGATGTACGATAGCACCACCTACCGGAACCACGACAAAAATCATCGTGTCTTCATTGCATTTTATTTATGCACTCCCTCATTTATGTTCATATGCAAAGTCTTTACTTTCCGCTGCTCAACTCTTAGACTTGCATGTGTAGGGTGTAGTTGACTTGGTAGAATTGCTAAAACTTGCCTACAATTAAAATTGAGAAAATGGTAAGTTTTTCTTTGGTCGAGTAGTCTAACCCCCCCCCCCCATAGACATACTTTCGATCCTACAGCTGGAAACTAGGCTGTAGAACAGTCTGACCATTTCAAGAGTTCTGCCCTCCACTTTGAAGGAAATATGCCCTAGAGGCAATAATAAAGTTATTATTTATTTTCTCATTTCATGATAAATGTTTATTATTCATGCTAGAATTGTATTAACCGGAAACATAATACATGTGTGAATACACAGACAAACATAGTGTCACTAGTATGCCTCTACTTGACTAGCTCGTTTATCAAAGATGGTTATGTTTCCTAGCCATGGACAAAAGAGTTGTCATTTGATTAACGGGATCACATCATTAGGAGAATGATGTGATTGAATTGACCCATTCCATTAGCTTAGCACTTGATCGTTTAGTATGTTGCTATTGCTTTCTTCATGACTTATACATGTTCCTGTAACTATGAGATTATGCAACTCCCGTTTACCAGAGGAACACTTTGGGTACTACCAAACTTCACAACGTAACTGGGTGATTATAAAGGAGTACTACAGGTGTCTCCAAAGGTACATGTTGAGTTGGCGTATTTCGAGATTAGGTTTTGTCACTCTGATTGTCGGAGAGGTATCTCTGGGCCCTCTCGGTAATGCACATCACTATAAGCCTTGCAAGCAATGTGACCAATGAGTTGGTTACGGGATGATGCATTACGTAACGAGTAAAGAGACTTGCCAGTAACGAGATTGAACTAGGTATTGGATACCGACGATCGAATCTCGGACAAGTAACATACCGATGACAAAGGGAACAACGTATGTTGTTATGCGGTTTGACCGATAAAGATTTTCGTAGAATATGTAGGAGCCAATATGGGCATCCAGGTCCCGCTATTGGTTATTGACCAAGAATAGTTCTAGGTCATGTCTACATAGTTCTCGAACCCGTAGGATCCGCACGCTTAAGGTTTCGATGACAGTTTCATTATGAGTTTATGAGTTTTGATGCACCGAAGGAGTTCGGAGTCCCGGATGAGATCAGGGACATGACGAGGAGTCTCGAAATGGTCGAGACGTAAAGATCGATATATTGGATGTCGGAGTAATTGGACACGGATACCCCGAAGACGGTGACACGATATTTCAAGACATCGGGGCTAGCAAAGCCCCTCAGTCCGACTTCCCGGTCGGCTGCTGACTGCCGACTGCCGACTCTGCCACCAGGCCGACTGCCGACTGCCGACTGCGCCACCAGGCCGACTACCGACTGCCGACTGCGCCACCAGGCCGACTGCCGACTGCCGACTGCGCCACCAGGCCGACTGCTGGCTGCCGACTACGCCACCAGGCCGACTGCCGACTGCCGACTCCGCCACCAGGCCGACTGCCGGCTGCCGACTCCGCCACCAGGCCGACTGCCGACTGCAGCCCGACGCGACCCCGACGTGACGACCGTACCTGGCACTGTTCACGTGACATCCCAGCCATCATGTACAGTGTACCTTGTCCCTGGGCACTATTTATGAAGTGACCCAGGGAACAAGGATGACACCCCACCATGCCTACCTAGCTTACTTCCTAAGCTACCCACATAGCCTAAATATCAAGCTAGCCATGCCTATATAAGCTAGCTCCATCCATCCATCAGGAAATGGACTCACACACACTCACGCATGAGCACCCACGTGCATGCTCACGGCCATGAGCATGGCCGGCCACTAGCATGCCACATATGAGACATATACGAGGCCAGATGCCTATGGCACTGACCTCAGATACAGCTCCAGGAGCACTCTGTAACAGATATACCAGATATACTCAGACATGCAGGAGTAGGGGTATTATCTCTCCGGAGAGCCCCGAACCTGGGTAAACTACCGCGTGCTACTCGCATACCCGCTCCCGGGCCTATCAGCAGCAGTCTTGCCCTCACACGAAGCCACCTTGTGGCATATGTCGTCTTGCACCCCCCGTGAGAATACCACGACATTTTGCGCCCACCGTGGGGCGGTACTATGCTACCGCGCTGCTGCTGGTTTCGCTGTCTGGGCGGGACCATCTTCGTCTTCACCGCCGCGGCGTCGCGCCGTCTCTCCAGTAGCGCTCGGGGGCTCGACTTCGACCCGGCCCCAGAGCGGCCGCGCGGGACGGCGCGTCCTCATCGTCGGCCTTGCCGCCTTCGTCATCACCACCGTCGCGACGCCGGCTGTCTGTCCGCGTGCGCGCCGCGCGCGGGGCTTCGCTTCGGTCGGCCGCGTCCATCCACGCGCCGCTCGCGTATACTCCCCTCCGCGCCGCGCCTTGCTCCGGCCAGAACGCGCGTTCACTCCTCCATACATCATCTTTGCAAGCTAGCTAGATGCAAGTCAAACAATGGTCAACCACCACCATGCATTGCCCATACACTTCTCAGATGCAAGTCGGACACGACCTGTAGTCAAATCAGACAATGGTTATGCACCAGCTAGCCAGCGCCACTCCACTCTGGCCGATGTGCTGCTTTGCTCCGCTGCGCGTCCATCTGCATGCACGAGCACGCACCAGCGAGCCCCTGTCGCCTCCGCCCCATCCAGCGCTCCGCGGCCTTGTCGGCCTGCCTCTGCTCGTCCATGGCGACACCACAGGCCTCCCAGCCACGGAGCCGCTGGCTCGGCTGCGCCTCACCAACTCCTGACACCAGCCCGTGTTGGGGCCTCCCGTGGCTCTCCACCCGCGGCATCCCCACGGGTTCACTCGACCGCGCGGCCGCGCCCCCAAGCCTGCGCGCCTCCGCCCGTCGTCTCATCCGCGCAACCGCCGTCCCGGCCTCGCCGCTCCACCGGCGTGCGCCCGCAGCACAACCCCCATCGCGGTGCCGCCTCGCATCGCCGCCTCCGAGTCCTGCCTCGGCCGGGCCGGCTCTGCCTCACCGCCTCCGCGTGCTGGCCGTGGCCGGCCTGCCCCGCGACCGCGCCGCCTGGCCCGAGCACGCCCGCCGACTTGCCGTCTCCGTGCAGGGCTTCCCGAGCCGCTTGCTCGCCGGCCCCGCCCCGGGCCTCCTGCGCGTCCGCGCGCCCATCGCGCTGCGCCCCGCACCCAACTCCCCGTCGTCGCGCATCTACACCACCGCGCCCCTGGCCGCCTGCAGTGCTTGCGTCGGGTCCGGCGCGCCGCATCGTCCAGCCGACTTCCCGCACCACCGACGGCCGGCTGCCTCGCCTCCGCGCTGTCCGACTCCGCTGACTGCGCCACAAACCCGGCCTGCCGGCTTCCCTGCCACCCGGCAGGGCCGGCTCCGCCCGTTCCGGCCGCCTGCCGCCCGCGCCGACTCTCCTCGCTCGCCGGCTCCGCCTCCACCAACTCGCGCCCGGCTCCTGCCGCCTGCCGTCTCCGCCCCAGGCCGAACGGCTGGCCCCGCCGCTTGCCGTCCCCGCCGCCTGCCGGTTTCGCCCTCTCCAGGCCGGCTCCCCCAGTGCCGGGTCCTCCCCGCCTGGCCGGGTCGCCGCCTCGCCGCCTCCCGCTGGCCGCGTCTGACTCCGCCCGAGGCCGCCTGCGCCTCCGCGCGCCGTGCCAACTCCCCTGCTGCGCCTCTGGCCGGCCAGGTCGCGCGCCTCCACTGCCGGCTCCCAGGTCGGGCGCCGTGTCCGGCTGTGCCATGCGCGCCCCTGCCGGGTCCCGCTCCAGTCGCCTGATGAGACCGGCGCGTGAAGAAAGAAAGAAGGGGCCGGCTGAGGAAGAAGCAAAGAAAAAAAGAGAAAAAAGAGTGGCCGATTGCCCCAAAAAAAGAAAAAGAAAGAGGCCGGCTGGGACAAGAAAGAAAAAGAAGGGCCAAGTCAAAAGGCCGGGTTCCCAGGCCGGTTGTCAAAAAAAGGAAGGATCCGACTCTACAGACTGCAGTCCGCCGACTGCTCTGTTCAACAGCCCGCGTTGCCGCTCGGCCGGCTGGTTCGTCTGCCCGCTTTGTTGGCTGGCCGATCGACGAGTCGGTCCGGCTGCGCACAGCCGGCTGACGAGAAAAGGAGAAGAAGACAAAGTAGTTGCCGGGAGATCCGGCCCAACTGCTCAGCAGTCGGCCCGAATCTCGGGGGCTACACCCAGCGGGTGCGCTGGCGCGCCCCCGCGAAGATTGCAGACAAGAGAAGAGTTTTGTCCAGCTGCCAGCAGCCGGCAGAAGAGAAGAAGAAGAAAAAGGGCGTTGCAACATGCCTCGCCGCCTGGCCGGTCGAGCCTGACCGGCCGGGACCCCCCTTCGAGCACCGGAGGGCTCGAAGGCTACACCCAGCGGGTGCGCCGGCGCACTCCGCGAGCGCCGAGTCGCGCGGGCTGTCTTCGACGACCGCGACTACACGAAAATCAATGTGAGCTCCTCACCCACATATTTTTGCACCGCAAGAGCACGGATAACCCCGAGCGATACTCGGGGGGCTATCTCCGCATTTTATTACAGTTGCATCACTGTTCGCCCCGGCGCCAGCCAGAGTTGGTCCGGGGGCTGGCCGCTTGGCCTGAGACGTTAGTTCCCGCAGACGGCTTAGTAGCATGCGCGGTACCAAAGGCCCACTCTCAGTCACAGACCACAGAGCGGCTGTCCGACTAGCAAGAGTGAACGCTGGAGGCCACCCACGCGAAAAGCGTCCGGGAAGAAAAACACTTCGGGCGACCCGACCGTTTCCTTTATGAGTATCTGCTCGGTTAAATCTGCTCCTAGACTCTGAGTAATGTACACTCCGCTTCACGGCCCACTCTCAGCCACAGACCGCAGGGCGGCTGTCCGGCAGGCAAGAGCACAAGCTAAAAAACGGAGGGAACACGAAAAAGATTGAAGGGGGCTCGGACGAAACCGAGTCGGCACCCTCCGCATAAAACTTGCAATGCTAAAAGCAAACATTTGATATATCTGCATGGACTAACTTTGTCTTTTTTCATGATCATGAACACTCGCCAAAAAACCTCCGCCCAACTTTGCCAAGTTGCCCGGAGGCTTGGGGGCTACTGTCGGAGTAATTGGACACGGATACCCCGAAGACGGTGACACGATATTTCAAGACATCGAGGCTAGCAAAGCCCCTCAGTCCGACTTCCCGGTCGGCTGCTGACTGCCGACTGCCGACTCCGCCACCAGGCCGACTGCCGACTGCGCCACCAGGCCGACTACCGACTGCCGACTGCGCCACCAGGCCGACTGCCGACTGCCGACTCCGCCACCAGGCCGACTGCCGACTGCCGACTGTG
>NC_041393.1:477223621-477292201 GCF_002162155.2 Triticum dicoccoides | reverse complement strand
CGACTGTGCCACCAGGCCGACTGCTGGCTGCCGACTACGCCACCAGGCCGACTGCCGACTGCCGACTCCGCCACCAGGCCGACTGCCGGCTGCCGACTCCGCCACCAGGCCGACTACCGACTGCAGCCCGACGCGACCCCGACGTGACGACCGTACCTGGCACTGTTCACGTGACATCCCAGCCATCATGTACAGTGTCACTTGTCCCTGGGCACTATTTATGAAGTGACCCAGGGGACAAGGATGACACCCCACCATGCCTACCTAGCTTACTTCCTAAGCTACCCACATAGCTTACATATGAAGCTAGCCATGCCTATATAAGCTAGCTCCATCCATCCATCAGGAAATGGACTCACACACACTCACGCATGAGCACCCACATGCATGCTCACGGCCATGAGCACCCACTCGTCGATCGGCCAGCCATGGGTAGCTTAGGAAGTAAGCTAGGTAGGCATGGTGGGGTGTCATCCTTGTCCCCTGGGTCACTTCACAAATAGTGCCCAGGGACAAGTGACACTGTACATGATGGCTGGGATGTCACGTGAACAGTGCCAGGTACGGTCGTCACGTCGGGGTCGCGTCGGGCTGCAGTCCGCAGTCGGCCTGGTGGCGGAGTCGGCAGTCGGCCTGGTGGCGGAGTCGGCAGTCGGCAGTCGGCCTGGTGGCGTAGTCGGCAGCCAGCAGTCGGCCTGGTGGCGCAGTCGGCAGTCAGCCTGGTGGCGGAGTCGGCAGTCGGCAGTCGGCCTGGTGGCGCAGTCGGCAGTCGGTAGTCGGCCTGGTGGCGCAGTTGGCAGTCGGCAGTCGGCCTGGTGGCGGAGTCGGCAGTCGGCAGTCAGCAGCCGACCGGGAAGTCGGACTGAGGGGCTTTGCTAGCCCCGATGTCTTGAAATATCATGTCACCGTCTTCGGGGTATCCGTGTCCAATTACTCCGACATTGGACGACTATATTCGGAGTTCGGAAAGGTTCCGAGTGATTCGGGTATTTTTCGGAGTACCGGAGAGTTACGGGAATTCGTATTGGGCCTCAATGGGCCATACGGGAAAGGAGAGAAAGGGCCAAAAGGGTGGCCGCACCCCTCCCCTTGGACTAGTCCGAATTGGACTAGGGAGAGGGGGTGCCCCCTTCCTTCCTTCTCCTTCTCTCTTCCCTTTCCTTCTCTCCTACTCCTACTACATGGAAGGGTTCCTAGTTCTACTAGGAAAGGGGGAATCCTACTCCCGGTGGGAGTAGGACTCCCCTAGGGCGTGCCATAGAGAGGGCCGGCCCTCCCCCTCCTCCACTCCTTTATATACGGGGGCAGGGGGCACCCCATAGACACACAAGTTGATCTACGGATCGTTCCTTAGCCGTACGCGGTGCCCCCCTCCACTATATTCCACCTCGGTCATATCGTCGCGGAGTTTAGGCGAAGCCCTGCGCCGGTAGAACATCATCATCGTCACCACGCCGTCGTGCTGACGGAACTCATCTCCGGAGCTTTGCTGGATCGGAGGCCGGAGATCGTCATCGAGCTGAACATGTGCTGAACTCGGAGGCTCCGTACGTTCGGTGCTTGGATCGGTCGGATCGTGAAGACGTACGACTACATCAACCGCGTTGTGCTAATGCTTCCACTTATGGTCTACGAGGGTACGTGGACAAACACTCTCCCCTCTCGTTGCTATGCCATCACCATGATCTTGCGTGTGCGTAGGAAATTTTTTGAAATTACTACGTTCCCCAACAGTGGCATCCGAGCCAGGTTTTATGCGTTGATGTTATATGCACGAGTAGAACACAAGTGAGTTGTGGGCGATACAAGTCATACTGCTTACCAGCATGTCATACTTTGGTTCGGCGGTATTGTTGGATGAAGCAGCCCAGACCGACATTACGCGTACGCTTACGCGAGACTGGTTCTACCGCCGTGCTTTGCACACAGGTGGCTAGCGGGTGTCAGTTTCTCCAACTTTATTTGAACCGAGTGTGGCTACGCCCGGTCCTTGCGAAGGTTAAAACAGCACCAACTTGACAAACTATCGTTGTGGTTTTGATGCGTAGGTGAGATTGGTTCTTGCTTAAGCCCGTAGCAGCCACGTAAAACTTCCAACAACAAAGTAGAGGAAGTCTAACTTGTTTTTGTAGGGCATGTTGTAATGTGATATGGTCAAGACGTGATAAGATATAAGTTGTTATATGAGATGATCATGTTTTTGTTGAAGTTATCGGCAACTGGCAGAAGCCCTATGGATGTCTCTTTGTTGCATAAGATGCAAGTGCCAAATAATTGCTTTACTTTATCGCTATACGATAGCAATAGTTGCAAGAGCAATAGTTGGTGAGACAACCATGTGATGACACATTGATATAGATCAAGATGATGAAGATCATGGTGTCGTGCCGGTGACGATAGAGATCATGACAGTACTTTGGAGATGGAGATCAAAGGCGCAAGATGATCATGGCCATATCATGTCACATATTTTGATTGCATATGATGTTTATCTATTATACATCTTATTCTTGCTTTAATTGACGGTAGCATTTTAAGATGATCTCTCACTAAATTATCAAGAAGTGTTCTCCCTGAGTATGCACCGTTGCCAAAGTTCGTCGTGCCCAGACACCACGTGATGATCGGGTGTGATAAGCTCTACGTCCATCTACAACGGGTGCAAGCCAGTTTTGCACACGCGGAATACTCAGGTTAAACTTGACGAGCCTAGCATATGCAGATATGGCCTCGGAACACGGAGACCGAAAGGTTGAGCGTGAATCATATAGTAGATATGATCAACATATTGATGTTCACCATTGAAAACTACTCCATCTCACGTGATGATTGGTTATGGTGTAGTTGATATGGATCACGTAATCACTTAGATGACTAGAGGGATGTCTGTCTAAGTGGGAGTTCTTAAGTAATATGATTAATTGAACTTAAATTTATCATGAACTTAGTCCTGGTAGTATTTTGCAAAAATAGCTTGCATTGTTGCTTTCATATGTTTATTTTGATATGTTCCTAGAGAAAATTGTGTTGAAAAAAGTTAGTAGCAATGATGCGGATTTGATCCGCGATCTGAGGTTTATCCTCATTACTGCACAGAAGAATTATGTCCTTAATGCACCGCTAGGTGACAGACCTATTGCAGGAGCAGATGCAGACGTTATGAACGTTTGGCTAGCTCAATATGATGACTACTTGATAGTTTTGTGCACCATGCTTTATGGCTTAGAATCGGGACTTCAAAGATGTTTTGAACATCATGGACCATATGAGATGTTCCAGGAATTGAAGTTAATATTTCAAGAAAATACCCGAGTTGAGAGATATGAAGTCTCCAACAAGTTCTATAGCTAAAAGATGGAGGAGAATCGCTCAACTAGTGAGCATGTGCTCGGATTGTCTGGGTACTTCAATCGCTTGAATCAAGTGGGAGTTAATCTTCCAGATAAGATAGTGATTGACAGAATTCTCTAGTCACCATCACTAAGTTACTAGAACTTTGTGATGAACTACAGTATGCAAGGGATGACAAAAACGATTCCCGAGCTCTTCGTGATGTTGAAATCAACGGAGGTAGAAATCAAGAAGGAGCATCAAGTGTTGATGGTCAACAAGACCACTAGTTTCAAGAAAAAGGGCAAAAGGAAGAAGAAGGGGAACTTCAAAAAGAACGGCAAGCAAGTTGCTGCTCAAGAGAAGAAACCCAAGTCTGGACCTAAGCCTGAAACTGAGTGCTTCTACTGCAAGCACAATGGTCACTGGAAGCGGAAATGCCCTGAATATTTGGTGGATAAGAAGGATGGCAAAGTGAACAAGGGTATATTTGATATACAGGTTATTGATGTGTGCCTTACTAGTGTTTATAGTAGCCCCTGAGTATTTGATACTTGTTCGGTTGCTAAGATTAGTAACTCGAAACAGGAGTTACAGAATAAACAGAGACTAGTTGAAGGGGAAGTAACGATGAGTGTTGGAAGTAGTTCCAAGATTGATATGATCATCATCACACACTCCCTAAACTTTCGGGATAAGTGTTAAACCTAAATAAATGTTATTTAGCGTTTGCGTTGAGCATGAATATGATTTGATCATGTTTATTGCAATACGGTTATTCATTTAAAATCAGAGAATAATTGTTGTTCTGTTTACATGAATAAAACCTTCAATGGTCATACACCCAATGAAAATAGTTTGTTGGATCTCGATCGTGATGATACACATATTCATAATATTGATGCCAAAAGATGCAAAGTTAATAATGATAGTGCAACTTATTTGTGGCACTGCTGTTTGGGTCATATCGGTGTAAAGCGCCTGAAGAAACTCCATAAAGATGGATTTTTGGAATCACTTGGTTATGAATCATTTGATGCTTGCGAACCGTGCCTTTTGGGCAAGATGACTAAAACTCCGTTCTCCGGAACAATGGAACGAGCTACTGACTTATTGGAAATAATACATACCGATGTATGCAATCCAATGAGTGTTGATGCTCATGGCAAGTATCGTTCTTTTCTGACCTTCACAAGATGATTTGAGCAGATATGGGTATATCTACTTGATGAAACATAAGTCTGAAATAATCGAAAGGTTCAAAGAATTTCAGAGTGAAGTGGAAAAATCATCGTAATAAGAAAATAAAGTTTCTGCGATTTGATCACGGAGACAAATATTTGAGTTACGAGTTTGGTCTTCAATCAAAACAATGTGAAATAGTTTCACAGCTCACGCCACCTGGAACACCACAACGTTATGGTGTGTCCGAACGTCGTAACTGCACTTTATTGGATATGGTGCGATCTATGATGTCTCTTATTGATTTACCATTATTTTCTTGGGGTTATGCATTAGAGACAGCTGCATTCACGTTTAATAGGGCACCATCTAAATCTGTTGAGACGACACCATATGAACTGTGGTTTAGCAAGAAACCCAAGTTGTCGTTTCTTAAAGTTTGGGGCTGTGATGCTTATGTGAAAAAGTTTCATCCTGATAAGCTCAAACCCAAATCGGAGAAATGCGTCTTCATAGAATACCCAAAGGAAACTATTGGGTACACCTTCTATCACAAATCCAAAGCCAAGTTATTCGTTGCTAAGATGGATCCTTTCTAGAGAAGAAGTTTCTCTCGAAAGAAGTGAGTGGGAGGAAAGTAGAACTTGATGAGGTAATTGTACCTTCTCCCTTATTGGAAAGTAGTTCATCACAGAAATCAGTTCTAGTGATTCCTACACCAATTAGTGAGGAAGTTAATGATGATGATCATGAAACTTCAGATCAAGTTGCTACCAAACCTCGTAGGTCTTCCAGAGTAAGATCCGCACCAGAGTGGTACGGTAATCCTGTTCTGAAAGTCATGTTACTAGACCATGATAAACCTACGAACTATGAGGAAGCGATGATGAGCCCAGATTCCGCAAAATGGCTGGAGGCCATGAAATCTGAGATAGGATCCATGTATGAGAACAAAGTGTGGACTTTGGTGGACTTGCCCGATGATCGGCAAACCATAGAAAATAAATGGATCTTCAAGAAGAAGACGGACACTGGTAGTAGTATTACTATCTACTAAGCTCGACTTGTTGCAAAAGGTTTTCAACAAGTTTAAGGTGTTGAATACGATGAGATTTTCTCACTCGTATCAAAGCTTAAGTCTGTCTAAATCATGTTAGCAATTGCCAGATTTTGTGAAATCTGGCAAATGGATGTCAAAACTGCATTCCTTAATGGATTTATTAAAGAAGAGTTGTATATGATGCAACCAGAAAGTTTTTGTCAATCCTAAAGATGCTAACAAAGTGTGCAAGCTCCAGAAATCCATCAATGGACTGGTGCAAGCATCTCGGAGTTGGAATATACGCTTTGATGAGTTGATCAAAGCATATGGTTTAATACAGACTTTTGGAAAGGCCTGTATTTACAAGAAAGTGAGTGGGAGCACTACAGCATTTCTGATAAGTATATGTGAATGACATATTGTTGATCGGAAATAATGTAGAATTATTCTGCAAAGCATAAAGGAGTGTTTTAAAAGAGTTCTTTAAAAGAAAGACCTCAGTAAAAGCTACTTACATATTGAGCATCAAGATCTATTGAGATAGATCAAGACGCTTGATAAGATTTTCAATGAGTACATACCTTGGCAAGATTTTGAAATAGTTCAAGATGGAACAGTCAAAGAAAGAGTTCTTGCCTGTGTTGCAAAGGTGTGAAATTGAGTAAGACTCAAATCCCGACCACGGCAGAAAATAGAAAAGAGAATGAAAAGTCATTCCCTATGCCTCAGTCATAGGTTCTATAAAGTATGCTATGTTATGTACCAGACCTATTGTATACCTTGCTCTGAATTTGGCAAAGGAATACAATTTTGATCTAATAGTAGATCACTGGACAGCAGTCAAGAATATCCTTAGTAAGGACTAAGGAGATGTTTCTCGATTATGGAGGTGATAAAAGAGTTCATTGTAAAAGTTACATCGGTGCAAACTTTTACACTGATCCAGATGACTCTAAGTATCAATCTGGATACATATTGAAAGTGGGAGCAATTAGCAAGAGTAGCTCCGTGCAGAGCATTGTGGACATAGAATATTAGCAAAATACATACGGCTCTGAATGTGACAGACCCGTTGACTAAGCTTCTCTCACGAACAAAACATGATCACACCTTAGTACTCTTTGGGTGTTAATCACATAAGCGATGTGAACTAGATTATTGACTCTAGTAAACCCTTTGGGTGTTGGCCACATGACGATGTGAACTATGGGTGTTAATCATATACAGATATGGATATTGGTGTTAAATCACATGGTGATGTGAACTAGATTATTGACTCTAGTGCAAGTGGGAGACTGAAGGAAATATGCCCTAGAGGCAATAATAAAGTTATTATTTATTTTCTTATTTCATGATAAATGTTTATTATTCATGCTAGAATTGTATTAACTGGAAACATAATACATGTGTGAATACATAGACAAACATAGTGTCACTAGTATGCCTCTACTTGACTAGCTCGTTTATCAAAGATGGTTATGTTTCCTAGCCATGGACAAAAGAGTTGTCATTTGATTAACGGGATCACATCATTAGGAGAATGATGTGATTGACTTGACCCATTCCGTTAGCTTAGCACTTGATCGTTTAGTATGTTGCTATTGCTTTCTTCATGACTTATACATGTTCCTGTAACTATGAGATTATGCAACTCCCATTTACCGGAGGAACACTTTGGGTACTACCAAACGTCACAACGTAACTGGGTGATTATAAAGGAGTACTACAGGTGTCTCCAAAGGTACATGTTGAGTTGGCGTATTTCGAGATTAGGTTTTGTCACTCCGATTGTCGGAGAGGTATCTCTGGGCCCTCTCGGTAATGCACATCACTATAAGCCTTGCAAGCAATGTGAACAATGAGTTGGTTACGGGATGATGCATTACGTAACGAGTAAAGAGACTTGCCAGTAACGAGATTGAACTAGGTATTGGATACCGACGATCGAATCTCGGACAAGTAACATACCGATGACAAAGGGAACAACGTATGTTGTTATGCGGTTTGACCGATTAAGATCTTCGTAGAATATGTTATATTCGGAGTTCAGAAAGGTTCTGAGTGATTCGGGTATTTTTCGGAGTACCGGAGAGTTACGGGAATTCGTATTGGGCCTCAATGGGCCATACAGGAAAGGAGAGAAAGGGTCAAAAGGGTGGCCGCACCCCTCCCCTTGGACTAGTCCGAATTGGACTAGGGAGGGGGGGCGCCCCCTTCCTTCCTTCTCCTTCTATCTTCCCTTTCCTTCTCTCCTACTCCTACTACATGGAAGGGTTCCTAGTTCTACTAGGAAAGGGGGAATCCTACTCCCGGTGGGAGTAGGACTCCCCTAGGGCGCGCCATAGAGAGGGCCGGCCCTCCCCCTCCTCCACTCCTTTATATACGGGGGCAGGGGGCACCCCATAGACACACAAGTTGATCTACGGATCGTTCCTTAGCCGTGTGCGGTGCCCCCCTCCACTATATTCCACCTCGGTCATATCGTCGCGGAGTTTAGGCGAAGCCCTGCGCCGGTAGAACATCATCATCGTCACCATGCCGTCGTGCTGACGGAACTCATCTCCGGAGCTTTGCTGGATCGGAGGCCGGAGATCGTCATCGAGTTGAACGTGTGCTGAACTCGGAGGCTCCGTACGTTCGGTGCTTTGATCGGTCGGATCGTGAAGACGTACGACTACATCAACCGCGTTGTGCTAACGCTTCCGCTTACAGTCTACGAGGGTACGTGGACAAACACTCTCCCCTCTCGTTGTTATGCCATCACCATGATCTTGCGTGTGCGTAGGAAATTTTTTGAAATTACTACGTTCCCCAACACACTTATAGGTGCCCCGAGATGGACTCAACATTTGAGGTACATTACGACTCTATGCCCATATTCCATTTGGATCCAACCTGAGTCCAAGTGGTTTGAGTGATCCACTTGAATCTAATCCAAGTAATTCTCACCCCTTATGCGCGCAACCCTACATGTTCATGTGTATACGGACATGATCTAAGTCAATAACTAGCAAGGGCTTCTAGTACAACATGCCAACTTTCAAGTGTGTGCAAAGTTATCGAACCTTGACAATGTGTCATATGCAACTCATGATGTATGTTGTTGAGCTCAAGACGAGTACTTGTGGGAGTGAGCCTAGCTCAACTGGTTGGGGGAGTGGATGTACAAACCCAACACCTGGGTTCAAATCTTCACGGAGGCGAATTTAGGTTCCTATATATTCTTAAGGACCAGGCTTTCCTGATACTCACGCATTTATTGAGGACTAGGCTCAGTGTGTAACTAAGATTAAAAATCCTAGTACTCATACATAAAAGGTTGTATGCATCCCTAGTTGGTGCAGAGGCTGGGGAAGTGAAATTCTCCCTAATTTTTAGGCGTATCAAAAAATGAAAATACCCTCTCGCGAACCCAACCCCTCTAGCGACCCCCGCGTCGCCTCCCCTGCTAGCGGGGGGGCCCTAGCCGTGATGTCGCGGCCCCCTCCCCACCTCCTCGCAGTCGCCTGAGGCAACCGCCGGGCAAGTCCGGGGCGCCAAGGATGGTGACGGCGGGGTCTCGGGTGCCCTGCCCCTGCATGGGGAGTCCTGGATCTGGAGTGGCGGCTCCTTTAGCGAGGCACGGCAAGCTCCAGCAAGCAGCCGTGCGGGCGGTGGATCTGGCGTCCTGCCGCGCGGGCGGCGGGATCCCGGTGGTCGTTGGCGGCTGGCGGAGGCTTCCACAGTGGTCGGTGTGCGCGATCTGGCGCCTCCCCTCCTCCCCTGTTCGGCCGCGGGCCAGACTGGTTGGGCCACACTTCCCTTGGTTGTCGGTACTGTACATGAGGTGTTGTTGGTGGCGGGGATCTAGTTCAAGTGAAATCCCTGGCTGGCCATGGCCGGTCGCCCGACGGCGACGCCTAGGGCATCGTTCCCCTCCTTGGAGGCATTGGTATGGACTGCTGATGAGGACTCAATACCATTGTTACACCCAAAGCCCCTGCTACTATACATACTGTACCAATTACTAGAGCTCGTGCATGCCAATTAAATTACCAGGTACTTTCGTTTCTTGGTAATGATTCTAATGTTCATGAGGATATGATGCTGCCTAAATTGGATACATTTGTTTTGCTTACATATGAAGGGCCTAGCTTGGAGAACGATGAACATTGGAGCAAGAACAAGCATGGAGATGACGGCATGCACAAGGGAAACAAGAATGGAGTTTCAAGTGATGATTTTAGGACTTTGAAGCCACCGTAATGAGTCCATGAAGTCTTGGACGAAATATACAAGATGCAACTTCACAAATTTCGTCCAGAGGCTATTATAGGTGCTGCGTCACCTTATTATTGGGCCAGGCTCACGTAATTTTGAAATACATAAGTATAGGCTATTTTTAGAGTCCGCATGTGTGGAGAAACAAGAGATAGGGTTGGTTTCGGACCCCTCCCCCAAGGGCCACGAAATCCACCCTCTTCCTCCATATATACAACCCTTAGGGTGTCGTTTAGACTTTGGGTTTTGTTTAGATTAAAAGTTCGCCATAGCTACAACTTCGCGTACTTCCTTTGTGTTCAACGACCAAACCAAGACGTCACAGAACCCCACCTTCATTAATAAAGCTTTCCTCTTTTATTCGCAATATCCAGATTGCAATCTTAGTTTCTTTGCTTGTTCTTCGTTTGTTTGTAGAAAATAGACCTTAGTGGTCAGGTTGATTGTGCTCCGGCATGGTCAATAACCTCTCGGAGTTTGTTTAGCGATTGCTAAGGTGCGACGTCCTCGCACATTCGTAGTCGGATCGTCAAAGTCGACTTCCACCAAAACGATAGCCACCATCTCATCAAAAGACGGGACACCTTTGCCTCTATCAAGTGGTATCAGATTTCCAGGTTGCTCGGTGAGATTTTACTTTTTTTCATAGTTTAGATTGAGTATGTTCTTCATACCTATAGTCCATGAAAAAGCCAAAAAAAATTTAGGGTTAGTTCATCCTATCCAAACCAATCTAAGCCTTTGCATAATCTTTTTAGAGTTTTTGCTTTGTTGAATTTGCGGTTGCATCGTTGTGTCGAGTTGCTAGTCTTAGTGTCTAGTCCTTTAGAGTTTCGAGTTCACAAGTTGTCACACTGCCGCCGCTCCATCATCATCACCGCTGCCATATACCACCATCGTCGTCACCGCTGCCATATACCACCATCGCCATCACGCTGCCATATCCACCATTGTCATCACCGCTGCCATATACCACATATTCACCACCATCACGATAATCCGAGTCCACTTCCATCACAGATTCGCCACCAGTTCGTGTTCCACCGCCCTACATATATCCGCCACCAATCCGAGTTTCCACCAGATTCATCTCCGCCACCAGTCCTACTCCGAGTCCAATATTTTTTCCTTTGTTTTTGATTTCCAGATCACGGCATACTCCGAGTCGTGACCAAGTCGGACTCCCCAACTTTAGTGCCACCCGTACAAGAAAAATAGTTCTAGTTTCAAAAAAATAGTGAAAAAAATTGAAAAAAAATTCAGAGTGTGCTCCTCCCTTGTTTAGTGTTGCGCCGTGATTTTGTTAGTGTTCTAGGCTCGTGTCCCTAGCACGGTCTAGCCTAGGACCAACACAGTACCATCGTTGAGCGTTTATTCAAGTTTGCATCTCTGAATTAATTATTGCTGACCCTTTTTGCTACCATATTATAAGCCTTCCCAGCTCCACATACATCTACGTCATACGTTTGACTCTCCCTGGTAATCACTCTATCCAAGCTTTGAGAGTTCTGAATACAACGGTTGTCGATCACCACCTGCTGCTGGGTAAGAACTGGTAAGAATTTGAGATTCGCTTGACGAATTTGTGACACACCACCACCACCACCACCACTTCCTAGTAGTCTGTAGGATCATATTCTTGTGTGTTTATATTGTTTCTAACCATGGCAAGATCACAAGTCGATGAGACCGATTGGGAGAACATGACGAACAAACAGCTACATGATAAGTTTCAGCAAATGATGAGTGGACAGGTGCAAGATGTGCTAAAAAAATTTGAAGAGGCCATGAAGAAGATAGATGGCATTGAGAAGACGTTCGAAACAAAGCTCTATAACAAGTTTAATGAACTGCTCGCGCGTCCTCCACAACCACAGCCGGCTGCACTGGTCGCACCTCTACAACAACAACAACAACAACAACAACAACAACAACAACAACAACAACAACAACAACAACAACAACAACAACAACAACAACAACAACAACAACAACAACAACAACAACAACAACAACAACGGCTTCCAAATCAAGTGGGACGAGCACAACGCGTTCCCCTTTGTTGGGTTCGACGGTAGGGTGCGTCGACTGCAAATTAAAATTTCCTTACGCGCAGAACAACCAAGAACATGCTACGGGAGATGGATCACAGTTCGTTACCCACTACTAGGAAAAGGGCTATAGATAGTATGGACATTAATGACGCACCGCATATGTGGTGCGCCACTGCTATATAGCAGTGGCGCACCATATATAGGTACGCCATTAAACTCTAAATACTAATGGCTCACCACATCCACGGTGCGCCACTACTAACAAATTTTTTTTTATTTTTTTTTCAAAACTTGTAATGGCGCACCAGGGGATAGTGCGCCATTACTAGTTAAACTAGTAATAGTGCACCACGCCCTCGGTGCGCCACTACTAACAATTTTTTTTATTTTTTTTTAAAAAACTAGTAATGGCGCACCAGGGGATAGTGCGTCATTACTAGTTTTAACTAGTAATGGCGCACCACAAACTCGGTGCGCCACTACTAACAAATTTTTTTAAATTTTTTTCAAAACTAGTAATAGCGCATCGTGGGTGTGGTGCGCCATTACTAGTTAACTAGTAATCGCGCACCACACCCACGGTGCGCCATTACTAACTTTGACCAAAAATTCCACCGAATGCACCCCCTACCCCCGTGGACCGCCTTTTCAGTTCAAAAAATAAAAGAAAATGATGGAAATGTCAAAAAAATAAAAGAAAATAAGTTTCCCATGTGATATGTGGTCTACTTGTTGGGAAAATTTACAAATATGAATTTTGACTTTATTTGGAAAATCTCTCTGGAATTTGTAAAATGGGCATAACTTTTGCTAATGAACTCGGATTAAAAAGTTTTTTATAAAAAAAATCATCTACTCGAAAAGTTACATCTGAATTCAACGGGGGAAACCCCGTTGAAGATTTTTAGAATCCCCAAAAACCTAATAGAACAAAAGATATGGGGCTTTTAAGATCTAGAGGGGGAAAATGGAAAAAAATTCAAACTTAGTAGTGGCGCACCATGTGCTAGGTGCGCCACTAGTAACAGAAAAAAAATTAGTTTCAAATTTTTTTTAAAAAATGTTCAAAATATGATACGTAATATGAACGGAAGTTTGAAATATATTTTCAAAATTTTATCACACTCATGAACATGAACAAAGTCCTAGACATCAACAAGGTTTAATAGGATTGATATGCTAGATATATCAACAAGTGCCTGTTAAGTGAGCTGGTGCTGGGGTTGGATAGAACTCTGAAGTTAAGCGTGCTTGGGCTGGAGTAGTGTGAGGATGGGTGACCTTTTGGAAATTTTGACCATGGAGTGCGATTTGACTTGAGATTAAGCATATTGACCCGAGATTAAGCCATAGTGACCCGAGATTAAGAAAAAACAAAAAAAATTGAAAAAATTCTGAAAAAAAATTGTTAGTAATGGCGCACTTCTATGTGGTGCGCCATTACTAAGTCAGATAGTAATGGCGCACCACTTGACATACTAATGGCGCACTCCCTGGTGCGCCACTATTGTCTGGGTGCGCCATTAGTATTAATTACTAGTGGCGTGATGCTAGTGGCGCACCTGTAGTGCGCCATCAATGGCCAAAATAGGTGCACCACTAATTAGCCTTTTCCTAGTAGTGACCACTAGACGCGCAGTGCCGTGCAGCGGAAGAAGAGTTGGGGCAGCGCATCCGCATGGATCATCTCCTCCTCCTCCGATCTCCCTCGAACAGCCGGTTGTCCGATCCCACGTACAAGTTCGCCGGAGCGGCGCAAGTGCACCGCCTCTAACGGTATCCGCACATGCAGGAGGAACACCGTGCGGCGGACTGCTAGGTCCGATCACCCAGTCGGCGGCGAGTGGAGGTGGCTATTCGCAACACATGCAAACCCTAGTGACAATGCCGAAACGATCAATCGCATGAGTGTGCCGCACCTCCACTTTATATAGGCGTCCGTCGCGGGCTCAACACTTGGGCCTCGCACAGACCCTAAAGCCCAAAGTCTACTTGGTCGCGTTCCAAGTCCGGCTCGGATCACATCCGACCAGTGTCATCCGAACCAACCTCGTAGGTTCCTTCCCTTAAGCGCGTGACCCCTTAGGTTCAAGTCGGCTTGGTCACAGTTTGGATCACCTCTGACCTGCATGGTTGGTAGCGGCCTCTAGCAAAGCATGCCAACCACCAAGCAGACTATGAAGCTGGTTAGGCGAACCTATACTACGTGTCACACTTTTGTTCCCTTTGCCACACGATATATGTTGTCGGGCTCAAGGCGAGTCTTTCATCCTTGTGCTAGCCCGACCTCTTTATCGTTCCAGTGATACCGACCACTATCCGGATTATCTCATAATCCTTGTCGCATGGCCATGCTTATCTTGGTCGGATCACACGAGGGGACCAGAGTATATCTCTCCTGATCGGAGGGACAAATCCCATCTTCCTCGACCATGTCTCGCAGCATGGGACTGGACAAACCCGAAACCTACCTTTGTAACTACCCAGTCACGGAGTAGCGTTTGGTCGGCCCAAAGCAAGTCTGTCACCATCTCGAGTACATGTGTCAGCTCAGGTCTTAGGACATAGAACGTATGTTGTACTAGAGACTCACAGATGACATATCGCTGCGTCTCATAGTTGGGTATGTCCGACTCGGACCTTATCTCGACTCGGATCCGACTATGTCGAATCCGACTAGACCTTTCCAAGTCCATATTATCCGGTTAGCATCCAATGCTCCATGGCTAGTGAGACCAAGCCATCGACGATGTCATATGCTAGTCTAGTCGGCTGCGCGTCCACACAGCCCTTTCGACTAGGGACCTTTTAGGATAGTCATCATACAATGCATAGTCCCACAAACAAGTCACGTACTTGCTGATACACATCATTGATAATGTCCAAGGACTATTGTTATTCATAAACACATAGGAAATATCATCATACATGATTGCCTCTAGGGCATATCTCCAACACCCTTGAGCTAGGACAAAATTCTGGTGCTGCTGCTGCTGCTGTTGACGCTTCTTTGGCTCCTACTACTGCTGTTGTTGGTGCCGAGGAGGATGACGATTACGTGGGTGATTATGAGGATGAGGTTGATCAAAATCAGAACTATGTGCAACCACCAGTTCCAGCACCAGCTCATCCACATGCAAATAATCGTAATGGTAGGCCTGCACCACCACCTCAGGTACGAGATCATGACCATATTCCTAAACTGAAATTGAATATTCCACCATTTGAGGGTAGATATGTTCCTGATATATATCTTACTTGGGAGTTAGAAACTTAACAAAGTTTTACATGTTTACAATATCCCGAGGAGAGACGGGTTGCTGCTGCTGTTTGTGCTTTCACTAGTTTTGCATGTGTATGGTGGTCTGAACATTGTAGATTATATCCTATTCCAGCTACTTGGGCTGCTTTGAAAACTGCTATGCGTACTAGTTGGGTTCCACCATATTATCAACGTGAATTACTTCAAAAATTGCAGCATTTAAGACAAGGAAAAAATTCTGTAGAAGAATATTATCAGGAATTACAAACTGGAATGATTAGATGTGGTATTGTTGAGGATAATGAAGCTATGCTTGCACGTTCTATGGGTGGATTAAATAAAGAGATTCAGACCATTCTAGAGTATAAGGAGTATAATAATATCACGCGTTTATTCCATCTTGCTTGCAAAGCTGATCGTGAAGTGCATGATCGACAGGCATTGGCGTGAACTAACTTTTCTGCAGGTCGACCTTCATCATGGACACCGCGTGCATCCTCTACTCGCACACGTCCTACTGCACCACCACTGACTTCAGCTGCCAATTCCAACCGAGATACAAGAAAATAGGCACCATCACCACCATCTGCCAGGAGTACACCTTCTGGTTCCGCACAGAGCTCTTCTTCATCCATGGCATCAACATGGCATACACATGATATTATTTGTCGTTGTTGCAAGGGTGGAGGTCATTATGCGAGAGAATGCCCATCTAAGCGTGTGATGATTGCTACTGAGGATGGTGGGTATGAGTCTGCTAGTGACTATGATGAGGAGACTTTGGCTCTTATTACAAGTGAAGAACACGGTGGAGATGATTCTGATCATGAGACACAATACATGGCTCCTGAAGACGCTGACAGGTATGAGTTTTTAGTTGCTCAACATGTTTTGAGTGTGCATGTCACACAAGCTGAGCAAAATCAGAGGCATGATTTGTTCCATACAAAGGGAGTTGTGAAGGAGTGTTTTGTTCGCGTCATCATAGATGGAGGGAGCTCCAACAACTTGGCTAGTGATACGTCTCCAACGTATCTATAATTTTTGATTGCTCCATGCTACTTTATATACTGTTTTAGACTATATTGGGATTTATTTTTCACTTTTATATTACTTTTGGGACTAACCTATTAACCAGAGGCCCAGCCCAGAATTGTTGTTTTTTGCCTTTTTCAGTATTTCGAAGAAATAGAATATCAAACGGAGTCCAAACGGAATGAAACCTTTGGGATCATGATTTTCCAACCGAACGTGATCTAGGAGACTTGGACCCTACTCCAAGAAGTCTCCGAGGAGGTCACGAGGGTGGAGGGCGCCCCACCTTGGGCTCCCCCCCTACCTCATGGGCCCCTCGGAGCTCCACCGACGTACTCCTTCCTCCTATATATACCTACGTATCCCCGAATGATCAGAACAGGAGCCAAAAACCTAATTCCACCGCCGCAACCTTCTGTATCCACGAGATCCCATCTTGGAGGCTGTTCCGGAGCTCCGCCGGAGAGGGCATCCACCACGGAGGGCTTCTACATCATCACCATAGCCCCTCTGATGAAGTGTGAGTAGTTTACTTCAGACCTTCGGGTCCATAGCTAGTAGCTAGATTGCTTCTTCTCTCTTTTTGGATCTCAATACAATGTTCTCCCCCTCTCTCGTGGAGATCTATTCGATGTAATCTTCTTTTTGCAGTGTGTTTGTTGAGACCGATGAATTGTGGGTTTATGATCCAGCTTATCTATGAATAATATTTGAATCTTTTCTGAATTCTTTTATGTATGATTGAGTTATCTTTGCAAGTCTCTTCGAATTATCCGTTTGGTTTGGCCAGCTAGATTGGTAGTTCTTGCAATGGGAGAAGTGCATGGCTTTGGGTTCAATCTTGCAGTGTCCTTACCCAGTGACAGAAAGGGTTGCAAGGCATGTATTGTATTGTTGCCATCTAGGATAACAAGATGGGGTATTTATCATATTGCATGAATTTATTCCTCTACATCATGTCATCTTGCTTAAGGTGTTACTCTGTTTTTAACTTAATACTCTAGATGCATGCTGGATAGCGGTCGATGAGTGGAGTAATAGTAGTAGATGCAGAATCGTTTCGATCTACTTGTCACGGACGTGATGCCTATATACATGATCATACCTAGATAACCTCATAACTATGCTCAATTCTATCAATTGCTCAACAGTAATTTTTTCACCCACCGTAGAATATTTATGCTCTTGAGAGAAGCCACTAGTGAAACCTATGGCCCCCGGGTCTATTCTCATCATATCAATCTCCATCACTTTATTTACTTGCTTTGCTTTTACTTTTTACTTTGCATCTTTATACCAAAAATACCAAAAATATTATTATCTCTATCAGATCTCACTCTCGTAAGTGACCATGAAGGGATTGACAACCCCTAATCGCGTTGGTTGCGAGTAGCTATCATTTTGTGCAGGTACGAGGGACTTGCGCGTGACCTCCTACTGGATTGATACCTTGGTTCTCAAAAACTGAGGGAAATACTTACGCTACTATGCTGCATCATCCTCTCCTCTTCTGGGAAAACTAATGCAAGAAGGATTTCTGCCGTCGTTGCCGGGGAGGCTTACGCAAAAGTCAACATACCAAGTACCCATCACAATCCCTATCTCTCGCATTACATTATTTGCCATTTGCCTCTCGTTTTCCTCTCCCCCACTTCACCCTTGCCGTTTTATTCGCCCTCTCTTTTTTGTTCGCCTTCTTCCCGTATGTATCTTTGTTTGTGTTTCCTTGTGCCTTCTATATGCTTGCATCTTCGCTCGCTGAAAATCTATTGATATGGATCCACTTAAAGTGTTCTACTTGGATCATCTTTGATCCTTATGCGCTCATGCTGAAGCCCCAACTAGCCTAGTTGATGGGAAATCTTTGGATGAGCATGCTCATTATGTGCGTCACCGTTTGTCTGAAAAAGGGAGACTCTTATGGAGCCAAATAAACAGATTGTTGTGTTATGCTTGGAATCTTTGTGAAATTTATGATTTTACTTGTTGCTCTAAGAACCCTAAAAAACACCTTCCTTACCTATGTGAGTTTAATGAAAATGAAATCTTATCTTCTATGCAAAGGGTGTTTACAGTTACTATGATATTGAACAAATTGAAGAATTTGTTGCTTTTAAGGGTGCTTATGAAATTGCTTCTTTGATTGAAAAGTATGATATTACTCTCTATGAATCTGAAAATTTTGACATACTTAAATATTGCTATGAAAACTATGCTCATAATGTCTATGTCAAAGAATTTATAGAGAGAATGATCGCTTCTTTGGAAGGAAATAATGATATGCATGAATCTATAGATAATGATGATTCCGATGATTTGATTGAAATATCCCTAGATGAACATGATGCTTGCTATCCTTGTGGCCATGATGCCAATATTTATGAAGATGAATTTGCTATAGTTCCTTATGTTAAACATGAGATCGTTGCTATTGCGCCCATACTTGATAGTTCCTTCGATGAAAAGCATGATTGCAATGATTTTACTGTAAATCCTCTTGATGTCAGTTATGCTAATAATATGCAAAACCCTAAGCTTGGGGATGCTAGTTTTGTTGTATCCACTATTTGTGGCAATGATCATGATTGGGGTGATTTTTCTTATGATCTTGAAAATTTATTTAATCCCCATGATGAATATGAGATTGATAATATTGTTTGCAATAATATTGAAAGTGGGTTTGGAAGAGTGTCAACTTTAGATCCCACATATTTGGAGAATATTCAATCTTATGAATTTTTTGATAAAAGTGGGTTTGGAGAGGTCATGACTTCAGTTAATGATAATCCCACTATTTTGGAAGAGTGTCAACTTTGCATGCATGTGGATCGTGTTAAGAATATGTTATGTGATAGCTATATCGTTGAATTTTCTTATGATCCTACATGTAATTATTATGAGAGAGGAAAATATGGTTATAGAAATTTTCATGTTACTAAATTACCTCTCGTTATGTTAAGATTGCTATTGTTCCTTTCCGCTTCCTTGCATATGCTAGTTTTTGCTTGCTATGATAATTTGTTTGCCTATAATATGCCTATGCATAGGAAATATGTTAGACTTAAGTGTGTTTGTCACATGTTTTATGATGCTCTCTTTGTGCCTCAATTCTTGTCTTTCTTGTGAGCATCATTGAAATCTCAATGCCTAGCTAGGGGTGTTAAACGATAGCGCTTGTTGGGAGGCAACCCAATTTTATTTTGTGTTTATTGTTTTTGCTTCTGTTTAGGAATAAATAATCCATATACCTTCTGTTTGGATGTGGTTTTATGTTTTAATTAGTGTTTGTGCCAAGTAGGACCTATAGGATAACCTACGATGATAGTTCATTTGATTCTGCTGAAAAACAGAAACTTTGCGCGCACGAATTTAGTTATGATAAATCACAGGAACGTGATTTTGCGTTCATTCTTTTTGATGCTGATAAATAAACAAATTGTCCAGGACTTCTTAATTTTTTAGAATTTTTAGAGTTCCAGAAGTTTGCGTTAGTTACAGATTACTACAGACTATTCTGTTTTTGACAGATTCTGTTTTGCGTGTGTTGTTTGCTTATTTTGATGAATCTATGGCTAGTAAAATAGTTTATAAACCATAGAGAAGTTGGAATGCAGTAGGTTTAACACCAATATAAATAAAGAATGAGTTCATTACAGTACCTTGAAGTAGTCTTTTGTTTTCTTTCTCTAACGGAGCTCACGAGATTTCTGTTGAGTTTTGTGTTGTGAAGTTTTCAAATTTTGGGTGAATTCTTTTGATGGATTATGGAACAAGGAGTGGCAAGAGCCTAAGCTTGGGGATTCCCATGTCACCCCCAAGATAATCCAAGGACACCAAAAAGTCAAAGCTTGGGGATGCCCCGGAAGGCATCCCCTCTTTCGTCCACTTCCATCAGTAATTTACTTGGAGCTATATTTTTATTCACCAACATGATATGTGTTTTGCTTGGAGCGTCTTGTATTATTTGCGTCTTTGCTTGTTAGTTTACCACAATCATCCTTGCTGTACACACCTTTTGAGAGAGCCATACATGAATTGAAATTTGTTAGAATACTCTATGTGCTTCACTTATATCTTTTGAGCTTGATAGTTTGCTCATAGTGCTTCACTTATATCTTTTGAGCGTGATAATTTTTGCTCTAGTGCTTCACTTAGATCTTTTAGAGCACAGTGGTGGATTTTTTTTAAAGAAACTTGATCTCTCATGCTTCACTTAGATTATTTTGAGAGTTGTTAATAGCATGGTAATTTGCTTAATGATAATATACTTGGTATTCAAGATATGTGAAACTTTCTTTTGAGTGCGTTGAATACTAAGATAAGTTTGATGCTTGATAATTGTTTTGAGATATGAAGGTGATAATATTAGAGTCATGCTAGTTGAGTAGTTGTGAATTTAAAGAATACTTGTTTTGAAGTTTGTGATTCCCGTAGCATGCATGTATGGTGAACCGTTATGTGATGAACTCGGAGCATGATTTATTTATTGATTGTCTTCCTTATGAGTGGCGGTCGAGGACGAGCTATGGTCTTTTCCTACCAATCTATCCCCCTAGGAGCATGTGCATAATACTTTGCTTTGATAACTTCTAGATTTTTGCAATAAGTATATGAGTTCTTTATGACTAATGTTGAGTCCATGGATTATACGCATTTTTTCCCATCCTTCCACCATTGCTAGCCTCTCTAATACCGCGCACCTTTCGCCGGTATCATACACCCACCATAAACCTTCCTCAAAACAGCCACCATACCTACCTATCATGGCATTTCCATAGCCATTCCGAGATATATTGCCATGCAACTTTCCACCGTTCCGTTTATTATGACACGCTCCATCATTGTCATATTGCTAGCATGATCATGTAGTTGACATCATATTTGTGGCAAAAGCCACCTTTCACAATTCTTCCATACATGTCACTCATGTTTCATTGCATATCCCGGTACACCGCCGGAGGCATTCATATAGAGTCATATTTTGTTCTAAGTATCGAGTTGTAATTGTTGAGTTGTAAGAAAAATAAAAGTGTGATGATCATCATTATTAGAGCATTGTCCCAAGTGAGGAAAGGATGATGGAGTCTATGATTCCCCCACAAGTCGGGATGAGACTCCGGACGAAAAAAAAGAGGCCATAAAAAAAAGGAGAAAAGGCCCAAATAAAAAAATGAGAGAAAAAGAGAGAAGGGACAATGCTACTATCCTTTTACCACACCTGTGCTTCAAAGTAGCACCATGATCTTCATGATAGAGAGTGAGGGAGTCCTGGACTAGGGGGTGTGCGGATAGCCGAACTATCACCGTCGGCCGGACTCCAAGACTATGAAGATACAAGATCGAAGACTCTGTCCCGTGTCCGGGTAGAACTTTCCTTGGCGTGGAAGGCAAGCTTGGCGATACGGATATGTAGATCTCCTACCATTGTAACTGACTTTGTGTAACCCTAGCCCTCTCCGGTGTCTATATAAACCAGAGGGTTTTAGTCCGTAGGACGAACAACAATCATACCATAGGCTAGCTTCTAGGGTTTAGCCTCCTTAATCTCGTGGTAGATCTACTCTTGTACTACCCATATCATCAATATTAATCAAGCAGGAGTAGGGTTTTACCTCCATCGATAGGGCCCGAACCTGGGTAAAAACATCGTGTCCCTTGTCTCCTGTTACCATCCGCCTAGACGCACAGTTCGGGACCCCCTACCCGAGATCCGCCGGTTTTGACACCGACATTGGTGCTTTCGTTGAGAGTTCCTCTGTGTCATCACCTATAGGCCCGATGGCTCCGTCGATCATCAACAACAACACGGTCCAGGGTGAGACTTTTCTCCCCGGACAGATCTTCGTATTCGGCAGCTTTGCACTGCGGGCCAATTCACTTGGCCACCTGGAGCAGATCGAAAGCTACGCCCCTGGCCATCAGGTCAGATTTGGAAGTTTGAACTATACGGCTGACATCCGCGGAGACTTGATCTTCGACGGATTCGAGCCACAGCCGAGTGCGCCGCACTATCACGATGGGCATGACTTAGCTCTACTGCCGGACAATGCCCTGGAGGCCGCACAAGAATCCGCTCCGACCCTTAGCTCGGAGCCGACTGCGCCGATCGAGGATGGGTGGCTGGACACCGCCTCGGGGGCTGCTACCTCTACGGCGATAGAGCCGAATACCAACCCTGTCCCTTGTGAAGCTCGTGACTCCAAGGTGCCGGACTCCTCTCCGGACCCCAGACCTTTCGTGCCCCCGCCAATCGAACCCGATTGGGCGCCGATCATGGAGTTCACCGCTGCGGACATCTTTCAGCACTCGCCTTTTGGCGACATCCTGAATTCGCTAAAGTGTCTCTCTTTATCAGGAGAGCCCTGGCCAGATTATGGTCGGGATGGTTGGGATGCGGACGACGAAGAAATTCAAAGCCCACCCACCACCCACTTCGTGGCCACTGTCGATGACTTAACCGACATGCTAGACTTCGACTCCGAAGACATCGACGGTATGAACGACGATGTCGGAGACGGCCAAGAACCAGCGCCTACAGGGCACTGGAAGGCCACTGTCGGTGTCAAAACCGGCGGATCTCGGGTAGGGGGTCCCGAACTGTGCGTCTAGGCGGATGGTAACAGGAGACAAGGGACACGATGTTTTTTACCCAGGTTCGGGCCCTCTCGATGGAGGTAAAACCCTACTCCTGCTTGATTGATATTGATGATATGGGTAGTACAAGAGTAGATCTACCACGAGATCAAGGAGGCTAAACCCTAGAAGCTAGCCTATGGTATGATTGTTGTAATGTATATTGTCCTACGGACTAAAGCCCTCCGGTTTATATAGATACCGGAGAGGGCTAGGGTTACACAGAGTCGGTTACAATGGTAGGAGATCTACATATCCGTATCGCCAAGCTTGCCTTCCACGCCAAGTAAAGTACCTTCCGGACACGAGCCGGAGTCTTCAATCTTGTATCTTCGTAGTCTTGGAGTCCCGCGGACATTGATAGTCCGGCTGTCCGAACACCCCCTAGTCCAGGACTCCCTCAGTAGCCCCTGAACCAGTCTTCAATGACGATAAGTCCGGCGTGCATAATGTTCGGCATTGCAAGGCGGGTTCCTCCCTTGAATAATCCAGAGAAGATAATGAACACCAGGATAGTGTCCGGCTCTGCAAAATAAATTCCACATTCCACCGTAGAGAGAATAAAATGTACACTTAGTTCAATCTGCTGACGTATTATGCGGCGTGACATCACACCGCCACCAGGCCTTTGTTTGAAGCATTATACCACCTCAGCATTAGCAAAGCGGTTTCCTCGGCATGTCTTATCGAAGCAGAGATCGTGTTCCCCTTATTCCGGGATTCTCATCAATACGTGCGTGGGTAACCCAACCGCGCCATCAACGGTGGCGCTTGGGAGACAAGCGAGTTTTACCAGGCTAGCGGGGGATGCATAGTTTTGTCCGCCTATATATAAGGGATAAGGATACACCTTCTCACCTACGCCTTCTTCCTCCTTTGCTTATCCATCCCTGCGAATTCAAGCTCCAACGCCCGAACTCGCGCATCTCACCTCGACCTTCTCCGAATATGTCTGGAGCGGGAGGCAAATGGTTAGCCTCCACCGTCAAGGAGGAGGACATCACCAAACTGCGCAGCACCGGATACCTTTCCGGCGATATCGCGCATCGGCTGCCCGACGAGGGGCAGCTCATCCCTACCCCCGGGCCTCATGAGAGGGTCGTCTTCCTTCCCCACTTCCTCCGCGGACTGGGCTTTCCGCTCCATCCATTTGTCTGGGGGCTCATGTTTTACTACGGCCTGGATTTCCACGATCTGGCGCCGAACTCTATCCTCAACATCTCGGCGTTTATCGTCGTGTGCGAGGCCTTTCTCTGCATCTGGCCCCACTTCGGCCTGTGGCTCAAGACCTTTAACGTCAAGCCGAAGGTTGTGAAGGGTACGCAAGCGGAGTGCGGAGGCGCTATGTTGGGCAAATTGCCCAACGTCCCTTGGCTAGAAGGGACCTTCATGGACTCCGTCAAGGGGTGGCAATCGGGGTGGTTCTACATCACCGAGCCGCGCAAATCCACATGGGCGGCGGCCCCGAGTTTAGATCTGGCATCCCCACGCAGCTCACCTCCTGGAAACAGAAGGGCTTGCAGTGGGGGAATCCGGTGGAGGTGACGGGACTCCGAGCATGTATCAAGAAGATGGTGAGCAATAAGCTCAGGCTCGTCGACGTGGTCCAAGTCATGCTCATCCGGCGGATCCTCCCATGCCAAGAACGGGCATTTAATTTGTGGGAGTTTAATCCGGAACAGCACCAGGCGCTAAACGGGCTCTTCGATACAACATACGAAGGCGCCTGGAGGGTGCTGTTCAAGGGCGCCGAAGCCCCTACGTCCGCGACCAAAGACCGCGGATTCAGCTCGCAGAATCCAACTGACGAGGTAAGTGATTCAACCCCATTACGGGACACTTGTGATAATTAGATTGACTCTAGTGAGGCTTCATTCTGCCTCTTCCTTTGACAGGAATGGATGGAGAAGGCCAAGCTGCTCATCAGCCCGGCTTCCATGCCAGAAGACCCAGCGAACGCCCGTTTAACAAGGCTGCTGGTTCCGGCACCGCACGTGGTGCCGGAGAAGAAGGCCAAGAAGGTGGCCGCGGGGACTCGAAAGAGTACCCGCAATCAGGCGTCTAACGACGACGAGGACTCCTCCTCCAAAGACGAGGAGGAGGAGTACTCTCTCCCAGAGGAGGGAGAGAAGAAAAGGAAGGCCTCCCCCATCGGGGGGGCCGAAGGGTCCAAGAGGGGGAGAACTATCCCCCCGGACAGTTCCGCCAACATCAACGTTGGTGAGGATGAGCGGCCTCCAAGGGCCAGGCGTCCGGCAAGATCGTAAGTATCCGGATCCTTGATGTGCAATTTCTTTTATGTCGCGTAGTATCCTTCTAACGTTGCATTCTGTCCGTAGTCCGGCCAACGATGATCTCCCTGACTCATCGAGCGGGTCATTGGCCTCGTTGGATGTGAATTCCATCCCGACTGCCTCCACCCCACGCGCCAACAAGGACGTCGAGGTGGGATCCCGGAGAGGGACCCATCAGGAGGAGGCTCCGGAGGCGCCGTCAGGCAGCCCCCCGGACTTCGTGCCGGACTCTACATCAGAACCCGCAGTGGTTCCAGAGTCCGGCAAGCGGCCCCTTCGAAAGAAGGGCAGGACCGTGACGCCGGCGGCCTCCGTCCAACCGGAGGCGCCGGATAACCTGCTGGAGGCGCTTAAAAGCGCTTCCATCGAGGAAGAACACCGCACTATCATGAGTGCGGTGATTGAGAAGGTTCAGCTCGCGAAAAGCGGGCTGACTGAAGCCTGCAGTAGCCTTTTAACAGGCTTTGAGGTAAAAAGTTAAAATTATGTAATATAATACTGCATAGACAGTAGCCCCTGATGCTTGGTTCGGTGTTCGGAAAGAAAAGCCGGACTAAGGATCTATAATAAGATATACGCAGGGTTGCCTAAAATATGTCAATATGGGTTTGCAGGCTGCATTGCTGACCTCTGCCGCACTAACGGCGGAGGTTGACGTGCTAAAAAAGGATCTCGAGCGGTCCGAGCAAGAGCTCGGCCATGCAAAGAAGCAGCTCGAGGAAAGAGAAAGTGAGTAACACCTCTTTGAATAAGTACCTTACAGAAAAGGATTTTGGTTGCAAATAAAAGTAACAAGGATAATATGTGCATTGCAGGGACCACTAACGAGGTGGCAACCCTGAAGGATGATGTGTTCGCGGCCGAACGCAATGCGGCCGCGGAACGGGCTGAGCGAGAAAAGCAAGAGGCGCGGGTGGCGGAAGTTTGGCAAGAGCTCCAGGTTCTCATGGAAAAACATGAGAGTTTGGAGCGTGACTCCAAGACTCGAGAGTCCGAGCTTGCCTCGGCTCTCGAAAGTGCCAAGTCCGCCAAGGCCGAGGCCCATAAGGCCCTTCAGGAGGTTGAGGACATAAAGAAAATAGCGGCGGGTAAGGCGTTTTTCATGCAAAGTAGGCATGTTAATGTGAACTACCTGATACTTACCCGAATTCGGAGCTCTCCAGGGGCATTTGCAGATCTGCCGCGTAGTGCGGCCGATGCCACCGCATTCTATCGTGGCGAGGAGGGAAGCTCGACGGAGAAGGTCTTCTGGTCTCAGTATACTGAGGCCGGCCATCCGGTGCCCCCAAGCGACCAGCTGAAGCAGCTGGTCGAACTCCACAAAGTAGCTGAAGAGGCCATGAAGGGCCTCATAGTCCGGCTGTGGCCTGGACGGGCCATGCCTGGTAGCTACTTTGGCCTCGTGCGGCGGCTGGTGGATGCCTGCCCTAGGCTGGATGTAGTCAAGCGCTCCACCTGTATCAAAGGTGCTCGTCGGGCCCTTGCCCGCATAAAGGTGCAATGGGGCAAATTGGATGCGGAGAAGCTTCTCACGGACCCACCGCCACCGGGCAAGGAGTATCGCACGCCGGAGAAGTATTATAATGTTGTCCTGAAGGGAGCCTGCAATATTGCAGATGAGTGCTCCCGAAATGTAATCTTTGAGTGAACTCGCTATGTATCTATCTTGTGCGCTGAAAACTTCGTTCATATGCGCCATGAGCAACGCTTGTTTAATTTAAAATATTACCTTCTGTGCGGCCATTTATAAAATCTGAGAGATGGCAAGTCCTTGGCTTCAGCCCCCAAGCCACAAATGCTGGGGTGTTCGGTGATAAACTTGAGCACTCTTGTTCCCATATTTGGGTCCATCTAGGGAGGCGCTCAACACGACGAACAAGGCGACCGGACTTATAATGCTTGAACACTCTCACTTAGCCATAGAATTCTATAATTTTAAATTTCGGCGAAGCCCCTGGTATTCGGAAGACCGAATCCGGGGCGCTATCCACGCCTTCATCGGACATAATCCGGAACTTCGCTCGAAGCGGCGTGAGTCTTTAAGGACCCGAAAAAACCTCTCGAACAGCGACCAGTCTCTCGCCTTATCATGCCAGTCAGTTTTAGCTTTCTCCACTGAGGCGTTAACCCGGCTCAACCGGGGCGCAATCGCAGTGGTTCTGCCAGTGCTACCTTAGCCGACGGAACGGAAACGTAAGGTGCCAAACATGGGAGCCGGGCAAGCCCAACTATTGACCCAAGACATGATTCGGAGCCGATTCATATAATGCTATAAGTTCGGGGTGCCGCACTTGTGAAAGTGTTCGGACTTTATCACACCATAAAGTGGGGAACATAAGCCCCTGGTGTATTATGCCGTACCAAAAATATACGGGTGCCAGAATGTCATATAATGAACATATATATATATATAATGTAATGCAATTGCGATCATAAAAGGTGCTGCATTATTAATGAAAGAAAAAGTCTGCTAGTAGAGCGGACTGATACAAGTAGTGCGGTAAGCAAGGGATTTGGACTAAATAAACATGTCCCCTCCAGGGATCAGCTGCGGATTTGGTGTATATAATTGAATTTAATGCTCGTAATTGAGACCACCTGAGTGTTCGACGCGGCCTTCTTTAGTCCCTGACTGTTGCATCATGAGTTCGGCAGGTTCACCGCCGGACAGGGCTTCTGGTTAACAGAGTCTTGTGTACAAAAAATAAGAAAAATGATAATAATAAAAAAGAGGCACATTTGAGAGCCCCTGGTGTGGTCGAACCGCACTCTGGGTCCGTTGTGATCGTGCCCCCTCCCCTGTGCCCATGGTATCTCCAAAGTGTAATGATGTACGCGGAGTGTTATTCTTGCGATCATACGCGGGCGAGGGTTGGGGACGCATTGCTACGCGTGCTCTGATCGTGCCAGGTGGTCTTGGTTGATATTGCTCCGGGCGCGCTTTGCTGTATCCAGCCGTTTAACGGCCGGACTCGAGAATTGCCTTAAAAGGCTGCTCTGTACTTCTGCCGCAAGAGCCGCTGTATGTTCCTCCGTTCGGAGGGAGCGTTCCGTATTCCCATTGACCGTGATGACTCCACGAGGGCCTGGCATCTTGAGCTTTAGGTATGCATAGTGCGGTACCGCATTGAATTTGGCAAACGCGGTTCGTCCGAGCAGAGCGTGATAGCCGCTGCGAAACGGGACTATGTCGAAGACTAACTCTTCGCTCCGAAAATTATCCGGGGATCCGAAGACCACTTCCAGTGTGACTGAGCCTGTACAGTTGGCTTCCACTCCTGGTATGACACCTTTAAAGGTTGTCTTTGTAGGTTTAATCCTTGATGGGTCTATGCCCATTTTGCACACTGTATCCTGATAAAGCAGGTTCAGGCTACTGCCGCCATCCATCAGGACTCTCGTGAGGTGAAACCCATCGACGATTGGGTCTAAGACCAATGCGGCGAATCCGCCATGGCGTATGCTGGTCGGATGGTCTCTTCGATCGAAAGTGATCGGACAAGAGGACCATGGGTTGAACTTTGGGGCGACTGGCTCCATCGCATAGACGTCCCTTAGTGCGCGTTTCCTCTCCCTCTTGGGTATATGGGTCGCGTATATCATATTCACCGTCCGTACTTGTGGGGGAAAACCCTTCTGTCCTCTGTTGTTCGGCGGTCGGGTCTCTTCCTCGACGTCGCTATTTAGCCCCTTGTCATTGTTTTCGGCAATTAACTTGCCGGCCTGCTTGAATACCCAGCAATCTCTATTGGTGTGGTTAGCTGGCTTTTCAGGGGTGCCATGTATCTGGCATGAGCGGTCGAGTATTCGGTCCAAATTGGACGGACCCGGAATGGTTCTTTTAAATGGCTTCTTCCGTTAACCGGGTCTAGAGCCTCGGAATCCGGCATTGACTATCGTATCCTCCTTATCGTCATCGTTAATTCGGCGCTTGTTTTTGTTTCGATGTGACCTGCCGTTGTTGTCCTTAGTATCCGGACTGCCAGAATTTTTACGGAGATTGTTGCTGCGGGCTAGCCAGCTGTCCTCTCCCGCACAAAAGCGGGTCATTAACGATGTGAGGGCTGCCATGGATTTCGGCTTTTCCTACCCCAGGTGCCGGGCTAGCCATTCATCCCGGATATTATGTTTGAAGGCTGCAAGGGCCCCTGCGTCCGGACAATCGACGATTTGATTTTTGTTTGTCAAGAACCGTGTCCAGAATTGCCTGGCCGATTCGTCTGGCTGCTGAATGATGTGGCTGAGGTCATCGGCGTCTGGTGGTCGCACATACGTGCCTTGGAAGTTATCAAGGAACGCAGCCTCCAGGTCCTTCCAACACCCAATTGACTCTGCGGGCAAGCTGTTAAGCCAATGCCGAGCTGGTCCTCTAAGCTTGAGTGGGAGGTACTTTATGGCGTGGAGATTGTCGCCGCGGGCCATATGGATGTGGAGAAGATAGTCTTCGATCCACACCGCGGGGTCTGTTGTGCCATCGTAAGATTCAATGTTTACGGGTTTAAACCCTTCGGGGATCTGATGATCCATTACTTCGTCAGTGAAGCATAATGGGTGTGCGGCGCCCCTGTATTGAGCAATATCGCGACGCAGCTCGAGAGAGCGCTGTCTGCTGTGTTCGGCCCGGCCGGGGTTATTGTATCCGGCACGACGGTATTCGTCATAGGTCGTAGGGCGCCCACGTGATCCATAGATGGATCGGGATTGCCTTGCTTTGTCCTCCAATATGTCTCGCAAGTCCGGCACGTTCCCTCTTGGCTTCGTACTTTTGGAGCGATGCCGGGGTATGGTCTTGGCTGGGGGCCTGGATGCCTCTCTGTCACGACCACGGGGTGGTCGGTCAGCCATATCGTGCGCTGGTGATTGATGTATGTATGCTTCCTCCTCTAATCGGGGGAGCAGCTTGCGTTTTGGGTAACTTTTGGAGGGACGTTCGAGTTTATACTCTTCGGCCGCGAGGACCTCATTCCATCGATCGGCCAGCAGGTCCTGATCAGCTTGAAGCTGTTGCTGCTTTTTCTTTAGGCTGTTTGCTGTGGCGATAAGCCTGCGCTTGAAGCGCTCTTGTTCGACGGGATCCTCGGGTACGACGAATTCGTCATTGTTGAGGCTTGCTTCGTCTTCGGAGGGAGGCATATAATTATGATCCTCGACCTCTTCGTCTGCCGCCCCCTCATGAGGGCTTGCTTCTGCATCCTCCTGCGCTGAGTCTTGCGGGAGGGGATTGTCTTCGGCACTCTCTGGAGTATTATTATCTCCTGTGCCGGAATCTCCGTTTTTGCTGTGGCGAGATTTAGAGCGGCGCCGCTAACGCCGGCGCTTGGGCTGTTTCTTTAAGGAATCTGCCTCCGCTGTTCCTTCGTCGTCCCCATCTTTTGGGGTATCCACCATGTATACGTCATATGACGAGGTGGCCTTCCAGTGCCCTGTGGGTGCTGGTTCCTGTTCGTCTCCGGCATCATCGTCCATAGCGTCGATGTCTTCGGAGTCGTAGTCTAGCATGTCGGTTAGATCGTCGACAGTGGCTACAAAGTGGGTGGTGGGTGGGCTCTGAATTTCTTCGTCGTCCGCATCCCAACCATCCTGGCCATAATCCGGCCAGGACACTCCTGACAATGAGAGATGCTTTAGTGAATTTAAGATATCGCCGAAAGGCGAGCATTGAAAGATGTCCGCGGCAGTGAATTCCATAACCGGCACCCAATCTGGATCGACTGGTAGGGGCGCGGGAGGTTCGGAGTCCGGCGAGGAGTCCGGCGCCTCGGAATCACGAGTTTCGCAGGGGACAACATTAGTGTTCGGCTCCATCGCCGTGGATGTTGAAGCCCCCGGGGCGGCGTCTACCCACCGGCCCTCGATCTGGGCGATCGGCTCCGGGCTAATGGCCGGAGCGGATTCGTGTGCGGCCACCAAAGCACTGTTCGGCGGCAGAGCTAGATCATGCCCATTGTTACAGTGCGGCGCGCTTGGCTGTGGCTCGAGTCCGTCGAGGATCAAGTCTCCTCGGACATCGGCCGTGAAGTTTAAGCTTCCAAATCTGACCTGACGGCCAGGGGCGTAGCTTTCGATCTGCTCCAGATGGCCAAGTGAGTTGGCCCGCAGTGCGAAGCCGCCGAATACGAAGATCTGTCCGGGGAGAAAAGTCTCACCCTGGGCAGCGTTGCAGGTTGAAGATGCCATCAAACCTATTGGTGACGACACAGAGGAACTCTCAATGAAAGCACCAATGTCGGTGTCAAAACCGGCGGATCTTGGGTAGGGGGTCCCGAACTGTGCATCTAGGCGGATGGTAACAGGAGACAAGGGACACGATGTTTTTTACCCAGGTTCGGGCCCTCTCGATGGAGGTAAAACCCTACTCCTGCTTGATTGATATTGATGATATGGGTAGTACAAGAGTAGATCTACCACGAGATCAAGGAGGCTAAACCCTAGAAGCTAGCCTATGGTATGATTGTTGTAATGTATATTGTCCTACGGACTAAAGCCCTCCGGTTTATATAGATACCGGAGAGGGCTAGGGTTACACAGAGTCAGTTACAATGGTAGGAGATCTACGTATCCGTATCGCCAAGCTTGCCTTCCACGCCAAGTAAAGTACCTTCCGGACACAAGCCGGAGTCTTCAATCTTGTATCTTCGTAGTCTTGGAGTCCGGCGGACATTGATAGTCCGGCTGTCCGAACACCCCCTAGTCCAGGACTCCCTCAGCCACCTCGTCATACGACATATACATGGTGGACATCCCAAAGGATGGGAATGGCGATGGAACAACGGAGGATGACCCCTCCAAGCCTAAGCGCCGGCGTCAGCGGCGCCGCTCCAAATCCCGCCACAGCAAAAATGGAGATTCAGGCACCGGAGACAATAACACCCCGGACAGTGCCGAAGACAACCCCCTCCAGCAAGATTCAGCACAGGAGGATGGAGAAACCAGCCCTCATGAGAGAGTGGCAGACAGAGAGGTAGAGGACGAAAATCATATGCCTCCCTCCGGAGACGAGGCAAGCCTCGACGACGACGAATTTGTCGTGCCTAAGGATCCCGTCGAACAAGAGCGCTTCAAACGCAGGCTTATGGCCACGGCAAGAAGCCTCAAGAAAAAGCAGCAACAACTTAGAGCTGACCAAGATTTGCTAGCCGACAGATGGACTGAAGTCCTTTCGGCCGAAGAGTATGAACTCGAACGCCCCTCCAAAAGCTACCCCAAACGCAAGCTGCTACCCCGATTAGAGGAGGAAGCACATAAACCTACATCACTAGCACACAATACGGCCGACCGGCCACCTCGTGGCCGCGATAGAGAGGCCTCTAGGCCCTCCACTAAAGCCATACCCTGGCGTCGCTCAAAAAGTACAAAGCCACGGGGGAATGTGCCGGACTTACGAGACATATTGGAGGATAAGGCAAGACAAACAAGATTGATCTACGGATCGCGTGGGCGCCCCATGATACGTGACGACAACCGTCACGCCGGATACAGCAATTCCGGCCGGGCGAACGCAGTAGACAAAGCTCGTTTGAGCTGCGCCGCGATATAGCCCAATACAGAGGCGCCGCACACCCACTATGCTTCACGGACGAAGTAATGGATCATCAAATCCCCGAAGGTTTCAAACCCATAAACATTGAATCATACGACGGCACAACAGATCCTGCGGTTTGGATTGAGGACTATCTCCTTCACATCCACATGGCCCACGGTGATGATCTACATGCCATCAAATACCTCCCACTCAAGCTTAAAGGGCCAACTCGGCATTGGCTCAACAGCTTACCAGCAGAATCAATTGGGTGTTGGGAAGACCTGGAAGCCGCATTCCTTCATAACTTCCAGGGCACATATGTGCGACCACCAGACGCCGATGACCTAAGGCACATAATTCAGTAGCCAGATGAATCGGCCAGACAATTCTGGACACGGTTCTTAACCAAGAAAAATCAAATTGTCGACTGTCCGGATGCAGAGGCCCTTGCAGCCTTCAAACATAACATTCGCGACGAGTGGCTTGCCCGGCACCTAGGACAGGAAAAGCCGAAATCTATGGCAGCCCTCACATCACTCATGACCCACTTCTGTGCGGGAGAGGACAGCTGGCTAGCTCGTAGTAACAACCTGACCAAAAACTCCGGTAGTTCGGATACCAAGGACAGCAATGGCAGGTCGCGTCGCAATAAACACAAGCGCCGCATTAACGGCGATAATACTGAAGATACGGCAGTCAATGCCGGATTCAGAGGCTCTAAACCTGGTTAGCGGAAAAAACCATTCAAAAGAAATACTCCGGGCCCGTCCAATTTGGACCGAATACTCGATCGCTTGTGCCAGATACACGGCACCCCCGAAAAGCCAGCCAATCACACCAACAGGGATTGTTGGGTGTTCAAGCAGGCAGGCAAGTTAATTGCCGAAAATAACGACAAGGGGCTGCATAGCGATGACGAGGAGGAGACCCGGCCGCCAAACAATAGAGGACAAAAGGGTTTCCCCCCACAAGTGCGGATGGTGAACATGATATACGCAACCCACTACCCAAAAGGGAGCGGAAGCGTGCACTTAGGGACGTATATGTGATGGAGCCAGTCGCCCCAAAGTTCAAGCCGTGGTCCTCATGCCCGATCACTTTTGATCGAAGGGACCACCCCACTAGCATCCTCCATGGCGGATTCGCCGCATTGGTTCTAGACCCAATCGTTGACGGATTTCACCTCACTAGAGTCCTGATGGACGGCGGCAGCAGCCTGAACCTGCTTTATTAGGATACAGTGCGCAAGATGGGCATAGACCCGTCAAGGATTAAACCCACAAAAACGACCTTTAAAGGCGTCATACCAGGTGTCAAGGCCAATTGTACAGGCTTAGTTACACTCGGAGTGGTCTTCGGATCCCCGGATAACTTCCGAAGCGAGGAGTTAATCTTCGACATAGTCCCGTTCCGCAGCGGCTATCATGCAGTGCTCGGACGAACCGCATTTGCAAAATTCAATGTGGTGCCACACTATGCATACCTCAAGCTCAAGATTCCAGGCCCTCGAGGAGTCATTACGGTCAACGGAAACACCAAATGCTCTCTCCGAACGGAAGAGCATACAGCAGCTCTCGCGGCGGAAATACAAAGCAGCCTCTTAAGGCAATTCTCGAGTCCGGCTGTTAAGCGGCCGGACACCGTCAAGCGTGCCCGGAGTAACCTACAACAAGACCACCTGGCACGTTCCGAGCACGCGTAGCAATGCGGCCCCAACCCCAGCCCTCGCGAAATCGCGAGACCAGTACCACGCGTACATAACTATGCTCTGGAGATACCATGGGCACGGGGGGAGGGGCACGACCACGGCATGCTCAGAGTGCGGCTCAACCACACCAGGGGCTCCTAATTGTGTCATTCTTCTTTTTGTTTCTTCTTACTCACAGGACTCCGTTTTCCAGAAGCCCTGTCCAGCAGTAGACCTGCCGAATTCACGATGCAACAGCTAGGGAAGCAGAAAAGCTACGTCGAGTATCCAGGTGATCTCCATTACGAGCATTATACCTGTTTTACATGCCATTCTGCAGCCTACCCCTGGAGGGGGACATGTTAAATAGTCCCATCCCTTGCTTATCGCACTATTTGTATTGTTCTGCTTTCATTGCAGTATTTTTTGAATAAACAATGCATCGCTTTTTGCCTATCATTGCATTCCTTTTTTATCTATATATGTTCACTTATGACATGCTGCACCCGTACGCTTTGGTACGGCCAAATACACCAGGGGCTTAAGTTCCCCAGAGTATGGTGTGATAAGTCCGAACACTTTCACAAGTGCGGCACCCCGAACTTATAACATTATATGCATCGGCTCCGAATCATGTCTTGGGTCAATAGTTGGGTTTGCCCGGCTCCCATGTTTTGGTACCTTATGTTCCGTTATATCGGCTAAGGTAGCGCTGGGAGAACCACTGCGATTGTGCCCCAGTTGAGCTGGGTTGAGCACCTCAGTGGAGAAAGCTAAAACTGACCGTCATGATGGGGCGAGAGCCGGTTGCTGTTCGAGAGGTTTTTTTGAGTCCCTAAAGACTTATGCCGCTTAGAGCGAGGAGCCGGCTTTGTCCGGCCCCAGGCATGGATAGCGCCCCGAATTCGGCCTTCCGAACACTAGGGGCTTCGCCGAAATTTAAATTATAGAATTCTATGGCTAAGTGGGAGTGTTCAAGCATTATAAGTCTGGTTGCCTCGTTCGTTGTGTTGAGCGCCTCCCTCGAAGGACCCAAAAATGGGAAAAAGAGCGCTCAAGTTTATCCCGAACACCCCAGCACTCGCGGCATGGGGGCTGAAGCCAACGACTTGCCATCTCTCAAATTTGATAAACGGCCGCATAGTAGGTAATATTTTAAATTAACAAGCGTTGCTTAGCGCATATGAACAAGTTTTCAGCGCACATGATAACAAAATGCGAGTCTACTAAAAAATTACATCTTTGGAGCATTCACCCGCTATAAGGCGGGCACCCTTCAGGACACCCTTATAATACATCTCAGGCGTGCGATACTCCTTGCCCGGCAGCGGTGCATCCGTCACAAGCTTCTCGGCGTCCATCTTGCCCCAGTGCACTTTAGCGCGGGTGTAACGCCCAGGATACAACTTTCCATATTCGTAACTCCAACTCTTGCCTTTTTCCGGAGATGCGATATGATATTTTCTTCGTGGTTGGGTTTTTGTCTGTTGTTTTGCATTTTGTTTTTGTTATGCATCTCGTCTCATAGCATCATGCGCATTGCATCTGCATGTTTTCATAAAGCTTGCACTCGTTCTTAGTTGCTACGTCCCCCTTGCTTTCGTTGATCGTTCCGAGGCCAGTTGAGTTTTCGCTTCCCTCTTGACCGTGACCACCTAACCTCTCTTGCCAGCTCGCAGCACCCTCGTATGCGTGTCCGAAGCTTACCCGAACCCGAACCGGTCTGTCGTTACCGATGGATCCGGATCATCCCCAAACATCTATAAAATATCTCCGTTTTCTTTGTTTGGTCTCCTTAGCCTATTTATCCGGAAACGTCCGATTTAATCGGAGGGACCAAATACCCCTACCAAAAAATCCACTTGCTATATAACCCTAAAACCTAGGGGAGCTGTCCTATTAGTCCCATCGCAGCACCGCCACTCTCCCGCATCCTCCTCTGGATCCCCTTCTCCTCGATTTCAGCCACCAGCCAACCATCGCTCTCCAGCTCCTCCCTCCCTGTTCGATCCCCAGCCACCTCAACCGCGCCTGAGACCAGCAGCTCCACCACCAAGCCGCTCCCTCGCCTGCGCCCCGATCCCCTGCACCACCTCGCCGAAGCTCCTCTCCAGCATGCCGCCGGCAAGCAGCAGCAGCAACCAGGCCGTCTTGTGTCCTCTTCCCTGACGTTGCGGCCTCGCAGGAGCATCCCGAGCCGGAGCTCGTCCGCGAGCAGATGGAGTTGCCATCTCCCTCCTCCTCGTTGACCCGCCGATTCCCTGCAGAAACAGCCGCGTGCCTCCTCTGCGCCAAGGCCGTGGCCTCACCTCACGTCTCCCCACTGCATCCGCTTCGATCCGACGAGGAACAGGACCCCATCGCCCTGAACCGGATCCCCGGCGTCCCCGTCGTCTGCATCTCTTCCGGCGAGCACCACCAGGTTGTGGTGCCCCTGCCCTCCATCTCTCCCTTCTGCTCCCTCCTCTCACATCTCTCTCTCTGAACCAGGACGCCGCCGCCATGGCCTCAGCTCCCCGCCCGCCTCCGGCCACGTCCTCGAGTGGATCCGCCGGATCCCCATCGCCGCGCCAAGTCCCCTGCGTCGAGCCGCCGTGCCAAGTCCGGCCGCCTCCTCCTCTGCTTCTGCTTCCGCTTTGAGCAGGAGGTCGACACCCCGCCTCGAGCCACGACCGCGCGTCGCCTGCGTGCGTTGACCGCGCCAAGACCCAGCTGCTCCCCTCCGTCGCGCGAGGCCCAGCGTCCGAAGCTGGCCTCCTCTGCAGATGGGCCAAGCCCATGGTGAGAAAACCCACAGCGCCTCGTTTCCCTTCCGTTGGGCTATCAGATTCGGCCCATCTCATGTTTTTTTCCCTGGACAATTTTGCGATTTAAACCAGTGCATTAATAATTACAGAAAATGCCATGATTTTAAATTACTCACAACTAAATAACCGTGCATCGGATTTAAACATGTCATATATGTAACTTGCTCAGTTTTTCATGTACTTTCACAATATGCCACTTTCATCCATGTTCAAAATGTTTAAATTGTTGTTTGCATTAATTTGCATAAATGCCATGCTAAAATGATTTATTTCATAACTAAATAACCGTAGCTCGGTTTTAAATAAACTTTATATGTAAATGGGGTAGAAAATGCCTAGTTTAACATGGTGCACTTCATTTTGCTGTTTAACGTCATTAAAATTGTGTTTAGGGCAGAACAGTACCAAATTCGAATATTGCTCATGAGGATTTTTCGGAATTGTTGTTTGTTGTTCCGGCCTCATTTAAACTTGCCTAGATAGGTAGTTTAATTATGCTTCACCTCTTGCCATGTTTAACAACTTTTAGCATTGATTGGTAGCTTAAACGAGATTAAACTAAATATGTCAAAGTGGTGTTTTGTCAATATGCAACTCGTTGCATATTGAGCTCCACTTAACTTGTAGTATTGTTTGTTGCACTTTGCCATGCCAAGCCTCATTAAACCGGACATGCATCATACTTGATTGTGCATCATGCCATGATTATGCTTGTGTGTTTACCATGTTCTTTGCTTCTTTCCAGTTTGCTTCTCTCGTTAGCTTCGGTTTCGTTCCGGAGTTGTGAGGATTCGTTCGACTACTCCCGTTCGTCTTCTCCATGGACTCGTTCTTCTTCCTAGCGGGATTTCAGGCAAGATGACCGTCACCCTGGATCTCACTACTATCATTGCTATGCTAGTTGCTTCGTTCTATCACTTTGCCGTGCTACCTATCTCTTGTTGCTCAAGCCTCCCAAATTGCCATGTCAGCCTCTAACCTTTTCACCCTTCCTAGCAAGCCGTTGCTTGGCTATGTTACCGCTTTGCTCAGCCCCTCTTATAGCGTTGTTAGTTGCAGGTGAAGTTGAAGATTGCTCCATGGTGGACAGGATTATGGTTGGGATATCACAATATCTCTTATTTAATTAATGCATCTATATACTTGGTAAAGGGTGGAAGGCTCAGCCTTATGCCTGGTGTTTTGTTCCACTCTTGCCGCCCTAGTTTCCGTCATACCGGTGTTATGTTCCCGGATTTTGTGTTCCTAACGCGGTCGGGTGATTTATGGGACCCCTTGACAGTTCCCGGATTTTGCGTTCCTAAGGCAAGGCCCAAGTTTTATTCAAAGCGAACTGTCAAGGAGTCATGCTCCAAACTCTCGTGTTTTTCCACGAGAGCCCGGAGCTCTTGCCGCACCTCCGCCACCCATGCCTCCTGCTTCTCCCGCACGGTGCATTCCACGGCCGCATTGTGTTCGGCCTTGGACACCGCTTCCTTCAGGGTCGCCACCTCGTTCGTGGCCCCTGCAATACTCACGTTATCCCTGTCATTTTTTGCAACCAAATCCGTTTCTATAAGGTATTACTTTAATAAGGTATTACTTACCTTCCTTGTCCTCGAGCTGCTTCTTGGCACGACCGAGCTCGTTCTCGGACCGCTCGAGGCTCTGCTTCAAGGCATTGACCTCCGCAGTCAGTGCGGTAGAGGTCAGCAGCGTAGCCTGCATTCCCATATTGACATATTTGTGTTAGACTCCTGCGTATATCTTTTCAGATCCTCAGTTTGGCTTTTCTTTCCGAACACCAAAATGAGCATCAGGGGCTACTGTCTATGCGGTACTATTTTTACATATCTTAAATTACTTACCTCAAAGCCTGTTAGAAGGCTGGTGCAGGTTTTAGTCAGCCCGCTCTTGGCGGACCAAACCTTCTGAATCACCGCACTCATAATAGTGCGGTGCTCCTTGTTGATGGAGGCACCATTGAGCGCCTCCAGCAAATTATCCGACACCTCCGGTTGGACGGAGGTCACCGGCGTCGCAGTCTCGCCCTTCTTACGAAGGGGCCTCCCGCTGGACTCCAGAACCACTAAAGGTTCCGGTGCAGAGTCCGGTCCAAAGTCCGGGAGGTTGCCCTACGGCACCTCCTCCTCCTGGCTGGGCCCCTTCTGGGACCCCACCTCAGTGTTGTCTGCGTTACGAGGGGAGGAGGCGGTCGGAAGTGAAGCGCTATTCACATCCGACGAACCCAGGGACCCGCTCGACGAAGCAGGGAGATCGTCCTTGGGCGGGCTACATGGTTGTGTTCGGTGTTAGAAGACACTATGCGACAAAAGAGAAATCATGAGTTATTCTGGAATCCGGACACTTACGATTTCGCCAGGGGCTTGACCCTCGAAGGCCACTCCTCTTCGCCGTCGTCGGCGTTGGTGGAACAGTCCGGAGGAAGGGTCCTTCCCTTCTTGGACCCTTCGACCTCCTCCGTTGAGGAAGCCTTCCTTTTCTTCTCTCCCCCCGCTGGGGGAGAGGCCTCTTTCTTCTCCCCCTCGTCTTCGCGGGAGGAGTCCGCCTCGGAGTCATCGGACGATGAGTCCGATAACACCTGGCGCCAGGAACTCCTTCGAGTTCCCGTGGCCTTCTTCTTGGCCTTCCTCTCCGGCACCACGTAAGGCGCCGGGGCTAGCAGTCCCGTTAATCGGGCATCCGCTGGGTCTTCTGGCAAGGGAGCCAGACAGTTAACCTGCCCGGACGTCTTCTGCCAGGCCTGTTAAAGGTAATGGGAGTTTAAATCCCGCATAGAGTCAAACTATGGAAAACAAGTGTCACGTAAAGGGTAAAATAGCTTACCTCGCCGGCTTGACGCTGCGAGCTGAATCCGCGGTCCTCGGTAGCGGATGCAGGAGCTTCGGCGCCCTTGAACGGCACCCTCCAGGCGTCTTCGTACGTAGTGTCGAAGAGCCTGCTCAAGGTTTGGTGTTGTGCCGGATCAAACTCCCACACGTTGAAGGCCCATTGTTGGCATGGGAGGATCCGGCGGACGAGCATGACCTGGACCACGTTGACAAGCTTGAGCTTCTTGTTCACCAGGGTTTGGACACAGGATTGGAGTCCGGTCAGCTCCTCCAAATCACCCCATGTCAGGCCCTTCTCTTTCTAGGAGGCGAGCCGTGTGGGGATGCTAGATCTGAATTCGGGGGTCGCTGCCCATTCAGGGTCACGCGGCTCGGTGATGTAGAACCACCCCAATTGCCACCCTTTGACGGTTTCCACGAAGGCGCCCTCGAGCCATGTGACGTTGGCATCTTGCCCACCATGGCGCCTCCGCACTCCGCTTGGCGGTCGCCCACTACCTTCGGCTTGACATTAAAAGTCTTCAGCCATAAGCCGAAGTGGGGCTGGATGCAGAGGAAGGCCTCGCACACGACGATGAATGCCGAGATGTTGAGGATGAAATTCGGGGCCAGATCATGGAAATCCAGGCCATAGTAGAACATGAGCCCCCGGACAAATGGGTGGAGTGGGAAGCCCAGTCCGCGGAGGAAATGGGGAAGGAATGCCACCCTCTCATGGGGCCTGGGGGTGGGGACGAGCTGCCCCTCGTCTGGAAGCCGGTGCGCAATATCGTTGTGCAGGTATCCGGCTTTCCTCAACTTTTTGATGTGCCCCTCCGTGACAGTGGAGGCCATCCACTTGCCTCCCTCTCCGGACATGACTGGGGAAGGTTGAGGCGAGATGTGCGGGCTTGGGCGTTGGAGCTCGAGTGCGCGGAAATGGATAAGCAAAGGAGGAAGAAGGCGCAGGTAAAAAGGTGGATCCTTATCCCCTTATATATGGGCGGACGAAACTATGCGTCCCCACCAGCCTGGTAAAACTCGCTTATCTCCCAAGCGCCGCAACCAATGGCGCGGTTGGGTTACCCACGCCCGTATTGATGAGAATCCCGGAATAAGGGGACACGATCTCTGCTTTGACAAGAGGTGCCAAGGAAACCGCTTCGCTAAACGCGGTGAGATGGAACAATAAAAACAATTCGAATAAAGGCTTGGCCGTGGTATGATGTCACGCCACGAAATACGTCAGCAAATTGAACTTGTGTAAATGTTATTCTCTCTACGGTGGTATGTGGAACTTATTTTGCAGAGCCGGACACTATCCTGGTGTTCAAAATCTTCTATGAATTATTTGGAGGAGGAACCCACCTTGCAATGCCGAAGACAATATGTGCGCCAGACTCATCGTCATTGAAGCCAGGTTCAGGGGCTACTGAGGGAGTCCTGGACTAGGGGGTGTCCGGATAGCCGAACTATCACCGTCGGCCGGACTCCAAGACTATGAAGATACAAGATCGAAGACTCTGTCCCGTGTCTGGATAGAACTTTCCTTGGCGTGGAAGGCAAGCTTGGCGATACGGATATGTAGATCTCCTACCATTGTAACCGACTCTGTGTAACCCTAGCCCTCTCTGGTGTCTATATAAACCGGAGGGTTTTAGTCCGTAGGACGAACAACAATCATACCATAGGCTAGCTTCTAGGGTTTAGCCTCCTTGATCTCGTGGTAGATCTACTCTTGTACTACCCATATCATCAATATTAATCAAACAGGAGTAGGGTTTTACCTCCATCGAGAGGGCCCGAACCTGGGTAAAAACATTGTGTCCCTTGTCTCCTGTTACCATCCGCCTAGACGCACAGTTCGGGACCCCCTACCCGAGATCCGCCGGTTTTGACACCGACAGAGAGTCTCTCATTTCGTCACTTTCATATAATAGTGGGAATTTTTCATTATAGAACTTGGCTTGTATATTCCAATGATGGGCTTCCTCAAAATGCCCTAGGTCTTCGTGAGCAAGCGAGTTGGATGCACACCCACTTAGTTTCTTTTGTTGAGCTTTCATATACTTATAGCTCTAGTGCATCCATTGCATGGCAATCCCTACTCACTCACATTGATATCTATTGATGGGCATCTCCATAGCCCGTTGATACGCCTAGTTGATGTGAGACTATCTTCCCTCTTTTTGTCTTCTCCACAACCACCGTTCTATTCCACATATAGTGCTATATCCATGGCTCACGCTCATGTATTGCGTGAAGATTGAAAAAGTTTTGAAAATGTTAAAGTATGAAACAATTGCTTGGCTTGTCATCGGGGTTATGCATGATTTAAATACTTTGTGTGGGGAATATGGAGCATAGCCAGACTATATGATTTTGTAGGGATAACTTTCTTTGGCCATGTTATTTTGAGAAGACATAATTGCTTTGTTAGTATGCTTGAAGTATTATTATTTTTATGTCAATATGAACTTTTGTCTTGAATCTTTCGGATCTACATATTCATACCATGATTAAGAAGATTTACATTGAAATTATGCCAAATTATCACTCCGCATCAAGAATTCTCTTTTTATCATTTACCTACTCGAGGACGAGTAGGAATTAAGCTTGGGGATGCCTGATACGTCTCCAATGTATCTATAATTTTTGATTGCTCCATGCTACTTTATCTACTATTTTGGACTATATTGGGCTTTAATTTTCACTTTTATATTACTTTTGGGACTAACCTATTAACCGGAGGCCCAGCCCAGAATTGCTGTTTTTTGCCTTTTTCAGTATTTCGAAGAAACAGAATATCAAACAGAGTCCAAACGGAATGAAACCTTCGGGATCGTGATTTTCCAACCGAATGTGATCCAGGAGACTTGGACCCTACTCCAAGAAGTCTCCGAGGAGGTCACGAGGGTTGAGGGCGCCCCCTAGGCGCGCCCCCTACCTCATGGGTCCCTCGGAGCTCCACCGATGTACTCCTTCCTCCTATATATACCTACGTATCCCCGAACGATCAGAACAGGAGCCAAAAACCTAATTCCACCGCCGCGACCTTCTGTATCCACGAGATCCCATCTTGGAGCCTGTTTCGGAGCTCCGCCGGAGAGGGCATCCACCACGGAGGGCTTCTACATCATCACCATAGCCCCTCCGATGAAGTGTGAGTAGTTTACTTCAGACCTTCGGGTCCATAGCTAGTAGCTAGATGGCTTATTCTCTCTTTTTGGATCTCAATACAATGTTCTCCCCCTCTCTCGTGGAGATCTATTTGATGTAATCTTCTTTTTGCGGTGTGTTTGTTGAGACCGATGAATTGTGGGTTTATGATCCAACTTATCTATGAATAATATTTGAACCTTTTCTGAATTCTTTTATGTATGATTGAGTTATCTTTGCAAGTCTCTTCGAATTATCCGTTTGGTTTGGCCAACTAGATTGGTAGTTCTTGCAATGGGAGAAGTGCATGGCTTTGGGTTCAATCTTGCGGTGTCCTTACCCAGTGACAGAAAGGGTTGCAAGGCGTGTATTGTATTGTTGCCATCGAGGATAACAAGATGGGGTATTTATCATATTGCATGAATTTATTCCTCTACATCATGTCATCTTGCTTAAGGTGTTACTCTGTTTTTAACTTAATACTCTAGATGCATGCTGGATAGCGGTCGATGAGTGGAGTAATAGTAGTAGATGCAGAATTGTTTCGATCTACTTGTCACGGACGTGATGCCTATATACATGATCATACCTAGATAACCTCATAACTATGCTAAATTCTATCAATTGCTCAACAGTAATTTGTTCACCCACCATAGAATATTTATGCTCTTGAGAGAAACCACTAGTGAAACCTATGGCCCCCGGGTCTATTCTCATCATATCAATCTCCATCACTTTATTTACTTGCTTTGCTTTTACTTTTTACTTTGCATCTTTATACCAAAAATACCAAAAATATTATCTCTATCAGATCTCACTCTCGTAAGTGACCTTGAAGGGATTGACAACCCCTAATCGCGCTGGTTGCAGGTAGCTATCGTTTTGTGCAGGTACGAGGGACTTGCGCGTGACCTCCTACTGGATTGATACCTTGGTTCTCAAAAACTGAGGGAAATACTTACGCTACTGTGCTGCATCATCCTCTCCTCTTCGGGGAAAACCAACGCAAGCTCGAGACGTAGCAGCTAGCATGGAGATGGTGGAGAAGCTATATCTCACCACAAGACCACATCCACATCCTTACTACATCCAATGGTTCAACAACACCGGCAAGGTTAAGGTAACACGTACTGTTCATGTGCATTTTAGTATCTCTACATATGTTGATTATGTTGATTGTGATGTGGTACCTATGCAAGCATGTTCCTTATTACTTGGTAGACCATGGCAATTTGATAAAAAATTTGTACACCATGGTAGAAACAATCAGTATACTCTTGTTCATAACGATAAAAATATTACTTTGCTTCCTATGACTCTTGATTCCATTTTGAAAGATGATATTAATAGAGCTAATAAAGCAAAACAAGAGAAAAATAAGAGTGAAAATCAGATTGTGGCAAAAGAATTTGAGCAACAAATGAAGCCTAATAATAAACCAACTAGTGTTGATTCTGAAATTAAATTGCAAAGTGCCTGTTTACTTGCTACCAAATCTGATTTTGATGATCTAGATTTCAGCAAATTTGTTTGATATGCTATTGTGTGCAAAGAGGCATTATTTTCTTTCGAGGATGTACCTTCCTCTTTGCCTCCTGCTGTCACTAACATTTTGCAGGAGTTCGCCGACGTCTTTCCACAAGACGTGCCACCGGGATTACCACCTATTCTAGGGATTGAGCATCAGATTGACTTAATTCCCGGTGCTTAACTGCCAAACCGTGCGCCATACCGTACCAATCCAGAGGAGACGAAGGAGATTATGCGTCAAGTACAGGAGCTGCTCGACAAAGGTTATATACGTGAATCTCTTAGTCCTTGTGTTGTTCCTATTATACTAGTGCCAAAAAAGGATGGTACATCGCGTATGTGTGTTGATTGTAGAGTGATACGTCCCCGACGTATCTATAATTTTTTATTGTTCCATGCTATTATATTACCCGTTTTGGATGTTTATGGGCTTTACTTTACACTTTTATATCATTTTTTGGACTAACCTACTAACCGGAGGCCCAGCCCGAATTGTTTTTTTTTCCTATTTCAGTGTTTCGAAGAAAAGGAATATCAAACGGAGTCCAAACGGAATGAAACCTTCGGGAGCGATCTTTTTGGAACAACCGCAATCCAGGGAACTTGGAGTGGACGTCAAGCAACAAACGAGGCGGCCACGAGGGTGCCCGGCACACCCCCCACCCTCGTGGGCCCCTCGAGCATCAACCGACCTACTTCTTCTTCCTATATATACTCCCGTACCTTGAAAACATCAGAAGCGACCACAAAAAACTATCTACACCGCTGCAACCTTCTGTATCCGCGAGATCTCATCTTGGAGCCTTCGCTGGTGCTCCACCGGTGGGGGAATCCACCACGGAGGGCCTCTACATCATCTCCAAGGCCTCTCCGATGAGTTGTGAGTAGTTTACCACAGACCTTCGGGTCCATAGTTATTAGCTAGATGGCTTCTTCTCTCTCTTTGAATCTCAATACAAAGTTCTCCTCGATCTTCTTGGAGATCTATTCGATGTAACTCTTTTTGCGGTTTGTTTGTCGAGATCCGATGAATTGTGAGTTTATGATCAAGTTTATCTATGAGAAATATTTGAATCTCCTCTGAATTCTTTTATGTGTGATTAAGTTATCTTTGCAAGTCTCTTCGAATTATCAGTTTGGTTTGGCCTACTAGATTGATCTTTCTTGCAATGGGAGAAGTGCTTAGCTTTGGGTTCAATCTTGCGGTGTCCTTTCCCAGTGACAGCAGGGGCAGCAAGGCACGTATTGTATTGTTGCCATCAAGGATAAAAAGATGGGGTTTATATCATATTGCATGAGTTTATCCCTCTACATCATGTCATCTTTCTTAATGCATTACTCTGTTCTTCATGAACTTAATACTCTAGATGCAGGCAGGAGTTGGTCGATGTGTGGAGTAATAGTAGTAGATGCAGAATCGTTTCGATCTACTTGTCACGGACGAGATGCCTATATACATGATCATGCCTAGATAATCTCATAACTATGCGCTTTTCTATCAATTGCTCGACAGTACTTTGTTCACCCACCGTAATACCTATGCTATCTTGAGAGAAGCCACTAGTGAAACCTATGGCCCCCGGGTCTATCTTTTATCATATAAGTTTTCCATCTACTTTTATTTGCACTTTTATTTTCCAATCTATATCATAAAAATACCAAAAATATTTATCTTATCTTATTATCTCTATCAGATCTCACTTTTGCAATTTACTGTGAAGGGATTGATAACCCCTTTATTGCGTTGGTTGTGAGGTTCTTGTTTATTTGTGTAGGTGCGTGGGACTTTTGAGGAGCCTCCTACTGGATTGATACCTTGGTTCTCAAAAACTGAGGGAAATACTTACGCTACTTTGCTGCATCACCCTTTCCTCTTCAAGGAAAACCAACGCAATGCTCAATAGGTAGCAAGAAGGATTTCTGGCACCGTTGCCGGGGAGGTCTTCGCTCAAGTCAAGACATACCAAGTACCCATTACAAACTCATCTCCCTCGCATTACATTATTTGCCATTTGCCTCTTGTTATCCTCTCCCCCACTTCACCCTTGCCGTTTTATTCGCCCTCTCTTTCTCAATCTCCTCTCTCTTTTGCTTGCCTTTTTGTGTGCTTGTGTGTTGGATTGCTTGTCACGATGGCGCAAGATAATACCAAATTGTGTGACTTTTCCAATACCAATAATAATGATTTCCTTAGCACTTCAATTGCTCCTCTTAATGATGTTGAATCTTGTGAAATCAATGCTGCTTTGTTGAATCTTGTTATGAAAGAACAATTCTCTGGCCTTCCTAGTGAAGATGCCGCTACTCATCTAAACAACTTTGTTAATTTGTGTGATATGCAAAAGAAGAAAGATACGGATAATGATATTGTTAAATTGAAGTTATTTCCGTTTTCGCTTAGAGATCGTGCTAAAACTTGGTTTTCGTCTTTGCCTAAGAATAGTATTGATTCATGGAATAAGTGCAAAGATGCTTTTATCTCTAAGTATTTTCCTCCCGCTAAGATCATCTCTCTTAGGAACGATATTATGAATTTTAAACAACTTGATCATGAGCATGTTGCCCAATCTTGGGAAAGAATGAAATTAATGATTCGCAATTGCCCTACTCATGGTTTGAACTTATGGATGATCATACAAAAAATTTATGCCGGATTGAATTTTGCTTTTAGAAATCTTTTAGCAATTTTATGGAAATCACCTTAGGAGAAGCTACTAAACTGATAACATTATGGCTAATTATTCTCAATGGCACACCGAAAGATCCACTAGTAAAAAAGTGCATGCTATAGAAGAAATTAATGTTTTGAGTGGAAAGATGGATGTACTTATGAAATTGTGTGCTACTAAGAGTGTTCCTATTGATCCTAATGATATGCCTTTGTCTACTTTGATTGAGAATAATAATGAATCTATGGATGTGAATTTTGTTGGTAGGAATAATTTTGGTAACAATGCTTATAGAGGAAACTTTAATCCTAGACCGTTTCCTAGTAATTCCTCTAATAATTATGGTAATTCCTACAAAAACTTTTATGGAAATTTTAATAAGATGCCCTCTAATTTTGAGAATAGTGTTAAAGAATTTATGATCTCTCAAAAGAATTTTAATGCTTTGCTTGAATAAAAATTTCTTAAAGTTGATGATTTGGCTAGGAACATTGATAGAATTTTGCTTGATGTTGATTCTTTGAAACTCAGATCTATTCCACCTAAGCATGATATCAATGAGTCTCTCAAAGCCATGAGAATTTCCATTGATGAGTGCAGAGAAAGAACCGCTAGGTTGCGTGCTAACAAAGATTGCTTTGTAAAAGCATGTTCTTCTAGTTTCCATTAAAAGAATGATGAAGATCTAAAAGTTATTGATGTATCCCCTATTAAATCCTTGTTTTGCAATATGAATCTTGATAATGATGGGACTGAAGATGAGTCAACTTTAGTTAAAAGGCGTCCCAATAATTCGGAGTCTTTAGATCTTGATGCTAAATTTGGTAAAAGTGGGATTGGAGAGGTTAAGACTTTAAATAGCATTGAACCCACTATCTTGGATTTCAAGGAATTTAATTATGATAATTGTTCTTTAATAGATTGTATTTCCTTGTTGCAATTCGTGTTGAATTCTTCTCATGCTTATAGTCAAGCTTTTACCAAACATATTGTTGATGCCTTGATGCAATCTTATGAGAAAAAACTTAATTTGGAAGTTTCTATACCTAGAAAAATTTATGATGAGTGGGAACCTATTATAAAGATTAAAATTAAAGATCATGATTGCTATGCTTTATGTGATTTGGGTGCTAGTGTTTCCACGGTTCCGAAAACTTTATGTGATGTGCTAGGTTCCAATGATTTTGATGATTGCTCTTTAAACTTGCATCTTGCGGATTCCACCATTAAGAAACCTATGGGAAGGATCAATTATGTTCTTATTTTTGCAAATAGGAATTATGTGCTCATAGATTTTATCGTTCTTGATATAGATTGCAATCTTGCATGTCATATTATTCTTGGTAGACCTTTCCTTCGAACGATTGGTGCAATTATTGATACAAAGGAAGGGAATATTAGATTCCAATTTCCATTAAGGAAAGGCATGGAACACTTTCCAAGAAATAAAGTTAAATTACCTTATGAATCTATCATGCGAGCTACTTATGAATTGAATGCCAAAGATGGCACCACTTAGATCTATCCTCGCTTTTATGCCTAGCTAGGGGCGTTAAACGATAGCGCTTGTTGGGAGACAACCCAATTTTATTTTTGTTTTTGCTTTTTGCTTCTGTTTAGTAATAAATATTTCATCTAGCTTCTGTTTAGATGTGTTTTCAAGTTTTAATTAGTGTTTGTCCCAAGTAGAACCTATAGGATAACCTACGGTGATAGACTGATAGTTAATTTGATTCTGCTGAAAAAACAGAAACTTTGCACGCACGAAAATAATTTTAGTAATTCACATAAAAGTGCTTTTGCGTTGATTATTTTTTATGTAGATCAATAGACAAATTGCCGAGGACTTACTATTTTGTTAGGATTTTTAGAGTTCCAGAAGTATTCAAAAGTTACAGATTGCTACAGACTGTTCTGTTTTTGACAGATTCTACTTTTCGTGTGTTGTTTGCTTATTTTGATACATCTATGGCTAGTATCGGGGGGTATGAACCATAGAGAATTTGGAATACAGTAGGTTTAACACCTATATAAATAAAGAATGAGTTAATTGCAGTACCTTATGTGGTGGTTTTTCTTTCTTGCACTAACGGAGCTTATGAGATTTCCTGTTGAGTTTTGTGTTGTGAAGTTTTCAAGTTTTGGGTAAAGATTTGATGGACTATGGAATAAGGAGTGGCAAGAGCCTAAGCTTGGGAATGCCCATGGCACCCCAAGATATTCAAGGATAACCAAAAGCCTAAGCTTGGGGATGCCCCGGAAGGCATCCCCTCTTTCGTCTTCATCTATCAGTAACTTTACTTGGAGCTATATTTTTATTCACCACATGATATGTGTTTTGCTTGGAGCGTCATGTATGATATGAGTCTTTTTTTTATTTCCACAACCATCCTTGTTGTACACACCTTTTGGTAGAAACCCACATGATTTAGAATTTATTAGAATACTCTATGTGCTTCACTTATATCTTTTGAGCTAGATAGCTTTGCTCTATGTGCTTCACTTATATTTTCTAGAGCACGGTGGTGGCTTTATTTTGTAGAAATTGTTGATCTCTCATGCTTAACTTATATTATTTTGAGAGTCTTTTAGAACAGCATGGTATTTGCTATGGTTATAATATTGGTCCTAGAATGATGGGCATCCAAGTTGGCTATAATAAAAACTATCATAGAAAATGAGTTGGATGCTATGATCAATTTGATACTTGATAATTGTTTTGAGATATGGAGGTGGTGATATTAGAGTCATGCTAGTTGGGTAACTGTGAATTTAAAGAATGCTTGTGTTGAAGTTTGTGATTCCCGTAGCATGCACGTATGGTGAACCGCTTTGTGATGAAGTTGGAGCACAATTTATTTATTGATTGTCTTCCTTATGAGTGGCGGTCGGGGACGAGCGATGGTATTTTCCTACCAATCTATCCCCCAAGGAGCATGCGTGTAATACTTTGTTTTCAATGGCTTGTAGATTTTTGCAATAAGTATATGAGTTCTTTATGACTAATGTTGAGTCCATGGATTATACGCACTCTCACCCTTCCACCATTGCTAGCCTCTCTTGTGCCGCGCAACTTCCGCCGGTACCATACACCCACCATATATCTTCCTCAAAACAGCTACCATACCTACCTATTATGGCATTTCCATAGCCATTCCGAGATATATTGCCATGCAACTTTCCACCGTTCTGTTTATTATGACACGCATCATCATTGTCATATTGCTCTTTGCATGATCATGTAATTGACATCGTATTTGTGGCAAAGCCACCTTCGTAATTCCATACATGTCACTCTTGATTCATTGCATATCCCGGTACACCGCCGGAGGCATTCATATAGAGTCATATTTTGTTCTAAGTATCGAGTTGTAATCTTGAGTTGTAAGTAAATAAAAGTGTGATGATCTTCATTATTAGAGCATTGTCCCAAGTGAGGAAAGGATGATGGAGACTATGATTTCCCCACAAGTTGGGATGAGACTTCGGACTTTAAAAAAGAGAGAAAGGCCAAAAAAAGAGAAAGGCCAAATAAAAAAATGAGAGAAAAAGAGAGAAGGGACAATGCTACTATCCTTTTTACCACACTTGTGCTTCAAAGTAGCACCATGATCTTCATGATAGAGAGTCTCCTATGTTGTCACTATCATATACTAGTGGGAATTTTTCATTATAGAACTTGGCTTGTATATTCCAATGATGGGCTTCCTCAAAACGCCCTAGGTCTTCGTGAGCAAGCAAGTTGGATGCACACCTACTTAGTTTCTTTTGTTGAGCTTTCATACATTTATAGCTCTAGTGCATCCATTGCATGGCAATCCCTACTCACTCACATTGATATCTATTAATGGGCATCTCCATAGCCTGTTGATATGCCTAGTTGATGTGAACTATCTTCTCCTCTTTTTGTCTTCTCCACAACCACCATTCTATTCCACATATAGTGCTATGTCCATGGCTCACGCTCATGTATTGCGTGAAAGTTCAAAAAGTTTGAGATTACTAAAGTATGAAACAATTGCTTGGCTTGTCATCGTGGTTGTGCATGATTAAATACTTTGTTTGATCAAGATAGAGCATAGCCAGACTATATGATTTTGTAGCGATAACTTTGTTTAGCCATGCTATTTTGAGAAGACATGATTGCTTTATTACTATGCTTGAAGTATTACTATGTCTTATGTCAATATGGACTTTTATTTTGAATCATTTAGATCTGAACATTCATGCCACAATAAAGAAAATTACATTAAGAATTATGCTAGGTAGCATTCCACATCAAAAATTTTGTTTTTATCATTTACCTACTCGAGGACGAGCGGGAATTAAGCTTGGGGATGCTTGATATGTCTCCAATGTATCTATAATTTTTTATTGTTCCATGCTATTACATTACCCATTTTGGATGTTTATGGGCTTTACTTTACACTTTTATATCATTTTTGGGGCTAACCTACTAACTAGAGGCCCAGCCCGAATTGCTGTTTTTTTTTGCCTATTTCAGTGTTTCGAAGAAAAGGAATATCAAACGGAGTCCAAACGGAATGAAACCTTCGGGAGCAATCTTTTTGGAACAAACGCTATCCAGAGAACTTGGAGTGGACGTCAAGCAACAAACGAGGCGGCCACGAGGGTGCCCGGCGCGCCCCCCACCCTCGTGGGCCCCTCGAGCGTCAACTGACCTACTTCTTCCTCCTATATATACTCCCGTACCCTGAAAACATCAGAAGCGACCACGAAAAACTATTTCCACCGCCGCAACCTTCTGTATCCGTGAGATCCCATCTTGGAGCCTTCACCGTCGCTCCGCCGGAGGGGGAATCGACCACGGAGGGCCTCTACATCATCTCCAAGGCCTCTCCGATGAGTTGTCAATAGTTTACCACAGACCTTCGAGTCCATATTATTAGCTAGATGGCTTTTTTCTCTCTCTTTGAATCTCAATACAAAGTTCTCCTCGATCTTCTTGGAGATCTATTCGATATAACTCTTTTTGCGATGTGTTTGTCAAGATCCGATGAATTGTGGGTTTATGATCAAGTTTATCTATGAGAAATATTTGAATCTCCTCTGAATTCTTTTATGTGTGATTAAGTTATCTTTGCAAGTCTCTTCGAATTATCAGTTTGGTTTGGCCTACTAGATTGATCTTTCTTGCAATGGGAGAAGTGCTTAGCTTTGGGTTCAATCTTGCGGTGTCCTTTCCTAGTGATAGCAGGGGCAGCAAGGCACGTATTGTATTGTTGCCATCGAGGATAAAAAGATGGGGTTTATATCATATTGCATGAGTTTATCCCTCTACATCATGTCATCTTTCTTAATGCATTACTCTGTTCTTCATGAACTTAATACTCTAGATGCAGGCAGGAGTCGGTCGATGTGTGGAGTAATAGTAGTAGATGCAGAATCATTTCGATCTACTTGTCACGGACGTGATGCCTATATATGCCTAGATAATCTCATAACTATGCGCTTTTCTATCAATTGCTTGACAGTAATTTGTTCACCCACCGTAATACCTATGCTATCTTGAGAGAAGCCACTAGTGAAACCTATGGCCCCCGGGTCTATCTTTTATCATATAAGTTTTCCATCTACTTTTATTTGCATCTTTTATTTTCCAATCTATATCATAAAAATACCAAAAATATTTATCTTATCTTATTATCTCTATCAGATCTCACTTTTGCAATTTACTGTGAAGGGATTGACAACCCCTCTATTGTGTTGGTTGCGAGGTTCTTGTTTGTTTGTGTAGGTGCGTGGGACTTTTGAGGAGCCTCCTACTGGATTGATACCTTGGTTATCAAAAACTGAGGGAAATACTTACGCTACTTTGCTGCATCGCCCTTTCCTCTTCAAGGAAAACCAACGCAGTGCTCAAGAGGTAGCATAGAGGCATTAATAATATTACTATTCATTATCGGCATCCTATTCCTAGGCTAGATGACATGCTTGATGAATTGAGTGGCTCTACAATATTCTCCAAAGTTGATTTGCGTAGCGGATACCATCAGATTTGTATGAAATTGGGAGATGAATGGAAAACAACATTTAAAACTAAGCTTCGATTATATGAGTGGTTAGTCATGCCTTTTGGGTTAACTAATGCACCTAGTACTTTCATGAGATTAACGAACAAAGTTTTACATGCTTTCATTGGATGATTTGTGGTGGTCTATTTTGATGATATACTGATTTATATTAGATCTTTGGAGGAACATTTGGAACATTTACGTGTTATTTTTATTGCTCTACGTGATGCACGTTTTTTTGGTAACCTTGGGAAGTGCACCTTTTGCACCGACTGAGTATCTTTTCTTGGTTATGTTGTTACTCCACGCAGAATTAAAGTTGATAAAGCCAAGATTGAAGCTATTCAGAGTTGGCCGCAGCCCAAAACGGTCATACAATTGAGGATTTTTCTTGGCCTCGCTGGATTCTATAGGCGTTTTGTGAGAGATTTCAGCACCATTGCTGCACCTCTCAATGGGCTTACAAAGAAGGATGTGCCTTTTGTTTGGGGTACCACACAGGAAGAAGCCCTCACGGTATTGAAAGATAAGTTGACACATGCTCCTTTACTCCAACTTCCTGATTTTAATAAGACTTTTGAGCTTGAATGTGATGCTAGTGGAATTGAATTAGGAGGTGTGTTATTACAAGATGACAAACTTGTTGCATAATTTTCTGAAAAATTGAGTGGGCCTAGTCTGAATTAATCTACTTATGATAAAGAATTATATGCTCTTGTTTGGACTTTAGAAACGTGGCAACATTATTTATGGCCCAAAGAATTTGTTATACATTCTGATCATGAATCTTTGAAACATATTAAAAGTCAAGCTAAATTGAATTGTAGACATGCTAAATGGGTTAAATTCATTAAGACTTTCCCTTATGTCATTAAACACAAGAAGGGTAAAGAAAATGTTATTGATGATGCATTGTCTCGTCGCTATACTATGCTTTCACAACTTGACTTCAAAATATTTTGTTTGGAGACCATCAAAGATCAATATGTGCATGATGCCGATTTTAAAGATGTAATGCAGAATTTTAAAGAAGGAAGAATGTGGAACAAGTTCGTCGTTAATGATGGATTTGTGTTCCGTGCTAACAACCTATGCATTCCAGCTAGCTCCGTTCGTCTTTTGTTGTTGCAGGAGGCGCGTGAAGGAGGATTAATGGGACACTTTGGCGTGAAGAAGACGGGGGATGTACTTGCTACACATTTATTTTGGCCAAAGATGAGACGGGATGTTGAGTGTTTTATTGCTCGCTGCACTACATGTCAAAAAGCTAAGTCACGACTCAATCCTCATGGTTTATATATGCCTTTGCTTGTACCTAGTGTTCCTTTGGAGGATATATCTATGGACTTTGTTTTAGGTTTACCTCGAACAAAGAAGGGGAGGGATAGCATAGTTGTTGTCGTGGATAGATTCTCGAAAATGGCACACTTTATACCATGTCATAAAAGCGATGATGTTGTTAATGTTGCTGATTTGTTCTCTCGTGAAATTATTCGCTTGCATGGTGTGCCAAATACTATTATTTCAGATCGTGATACTAAATTTCTTAGCCACTTTTGGAGATGTTTATGGGCTAAGTTGGGGACTAAACTGCTTTTGAGTACTACTTGTCATCCCCAAACTGATGGACAAACTGAAGTAGTCAATAGAACATTGTCTACTATGCTTAGGGCTGTTTTGAGGAATAATAAGAAAATGTGGGAAGAATGCTTGCCTCATATTGAATTTGCTTATAATCGTTCATTGCATTCTACTACTAAGATGTGCCCTTTTGAAATTGTCTATGGTTTCCTATCTCCTACACCTATTGATGTGTTGCCTCTTCCATCTTCGGAGAAGGTTAATTTTGATGCTAAACAAAGTGTTGAATTAATTTTAAAAATGCATGAGTTAACTAAGGAAAACATTGAGCGTATGAATGCTAAATATAAACTTGCTGGAGATAAGGGTAGAAAACATGTTGTGTTTGCACCTGGAGATCTTGTTTGGTTATATTTGCATAAGGATAGATTTCTGATTTGCGTCAAAGCTAATGCCACGTGCTGATGGTCCTTTTAAGGTGTTAGAGAAAATAAATGATATTGCATATAAACTTGAGCTGCCTGCAGATTTTGGGGTTAGTCCCACTTTTAGCATTGCAGATTTAAAGCCTTATTTGGGTGAGGAAGATGAGCTTCCGTCGAGGACGACTTCATTTCAAGAAAGGGAGGATGATGAGGACATCAATACCATTGTTACACCCAAAGCCCCTGCTACTATACATACCAGACCAATTACTAGAGCTCGTGCACGCCAATTAAATTACCAGGTACTTTCATTTCTTGGTTATGATTCTAATGTTCATGAGAATATGATGCTGCCTAAATTGGATACATTTGTTTTGCTTACAAATGAAGGGCCTAGCTTGGAGAACGATGAACATTGGAGCAAGAACAAGCATGGAGATGACGACATGCACAAGGGAAACAAGAATGGAGTTTCAAGTGATGATTTCAGGACTTTGAAGCCCCCATAATGAGTCCATGAAGTCTTGGACGAAATATACAAGATGTCACTTCACAAACTTCGTCCAGAGGCTATTATAGGTGTTGCGTCACCTTATTATTGGGCCAGGCCCATGTAATTTTGAAATACATGAGTATAGGCTGTTTTTAGAGTCCGTATGTGTGGGGAAACAAGAGATAGGGTTGGTTTCGGACCCCTCCCCAAGGGCCACGAAATTCCCCCCTCTTCCTCCATATATACAACCCTTAGGGCGTCGTTTAGACTTTGTGTTTTGTTTAGATTAAAAGTTCGCCATAGCTGCAACTTCGCGTACTTCGTTTGTGTTAAACGGCCAGACCAAGATGTCACAGAACCCCACCTTTATTAATAAAGCTTTTCTCTTTTATTTGCAATATCCAGATTGCAATTTTAGTTTCTTGCTTGTTCTTCATTTGCTTGCAGGAAATAGACCTTTGTGGTCAGGTTGATCGTGCTCCGGCATGGTCAATAACCTCTCGGAGTTGGTTTAGCGATTGCTAAGGCGCGACGTCCTCGCACGTTCGTAGTCGGATCGTCAAAGTTGACTTCCACCAAAACGATAGCCACCATCTCATCGAAAGACGGGGCACCTTTGCCTCTATCAAGTGATCTCCTCACTTCCCCTTCCCCTAGATTTCCCGGGCAAAAGCCCTAACTTTGTTGGGCGGCGGCGGCGCTCACGGCGCCGTTCCCTTCTTGAAGGCGCTGCTTTGGGAACCTTGGGGTTGGGTGGCGCTTGTGGGTGGTGGGCGACGACGGTGGTGCGGACCTATCCTAGCATGGATCTACTTCTGTTGCTTGAAGATGGACTCGTGTAGGTGGAGGTCGTCGTTTGACGTCGTGGTGGCATCAATGGTGGAGGATCTTCTAGGCTCGCGTAGGTGGAGGTCGTTGTTTGGCTTGTGGTGGCGCCGATGGCGGAGGACCTACCAAGGTTGACACCTCAATATGCTCTGAAGATGGACCAGTGGAAGAGGGCGGCGATGACACATGTGAGTGCGTCGGACCGATTTGTGCCCCGGACCCGATAGATGGCTCAGTCAGGGCCTCCGGCTTTAGATGTTAGGCTTAGGTGAGAGGTCTGGGTATGTGGCCCGACTTGCACCCCTTCATCATATGGGTAGGAGTAGCGACAGATGTTGCCAAGATGGCGGATTCAGTCATAGTTGTACTTTTGTAAGGTCCTTGAGAATAATCAATAACATGCTGCATGCATCTCCCAGATGCAGAGGCCGGGGGTCATCCTCCTTTTTTAAAAAAATACGAGCACTTGTCATCCTTGTTGTTAGCTCGACCTCTCTTGTTGAATTTGTGATACATATTTCTCAATCGCGTTAACTCTTTTTCGACAGTACGCAATTGCGCACCATAGTTTTCAACAAGAGAGTACAACGTTAACTCTTAACACAAGGTGCATGACTATACTTTTCAAATGTGATTACTAGAAAAGGCACAGAGAATGTCTCTTCAAATAAATTTTTTCACTATCTTTTGAAGCTCTGGGAATCAAAGGACCCAAAAAAAACTAAGAAGGACCTCTTCGATTTGTAGGACCGTAAAAGCGAAGGAATAAGAATGTCATGCTCATTCAAATCCTATGAGATTTGAGTTTGTATGATCGCATCACAGAAAAGGCAAAGAATATTTTTCAAGAGGTTGGTGTGGATGATAGATTTCTTATGGAATGTGGTACAAATAATTTTCTGAAGAAAAATTATACAGGATTCGATCCTACAAATCAAACGATTGAAGGTAGACAAAGTTGAAAAAAAATCTAATCCTCCGAAAATCCTATGATTTTTTTAATCAATCAAAGGAGCTTAGTGTGATTCAGAAAAAGTACGAGAGAGTGTTAGCAACAGCAAGTCAATAAAGACAAACTAGGGTGGGTGTCGGCCGAGGAAGCGAGAGAAAGAGGAAGCGCACGGAAGGTGTCTTGTTCCGAGAAGGGGGAGGGAGAGACCAGAGACCAAGGGAAGCTTCGCCGAGGATGGCTGCCGTCGTCCCTCCGCCAGAGACTGCGCTCTCCTCCGCGGCGGATGGCTCGGATGACGAAGATGGGGACCAGTGCCGCATCTGCCGCTTCCCCGCCGAGGCGGATCGCCCCCTGCGCCGCCCCTGCGCCTGCAGCGGCAGCATCAGGTTCGTCCACGACGACTGCCTCCTCCGATGGCTCGCCACCAGCCGCCAATCCCGGTGCGAGGTACCCCTCCAGTCTTCCCCTCCGCCCACCCTCACTCGGCATCGATCGTATCCGCCATGAATGGTCCATGCCCTTGTTTTTTTGCTAGTAATTTCGATTCATGCTGTTGCTGCTGTGTGGTCTGCGCTTAGCTGATCTCCGGGTTTCCAATTCGACGCGGTGCTCATGTTTCTGTGCTCGTTCGGTCAGGTGTGCAGCCGCGAGATCACCATCAGCCCTCTCTACGCTCCAAACGCTCCTGCGAGGCTGCCCCTCTCCGAATTCATGCTCGGCTTGGCCAACAAGGTCATGGGCTGGGTTATCGTGCTGCTCTCCCTCGTCGTCGCGGTCCTCGTCTGGGAATTCATCATGCCCGTCACCACTCTCTGGACATGGCGCCTCGCTCTCTCCAGGAGCTTTGCTCAAGTGCGACACCTGCTCTCCCTCCGTCTCTCCGCCACCTCCTTCGCAGATGGGCTCTACAGGTTCAGGTTCATGCCTTCCGTGGATACCATATTCGCCTGTGTTTCTATCAGAAGAGCCTTCGTCAGGGACCTTGGCCATTTTAGACAGCTTAACGGGCTTGCCAGAATTGGTGCTGATGCTGTTGCTCCATTTGCTCTCTGGGTTGCTCGCCTGGAAACTCACCTTCAGAACAGATTTGGGGGATTGGATAGCCTGCAAGTCCTTGCGCTGCATACCGTGGAAGCTTCCTTGATGGTATGCTTCTTGCTTTGATCTCCCCGGTGCCCTCTGACTGTACATTTATCGTTTTCCTTTTTTGAGGGAACGTCCACAAGCTTTTCACATCTTATGAGTAATAGAGAAGCAAATTGTAATTCACAAGAGCCTGGCATTAAGGGTTTTTTCATCAAACACCAACTACTGTTCCTTATTTACTGTGATGGGAGGATTCTACATTCTACCTGCAGTAGTAGAGTACTGATTAGTGAAGTTATACTCTAGAGATTACTCGCAAAAAGAAAATCTAGAGATTAAGCACATCTTGTGATGGTTTTGCTTAACATTGGTCATGGTAGAGTATAACTCCAGTTCAAGGTGAAGATGCCGCTTACGGTCCTGGCTATTGCTAGTAATAGCAAAACTTAAATGATTTGGTTATCACCTGGACCAAAATAGTACGAGTTCATTTGTAAAACTGTATGGCGTTCAGTTCTTTACCTTTTTTCCTACCCTGCAATTGGGAGAGACATCATCAATATGGTTTGCTGTCCATCAGTCTGGACCCTGGAGACGTAGAAATTACAATGTTGGATGACTATTCCGAATATGTAGGTTTAGGATTTCTTAGGCCATTATTTTGAGTGCACCACCATGAGTGGCTAACCTTGTCCTCCTTGGTGCTTTAATCATTGTGCTGTTGCGGGAGCTTTTGTTACCTTGTTGGGCTAGTTCCACCATGGTTTTATCTACAACATTTTTGGACAATGCTTCAACACCACATGTGGATGCTTTATTGCTTTTGTAGGACGGAGGCTTCAGATATCTTCTGCTTATCTTTTCTAATATACTTAGTTGCAGAAAATTCTAACTAAATAATTTTCTATTCAGGTGGTGATAGTTGATATAGGCATTGCTTTCATGTTTGGTTTTGTTCCGTTCACGTTGGGAAGGATAATCCTATGGTGTGTTTCATGTTTCAATTTTGGAAATGTGGATGATGTCAACTCATACGCTTCAACAGCTTATATCATTTTAATTGGATATGGGTTCATCTTTTCACTGGGTGTAACTTTTGCTGGGATGCATACTTTCCATCAATACTCAAGGGGAGAGCGCCTTCTGATTGCCATTTTCTTCAAGATCTTGGCTGATGGGATATGCTGGTTGTTGAGCCCCTTTAGATGGCTGCATCGTATACATGTAATGGTCCGCAAGACATTCTCTCTCTGCCAGATGTTCTTCAGAGGGATCGCAAATTTGATCACTTTTGCCAACTTTTCTCTTAATGTCATAAACATGGTTATAGTATTTCCCTTGCTCTTTGGCTGGTCTCTTGATATCTGTACTTCGAAAATGTTTGGTGCAACAATACATCAAAGGTTCAAACTTCTGTGGACTTCATCCTTTTCTTCTATTATTCTACATTGGCTTACTGGATGCATCTTTTTGATACTACGCTCCAAGTTGTCCAGTCTTCTTCGCCCGGTATTTATCGTACTGTATTTGTGATCTCATCATTTCATAGTGCATGCAGTATATGTTTCAGGGGTGTAACAGTGATTTTTTTTGTTTGCTTGTGAATAGATACTGAGGCCAGGAGTTAGTATTCCATTTGTCCATCTTGCTGAAGAGCATAATGTGAAACTATCCATGCGCGAACCATTTTATATTATTTCTTTCAAGAAGCTTCCTCGTCTTTTTGCTGGCATTATCAATGTTGGTATGGTCTTTCTTGTTCCCGTTCAAATCGCTGGTGGATTGGCACCTAAGTTGTTCCCATTAGATATCACGTAAGTATTCTTTTTTTTTCTTCTTCATCTTATGCATCTGCCAGTCTTTGGCGATTCAACGCATTTATTTTAATATTATGAACTGTAGCTACTTCGATCCTCCTACTAAGGGCACATCATTTTGGCAAGCGCCACGGACCTATGCAGAGTTACTTTCTGGCATTGTTTTTCTGAGCTTTCTCATTTGCAATACACTCAAATACCTTCAACCTCACAAACTGGTGGAGAAGATACTGCGAAATTGGTTTGCCACTACTGGACAAGCTCTTGATCTATTAGATTTGTTGATTGTCCAGCCTGATGGAGCCTGTAGACATGAGGTTAGTAATAGTGTCGCACCAAATGACCAGTATGGCAGCACTTATGAAGCTATGGCTAATAGGTAAGCTCCAATATTTTTGTCCATTCAAGGGACTGTACATTCTCCACTATTTTGTATCCTGATGCTGCCACACCCATTCTCTAATACTTATGATCTAATTTTATTTCTTTATGATCTCATTGTTGACTATTCATTTAAGATACATGCATTCTGGTGGATAGGGAGTAGTGTTGGTGTTTGGTCTATCTCAGTATATCTTCCCAAATGTGTCTTGTCACAGCAATCTCCATCATTTGGGGGTTAAACATTGCATAGGTGGTTCAAGTATGTCACAGAACTGGAAAATCGAATATTTGGATCCTCAAACTTGTACAACTGGATCAAATATTGAAGTGAAATCCATATAGGGTTGTACTGTCTGATATTACTTCCACACGGGCACTATGGATAGTGTAAAAACGAAACTTCAAGAAACAAATATGTGTGCCGTTGTTGCATCTTCAGTACGACAATTTTAGTCTTCAGTCAAAATAAATTATATTTTCTTTGATTTTTCTCCTAATCTCGTTTTATTTGCTATACTTGCCTGCTCATTTTTTACCATTAAACTAATTAATGTTTTGCAAACTTAAGATGTTGGCTGCACAATATTTTTAGAAGATATTTACCCTTCTTACACATTGTAACAGGAGATCTGTTGCAGTTCGAATGACACTGCTTGTTGTGCTAGCATGGTTGACTGTTGTGATATTCAACACTGTTGTGCTTATCTTTCCAATCTCAGTTGGGCGTGCATTATTGTTGGCCATCCCTCAGCTGCCAGTAGCAGGCGGATTTAAGTTCAATGGTAATAATTGTTTATGATCACTGAAATTCCTCTGTAAATGAAGTAAATATTTGTTTATGTTATTCATCTTATTTGGGCTTACTTGGGCAATCTTTCTTTTAGATCTGTTTGCATTTGCTGTTGGATTTTGCACCATATCAACTATTATTGCCGCCTCTAGAGAATCATTTGTCAACATGACTTCTGGGAGAACATGCCTTCTAGCTTCTGTCATCTGCAAGTGGGGTATAACAGCTCTGAAGAGCTCTCCTCTTTTGTTCATATGGGTGAGCATTTTAATCGAGGTGGTTTAATTTTTATTTTTTTTTGAGATATACAGTTCAGTAACTTGTTGTTTGTTGCCAGATTGTTATCATTCCCATTCTGATAGGACTGCTGGTTGATTTTCTCCTGATATCACCCTTCAAGTTTCTGGTTGATTTTCTAGTGATGTCACCCTTCATTGTGCCTGCTGATGACATTCCAGTTCTCGACCTTTTCAGCATTTGGTTCCTGGGGCTGCTATTGCTGAAATTCTGGACTAATTTGGTGAGATGCAACCTGTCTTGTCACTTTTCTGACCTCTTAACTTGTATTTATCATGTATGTACCAAACTTGGCAGTAATCAGGCGATCACACTTGTTTGCGAAAATTTGCTACTCCCTCCATTCCAAAATACCTGCCGTGGTTTTAGTTCGAACTAAAACCAGGAACGGAGCGAGTACATGACACCCAAATTGTACCAGTTGCAAAATGCATAGTTTCCTTGCTAAAGCGAATTATCAAAATGAACAGTGCATATTTTATTTTAGTCGATCTCATTTGCAAAGCTGTTTTGTCGTTATTAGTCCCAATAATTTTGTAATTGACTCTTCCCATTGAGAAAGCCTGCAATATTTAACCCGTCTCCCGTGCCACATCAAGAATGCTATCAAGTATCAACTGCCAATATCTGCTCAATGATGGCTGAGTTTCTATTCTGACTGATCTTGCAATGGGCACATGGTTACTTAATGTAGTTTGCTGGTAATTTGCCAAGTTATTCTAATTAGATATTTTTGTTACCATTGTTGAAGGCTCATTGGACAAGGGACGCGCCTTTCCTGGCTCATTTCATTGATGGAAGATGGGACTGGAAGCTTAGTCGAGCAAAGGACGATGGTTTTGCAGGGTTGAGGGCAAAGTGGGTCTTTCAAGATATATTGATGCCTGTCACCATGAAGCTAGTGATTGTTCTAGGTGTTCCTTATGTGCTTGCGAAGGGCCTTTTCCCAAGGTTTGGTTACTCTGCTGCGGTGAACTCGGCGGTGTACCATTTCGCATGGCTGGGCAGCCTCGCCTTGTGTGGGCTCTGCTACCTTGCCAAGGTATTCTGGGGTGCCCTGGTGAAACTCCACGATTCTATCAGGGATGAGCGCTATATTATAGGGCAGAGGCTGCAAGACTACACTGACAACAGCTGAAGGCCCTTCTCCTTGCAAGTTGCAACTCAGTTTTCTATAGTAGTTAGGTTTAAACAGAACAACAGTCGGCGCCAGGAAGCGAAGAGGCCGTGTTACTGATGGAGATGATACAGTGAGATGTCGCAGAGGTAGCTTGCTTGTAAATATGGATGTAGGTTTAGTTGCCATCAGCTGTTAGTCACGATCTTGTGCCGGTTTGGTAGGATGCGGAATGTTGAGAGTTTGATCGTTATCGTGGTTGTAATAGCCTGTGGTTCTCAGGAATCTCATACGTTTTTCTGCGATCGTCATTACCCAAGGGCCTTGGTCTGGTGCTGATTCAGGCAATGTTATCAAATTCCAAGGTTTTCTGCTTGTTTCTAGGGCTGTAGCCGTCTGCTGCTGATTCAGGCATGTCGCAGAATCTATCGTTTGGACAAAGCTCACAGAACTCAAAAATTTATCCAGAAACCGTTTTCTGTTGGTTTGTTGTGACCGTGGGTGTAGTGTAGGGAGACATGGGAAAGAGCTCTCGTCTCTGGAGAGAAGAAAGTAAACAAAATAAAGTGTTGCAGTTTTTCCTTTTTCCTTCTGAGACCGGGTAGCCTGTAGTTTCCGGACAGACCGACAGTCAGCTAACATCATATACAACAAATGTGCACATAATATAGTATGCTTTCACATATTCCAATTTAATTTACAATCAACGAGGATCAAGGGAGGGCCACAGGAAGATATAGCAGAAAGGGTTTATACAAAAAACCAAGTCAAGAGACGAAAATTCTCCAGGGGAAATGGTTCCTACTAGACCGCCTCTTCAACGCTTCCTCAGATTCCTAACAGCTTTTGGCCTGCCCAGTACCTTGCATGATTCAGTTTGCGGCTGGCATGTCTTTCTGCTCCCATTTAAAGAAATAAGATCAGGCAAGTAGCAAGCCGGTGGTAAAGTAAAAATAGACAGCGCTTGCATAATACAAGTCCTTCAATGAAAAATTACAAGTAAATTGACTTTTGTAATAGCAAGAATCTACTATTTGCCATCTCTATTATACTTCCGTTTTACAAAAAACATACTAGGTCTTAGAATAATACTCTGTATTACGTATATGGATAACAGTTTGTGTTTCTAAGGTCCAGCCTCTAATGTATCACATGTGCCACTGTATTAACCATGGACCATATTGTGGTTGAGAACAAAGTTAGGCTGCTAATCATGACTCCTTTTTTTTTTGCAACATGCTAAATAAATATATTCCATGATAGGCGCATTTCAAACTATTTCAGTTACCTTTGCACTGGATATATTAGTAGACCTGGAAATTGCTCTCCTGCCCAGATTGACATTCACGGTGACGCTAGCTTGTGACAAATCGATGCCCAAATTTTCCATTGCATTAGTCAAAGCTGTAAATAGGCTGTTTAAGAAGAATTACAAATAATGGTTGTGTGAGTCAAAGCTGTTCAAGATGAATGTCAAAAGAACATGTAGGAATACCAAATGCAGAGCAATTGATTAGAAAAGAAAATGCATCTAAATGGATGACGAAGATAATTCCATCCTCAAGGTTAACAAAAAGATGCTAACATATGGAATCACTTCTTATGAACCGCAGCGCGGATAACACGTGTGTATTTGCCCAACCCAATACTGGGTGGATATGTATCCAAGTGTATCCATGGCATAATATGTATTCGATATAGGTATCAGATACGGATATGACACCTTGTATTGGGGCATCGGAGGCGACTCGGGTAAATATTTATGTATTTACATACACTTTTTTTTCCATCATACACACACTGGAGTTCAAAGAAATGAATAAAATATCAGGCAAGAACAAGTTGAGAAATCTTTTGCAGTTAGCATTATATGTACCATAAAGAATAGCAATCCCTTTCTTCGTTCCAGTAACTCTAAAACTACTAGTAGCATTATCAGTAAGGAAAATTTCAGAGAATTTTGCGGAGGCTAGAAACATACTTTTGGGAGTACACGCTGGAAACAGTTATGGTACCCTCATCTATAGTCAATTCTTCTTTTTCATTGCTCATTTCACTGTCCACAAGGCAATCCGCTGGACATGAAAGCTCTTGCCATTGGGACTGGTACTGTGATTCTATAATATCTGAGAAAAAAATGAGAGCAATTAGCACCCGTTGTTGAATAGTACAATCTAAAAGGCTAACAACTCACACAGACCATATTATCTACGTATACCTGCATTTAACTTGGCTGGTTCTACTACTGTTTCAGCATTTTGCAGCATTTCTGGCATGGTGGGGATGCTGTTGTCCAGAAAGTTTCCAGCAGAGCCAATTTTTGTTGTGGGTGCTACACCTGGCATGAGGTCAACTGGTACTCGATTGCTACTCTGTTATAATATAACATGTTATTTCAATAATTTTAAGGTTTCAACCCCAGGCATTGCTGAACGCTATTAATCCATCTGTTCAGAAACATACCTAGAAAGAGTGCAGTGAAACATCCCTAACTTTAACAGCTAATATAAAATTTCCAATTATTGACTGCGTGGAAATGATAATAACATCAGATTTGGCCTGATTTTTTCTTAACACGTCAATATTTGATTTCAACTAACATATCAGAAGTTAAATATGAGATACTGCGCCGCTGTTCAGCAGTGTATATTTTTTAGCACAGGCAGTAAAATATGACACCCATAAATCACAACATGATGTATGAGTTACTATTATTGGTTTACTGTTTTTTTCTGAACAGAATAATTCGGTTAATTACTTATGACTGAATCATTGTGCATATACCCACAGTGAACGTTAGTCACTACTTGCTGACAAAATTCAAAAGATTTGCAGTGTTAAATTATAGTGAACTTCACCTTTGCACACTTTCCATCACGGAAATTCTATGGTAGAATTTTCTACTCGGCTGCATAGGATTTTGGAGTCACAGATTTCCAGTGAACAGCAATGAAATAAGTTGCTAGTTGCGGATCTAATAAACGAACCGGACACATTTCTCCTGAATGTGTACTGGAAAGTAAATTCGTAATAATCTATAATTTCTGTTGATGCTTTAGTGGTGCAAATTGTAATGGCTGTCATGTTAATCTTTATTTAGGCTGCCATATATGATATTTTCATATACAATTCTTTCACATACAAATTTGACTGTCATGGCATAGCAAATAGCAGGCATGCTTATGAAATGAATAGGGGAGGCCAATGAAATGTGGATTACCCAAGGTACCAATTTAGTATTTTGTTTTTCTTATTATTCTTTACCACACAAATTTGAACTGGCATGGCATAGCAAATAGCAGCCACGCTTCTGTAATGAATAGCGGAGGCCAGTGAAATGTGGATTACCCAAGGCGCCAATTTTGTATTTTCTTGGCTCCAGTCTCCACCAGCACATGCTTCATGCTTTTGTACCTTTTCTTGTAAGAATTTGACATATTCAATCACCTGCAGAGGATAACAACTGCTTCATATGTGCACTGGAGTGCATACACAGGTATCCTTATCAAAATAGGGGAAAGGGAGTCATGAGAAAGGGAAGAAAACAAGGACCTCCAAAAGGAATGTGGCCTTATCTCTCTTCTGGTCGCTTTGTGGTACAAGATCACGAAGTATCTGAAATCTGCATTGCAGTTAGTAATGCTAACGGTTGTCGATAGACAGGGGGTAATATCACAGAAAGAATAATTTAGTTCATAATGGATGGACTAGGGTGGGCATTTGGGGGCTTGCCTCTCATTGATTTTGCAGCGACGTCTCTGCTCTGTAGCGGAATGCTTGGACCTCGGGGAGCCTGGTGCTTTGTGGTCTCCTCCGCTGCCAGCATCGATTTCCACTGCAATATGGCATTGTACGGTTGTACCAGATTCATTGATACGAGTTCATCAAATGATGTGAAGGAGTTGACAGAAGAAAACTGACTTATATCACTGAGACAGAAGCCTGAACCAGAGCCGTCTCCGCCGCTGGAGGCAGAGGACGAGGCTCCGGCAGGATGGGATTGTATTCGATTCTGCATGAGAGAGGAGACCGGCCCCGCCGCCTGCCCTAGCCGGCCGACCACCGCACGGCAACCAAATCCTGCACAAACTGAAAAGGAGAAGAGGAATTTGGATCAAATTTGCCGCAGTAAAGGAGAATCAACCCAGAACAATCAAAGCTAGGGTTTCTTTACGCAATCCAAGCTAGGGTTCGTCAGCGACAATTCCAAGGAATTAACCCATGTTAGGATAGATCTTCACTCCACTCCACTGAAGTAGAGGAGTAGTGTTTGGAAAGAAGAATACCTGCGGGTGGAGATCCTCAGACCAAGGAAGAGCGAAGCCAAACTGCCACCGCCGCCTCCACCGCCGCCGTCGCCGGAAAAGAAGATCGGAGCGGCGCGGGCGTTCAATGAGTTTTTTTCTCAGTCAAAATTGCAAGGAACACGAAAAAAAACTTGTAGGGGCATTTTTGCGATTTTTTGTTCAAAAAAACCACCTGCTCAATGCAAATGACAGAAAAGACCATTTTTAGATCAAATTGACAAAAAAAGACCAGCTGGGACGTGGCGGCAGGCGCGGCAGCCGACACGTGGCGCCTGCCGCCACATGGGAAGGCGGCAGCCCCCGCCGCCACAGGCCCAGGCGGCAGGTGCCGTGAAACAAAAATAGACGCTAGCTGTGAGCCGTGACGAAACAGAGTGGGGCCGTGGGGCCTAGCTTTCAGCCCACGTGGAGGGTGCCGCCACTCCACCACGCGGCATGCACTATTTTTTCATATGTTTGAGTGCTACGAGGCGGGTTGCTGTGCTGGAGCGCTACAAGGCAGGCGGCTGGAGCGCGGGACGGCCAGGCGTGCATGACACTGCGAACGCGCGCAGGCATAGTGGGGAGCTGAGTTGTTCAAGCACGTGAGCATAGCATGCAAGTGAGATTTATTGCTGAAAAAAGGGCTTCCAGGTACATGGAGAGCATGACATGACAGGATAAAATTGTGTAGAGGGATCCAGCGGGGTCAAGATATTTTAAGGAAAACAATGCATATGCCGCCGGATGGAGTGGCGGCGGCCTTCACGTGGACTGAGAGCCGGGCCCCACGGCCCACTCTGTTCCGTCGCGGCTCGCAGCTGGGCGCTGTTTTCTGTTTCGCAGCACCTACCGCCTGGGTCTACGGCGGCAGCCCCTGCCGCCTCCGCACGTGGCGGCATGCGCCACATGTCGGCTGTCGCGCCTTCCGCCACGGACCAGCCGGTCCTTTCTGTCAATACGTTCTAGAGATATAGTCTTTTTTGTCAATTTTGTTGGGCAGATAGTCTTTTTGACAAAAAAATCCATTTTTGCAATTAGCCAATTAGGGTAACTCCAAAGCGGGATCTCTCCAAATCAACTGTAAATGTCAAAAACGGACGGTCGAAACAATTTTGATCGTTCAGACCATCCTTAGAGCATCTCCGGCCGTTGCCCCCCCCCCCCAGGACGCATAAAAATCGCCCCCTGGGGGCGAGCCGACGATACATTC
>NC_041393.1:477202208-477223234 GCF_002162155.2 Triticum dicoccoides | reverse complement strand
TCAACTGTAAATGTCAAAAACGGACGGTCGAAACAATTTTGATCGTTCAGACCATCCTTAGAGCATCTCCGGCCGTTGCCCCCCCCCCAGGACGCATAAAAATCGCCCCCTGGGGGCGAGCCGACGATACATTCGGCGCTTGGGGCGGTTTTGCGCCCAGTCGTCGCCCCCCAGCTCGCCCCAGGCACCGATGTTGGCCCACTTTTCAGCCCCATTTTCGCGAAAAGGGCCCATATGGGCGAGAATAGGCCCATATTCGACGTGGTTCGCCGTGGCTCGGCGTTCAATTATCAACATAAATATTTTTTATCACATATTTCATCACAGAAAAATCAAATGCTTCAACAAAATAGTTCAATACAAATTATATAGTTCAACAAATAAAAACTCATATTTCATCACACGTCGCGCCCGACGTCGCCCTTGAGCCTCCATAGGTGCTCCACCAGATCCTGCTGCAGTTGATGATGCACCTGTGGGTCTCGGATCTCTTGACGCATACTGAGGTAGGCGGTCCAGGTTGCCGGTAGCTGGTGATCAACTTGGGCAAGAGGACCTTGCCTGTGGTATGGTTCAGTGTCAAACACTGGCTCTTCCTGCTCGCTCTCAATGATCATGTTGTGCAAGATGACACAGCAGGTCATGATCTCCCACATTTGATCTTTCGACCAGGTCTGAGCGGGGTACCAGACAACAGCAAATCGAGATTGGAGCACACCAAATGCCCGCTCGACATTCTCCTGCAAGCCTCCTGAATCTTCGCAAACCAGGCGTTCTTACCTCCTGGCACAGGGTTTGAGATGGTCTTCACAAATGTCGACCATCTCGGATAGATGCCATCAGCTAGATAGTACCCCTTGTTATAGTGTCGCCCATTGATCTCGAAGTTCACCGGAGGAGAATGACCTTCAACAAGCTTGGCAAAGATAGGAGATCACTACAGCACGTTGATGTCATTGTGAGTTCCTGGCATACCAAAGAAGGAGTGCGAGGGCGGCGAGCACCATGAGATGCTCTTCTTCCTGGACGTCGGCCTCGGCTTCCTCCTCCAGCAGCGCGGCAAGCGCTTCCTCGTCATCCGAGTCCATCGCCGAGGCAGGCAAATCGCCGAACACCTTGCGCCCGGTGGGCGTGCACCCACTGCTAAACTGCCCCTCCGCGGCCGGAAACGGTGGCCGGAAATGCCCAGCTGCTGTCGGAGGGGCTGCCGCGGCGAACCTCTGCTATTTTTTCGGCGGGGAATGGCTATCTAGCGGTGAAGGGCGGCGGGCGGCGTCGGGATATAGCTAGTGGCGGCCGAGGACGCGGGGGGTGGGAGGCGAGTCGGGAAAGAAAATCTTGACTTTTCACCTGACGACGTGGGCCAGCCACGCTTTTCCCTTGCGCCGGAGCCCCCGATCCCCCCAGTGTGCCGGGTTCGGCTTGCGGCCGCCGGGCGGAAAAAAGGGCCGAACCGGCGCTTTTCGTCGTCCTGGGGGCGCGACTGGGGCGTGTTTTTGGCGTCGGCACCAAAAAAGTCGCATGGGGGGCCTGTTGGGGGCGCGGCTGGAGATGCTCTTAGGCCCAGTTCTTTTGCCAGAATCTGAGGATTCTCCCAGAATCCGACCCCTACCCAGCTTCTCCCAGAATCTTTGAGCCCCATTTGTTTTACAATCCTGTCTAATTAGACCCTAACTAGATAGGATTGTAAAAACAAATGAGGCTCAAAAAATCTGGGAGAAGCTGAGTAGGGGTCAGATTCTGGAAGAATCCCCAGATTCTGGCAAAAGAACTAGGCCTTAAACGGATACCAAACTAAGGGAGGTTTGAGTGAGTCGGACTCCGACACCCCAGGCCCACCCATAACCAGGGCCGTATGTCCGCAAGTGCAGCCAGAGCGACCGAACGGGGGCCCCGAAATCAGAGGGCCCCAATTTTAACTAGTAACCAAGGTAGCATTAAGTGGGTCATTAATTAGATATAGAATAAAAACCCGAATAAAACTCCGCAAATATCTCACGCATAGCCACCTCTCCATCAATTCTTCCCACATCAGTAGACCCCACCAAGGTTGTCACTGTGACAAATTGGGAAGCACCCACGTCAGCTGGAGAGATCCGGAGTTTTCTTGGATTCGCAGGATACTACCGGAGGTTCATTGAGAATTTCTCTAAGATTGCAAAGCCCATGACAGAGTTGTTGAAGAAGGACAACAAGTTTAAATGGACTAAGGAATGTGAGGCCAGTTTTCAGGAGTTGAAGAAACACTTGGTTACAGCCCCAGTGTTGATTCTTCCAGATCAACGCAAGGATTATCAAGTGTATTGCGACGCTTCTCGTCGTGGAATTGGAGCAGTGTTGATGCAGGAGGGAAAAGTTGTTTCATATGCCTCACGACAACTTAAACCCCATGAGTTGAATTATGCTACACACGATTTGGAGTTAGCAGCCGTAGTGCATGTGTTGAAGACATGGAGACATTTTCTCATCGGAAACCATTGTGAGGTGTACATGGATCACAAGAGTTTGAAGTATATCTTCACGCAGAAGGAGTTGAATCTCAGGCAAAGGAGATGGTTGGAGCTCATCAAGGATTATGATATGAGGTTACACTATCATCCCGGAAAGGCTAACGTAGTAGCCGATGCGTTAAGTCGCAAGAGTCATGTCGATACACTCATGACCGGAGAATTACCCAAGGAGTTAGCAGAGGATCTTGAGCTATGTCTGGAAATAGTTCCGAGAGGCTATATAGCAGCATTGGAAATTCAGTCTACTTTGATGGATAAAATCAGAGAAGCCCAAAAGACGGACAAGGAGATTGCCGAGATAAAGGAAATGATGAGCAAAGGAAAGGCCAAAGGATTTCGTGAGGATGAGCACGATACCTTATGGTTTGAGGACCGGGTATATGTGCCTAATGACCCCGAGATCAGGAAGTTGATTCTGCAGGAGGCCCATGATTTGCCGTATTCGATTCACCTAGGAAATACCAAGATGTATCTGGATTTGAAGGACAGTTTCTGGTGGACCAGAATGAAGAAGGATATTGCTGAGTATGTAGCAGTATGTGATGTATGTCAGAGAGTAAAGGCAGAGCATCAGAAGCCAGCAGGATTGCTACAGCCATTGCCGATACCAGAATGAAAGTGGGACAAGCTAGGCATGGATTTTATCACGGGTTTGCCCAGGACTCGTTCAGGCTATGACTCGATATGGGTTGTAGTCGATCGGTTGACGAAAGTAGCTCATTTCATCCCAGTGAAGACCACTTACACCAGTGCTAAGTTGGTCAAGATATACATGACCAGGATCGTATGTCTGCATGGAGTTCCGAGGACCATTGTATCAGACAGAGGAACCCAATTTACCTCAAAGTTCTGGAATCAGTTGCATGAGACTTTGGGTACCAGGCTAGAATTCAGTACAGCCTTTCATCCACAGACAGATGGACAGAGCGAGAGAGTCAATCATATTCCGGAGGACTTGTTGAGAGCTTGTGCGCTAGATTATGGATCTAGTTGGGACGACAATTTGCCATATGCAGAATTCTCTTACAACAACAACTATCAAGCCAGTTTGAAGATGGCCCCTTTCGAAGCTTTGTACGGAAGGAGGTGCAGGACACCGTTGTTATGGGATGAAGTTGGAGACCGTCAGTTGTTTGGACCAGATTTGATTAAGGAGTCTGAAGAGAAGGTTAAGCTGATTCGTGATAGACTCAAGGTAGCCCAGTCTAGGCAGAAGAACTATGCGGATTCTAAACGCAAGAAGACAGTTTACGAAGTCGGAGACAGATTTTATCTTCGTGTGTCCCCACTTCGAGGAGTTAAGCGTTTTGGAGTTAAGGGAAAGTTACGTCACGTTTTGTGGGACCATACAAAGTTTTGGAGCGTATGGGAGAAGTTGCTTACAAGTTGGAATTGCCAGAAGGATTGTCAGGAGTTCACGATGTGTTTCACGTTTCCCAGTTGAAGAAGTGCCACACAGAGATGGCCGATATTCCTCTGAGAGATACAGTGCCACTAGAAGCGATTCAGTTGGATAGCGATTTGACCTACGAGGAGAAACCAGTGAAGATTCTCGAGTTTGCAAGCCGAGTCACACACAACAAGGTTATCAAATTCTGCAAAGTTTAGTGGAGCCACCATACCGAGGATGAAGCCACCTGGGAATGAGAGGAAGACCTATGGAAGGACCACCCGCACCTATTTTCTATCCAACCTGAATCTCGAGGGCGAGACTCATCTTAAGGGGGTAGGTTTGTAACATCCCAAATTTTCAATTTGAAATGTTATACATTAGATCATCATTGCATATCATATTTTAGTGCATTTTTGGTTGATCCTAGAAATTATACGCAACTCAAGGACCCACGGAGAGAGTTGGGGATTTCGTTATTTTCATATTTGAGTTTTCTCAAATTTTGAAAAGAGGATCATTTAGTTTTAATTATTTTTCTCTTTGAATATTTCTCATATGAAAATAAAAGAGAGGGGATAAAATGACTTCTCCAAAATAAAGAAATATTGAAGGGAAAATATTAAAATCAAATAAGTATTTTATTCGAAGTTTTATCGCTATTTTATTTGAATTAGAAAAAAATGTGTTTTTCAAAATTGCATTAGAGGCCCAAATAAATGTTCACTTTGTCCGCTATATTTTTAGAGGACGGGGAAAATTTATTTCAGGATTTTTAGAGTCCGTTTAGTATTTCTTTTAATCGTTTTTCTGCACGTCGGAATATTTAAAAAAAAAGTCTAACCGACCTACGGGCCGTGGGCGACCCGGACTTCCTCGCCGCCCTGGCCTTATAAGCCGCCCCTGCCCCGCAGCCCACCCCGCCAGCCCACCCCGCCGCCGCCGCCGAAACCCTAGCCGCTGCCAGCCGCCGCCGCCGCCGCCCCGCCGGAGTTGCCCGCCGCCCCCGGAACCACCGCCCGCCGCTGACAACACGTTTGCCGAGGTAGCCGCCGGTTTTTTTAAAAAACCGATCGATTTTATTTCATAAACCCTAGATTCGTTTTTTTAGATTAGATCGGTTCGGTTTTTCCCGGTTTAGTTAAATAGCGGACGTTCAAGCGCCTAGATCTTTGTCTCAAAGCCCTCTTTCTGTTTAACCAACTTGAACAAGATTTTGGTACTGTAAAATTTGACTTTAGTCTAGATTAGTAAATGGATCTTGTTTCTTTCGTAGTTTGAGTTTCGTTGCTCCGTTTGATTTGATTCTTTTTGCAAACCGGAGTTCTTAAGATGAATTTTCTGGTTAGATCTCTTATTTGAGTTTTACCCGTGCTTCTTGTTTGAGTGCTTATGTATGTTATTGTTTGTTTGCGATAGAGTACCCGGAGTGCGAAGCGTGCTACTACAAGTCTCTAGGTTTTGCGGATCATCAGCAAGCCAAGTAACACTTTGTTCATACCGCTTTACTACCCAGTTTTTATTGCATTAGATCAACCCTCAAACGTTGCATGGTTAGGATCTGGATAACATGTGGGTTTTGGGAAGTAGATTGAGGTAGAACCTATTGCCTGTTTATTATCAAACCTTTGGGAGTTACTTCTACGTAATGCTTATATTACTATGCTATGCTTGTAGACGTAGTTTGGGTGAGTGTATACATGACAGATGTGAGTATTGTTAATTAATGGTTAACTTAAGGTGGCTACTGAAATGCACATCTGGGTGGATTGCTTGAGGCACCCTGGAGTACCCAGTGGTTGTTAGGGCACTTGGAGAATCCAACGTTGTCCTAGGATATCCCGGAGTACCCGTGTGATCATCCTACGGTCCGCCACCCAGGCTCAAAGGGATCATAAGATTATTAATGCTAGAAACTTCCGTGTGCAGCCACAAGCTATTATGGGCTCTAGCATAGTTGAGTATGTTGCATGACCTCTTTCAGTGGTGGGCTAGCAGATATAGCAGAAAGTAGGTGTAACTGTCCATCCAGAGTAAAGAGTTATTGTTTCAGAAAGACTGTATCTCAAATCTTCGATCATGGATGTATATGAGTCTTGTGGGGAAAAGTGCGCAAACCTCTGCAAAGTGTATAAACTAATCATGGTTAACCGTGTCCCCGGTTATGGACGTTTTGAGTATCTGGTTCTTGGATTACCATGTTGATCTCATCACTCTAAATTTAATTTGATTGGGTTAATGATGATGTTTAATTGGGATTGAGTTGGAGGAACCTTCTCAATGTTTAACAACCACCATGATAGTTAAATAAAATTTATTCCTTTGTTGTAGGATAAAATTGGCTTTATGCAAAACTGTAATCATAGAGCTTTCCACCAGCCATATATGCATGTAGTGATAGCATTCATTCTGTCATTACTCTATGTGTTATATTGCCAGCATATTTCATGTGCTAACCTGTTCCGGGCTGCAACATTTCATGTTGCAGACTTTTCATACGACGAGTAAGGTGCCATAGGTCGTTGTCTTTCACTCACCTATGTCGTTGGAGTTGATGGACTCACTTTATCTTCCAAGCCTTCTGCTGTTATCGATTTTAGATGGCCTTAAGCCATATTCTTGTAATAAGTTCTCGTTTGAGACATTCGATGTAATAAGTGTGTGATTGAAACTCTGTTATAAATCCTTGAGTACTGTGCGTGTCAGCATTACCGATCCAGAGATGATACTGATGCACAGAGATTAGACTGTTTGAGGTTTGGTCGCTACAATATTGAAGTTCGTTCAAATTTCGTCAGTTTTGCTTCAATTTTGTCCATGTTTGTGCGCGGTCCGTTTCAAATGGCCTGGACTTATGGTGACTCCGGTTGGATGGCCGGTGCCTCGCCCACTGTCCACCGACACGTCTGAACATGTCTACAGACATTTGGTGCCGTCTATTTGGCATTCCGCTTGGAGTTGCCCTTATGCGCGTGTGCATGCATTCTTTATAAAACATTTTCTTAATAAAATAAGATACATTTGACATTGTGATGAAGTATTCTAATTTGATTTAGAGAAAAAATGCATAAATACACAACATTTAGCACCAAGGTAAAAAAACACAATTCCATGCGATTTTAAGAAAAAAGAAAACACACCCTATGTGTCAAGTGACTAGAGGGACGGCTCGGTTTGAGCCGAGTCAAGCCTAGCCAAGCTCAACTCTCTGAAAAATATTAAAATAGTTAATGTTTCAAAAATGCTCATTTATAGTATTATTTTTTAGGAAGTACAACAATTCAGTTCATCTTTGTCGGTCAATCTCCACATTAGGTACCGACGCAATAAAATGGGGATATGGATCGATCATTCATTGAACCAGGCCTCATTTATTGTTTTGGTGTGGTTTCAAATGGTTGCGGAGACATTGAATCATATTGAGCTCACATGTGTCTTCCCAGGGACGATATGGAGGACGGTATGCACGGTTATTGGCAAGCCGCAATGGACACCTCAAGTGAACGACTCACTAAATGCTTGGTGCGAGATGAAACCGAAGAGCGTACGAGCCATGATGATCCTGGTACTCTGGGAGCTCTGGAAGCATAGGAATGCCATTATTTTCGACGGAGCTTCACCCTCGCTAGACGGTGTAATACGGACAATTGTAGCGAAAGGAAATGCTTGGCATCAAGCGGGATTGCTTAAAGGGGATTGGAGCGGCATCGTGGCGGAGCTTCAAAGGTGGGAGAGGCGTGAGTAGTCTGTATTAGGACGGGTGGGTGAGAGTGGAGCCATGGCTCTAGGCGTTGTAAATCATTTGTAGACTGGGTTTCTTTACCCCCCCCCTTCTATAAAGTATGATATGCACACTCGTGCATATTCGAGATGGTTTCAAATGGTTGTCTAAGTATAATATTTGCACTAGATGCAAAAGTGCTATCGTGAGCTCGAGTGAACAATAAATTCGAAAAGAATAGTAGCAATTTTTTAAAAGAAAACTGTGGATTTGACAAGAAACATTGGTGTTTTTCTACACACATGTAAATTTTCATGATGAAATCACATTCATGCAGGTGTGGAAAAAAAACAGTGCTCCAAAATGCTTCCAAAAACACATGTCAATTTTTTTTCCACACCTCCACAAATGTGACTCCATTGTGAAAATTTGCATGCATGTAGAAAAAACGTCAATGTTTCTTGCAAAAGAAAACCAGAATTTTTTAAACTTTTATACTGTTCCTTTGGAATTTATTGTCCGCTTGAGCTCATGTGAGCTCGAGCTCACAAACTCCATGTCGCATTGGATGAAACTAGTAGTCCTTTTTCTTTTGACATCTATATAAACTAGTAATCCTTATAGTTATACGAGGGGGACATTTTCACTCACGCATTCGTTCATTGGTTGCTAGAGAAGACGTACCGCATGACCTACCTAATTAACCAAATAACCAATCCTGTCACGTCTTATTTATGCATTTTACCATGCTGCACTAGCCAGGCTTGCGTTTGTTGTTCGGAATGATTCACCGGAGGCGTGACGACGAACCAGTTCTCTTATTCTTCTTGTTGCTACTAGTCGTGTCATTGTTACTGGTGCTCGACGTCGTCGGAGAATCACCACCGGCAGCGGGAGGAGGAGAGCCGACGGCGGCATGCGGCAGTAGCAGCTACAACTACCTCGGCGCGCTGCTGCGGCTGATGATCCCGTGCAAGGCGGCGGTGGCGCCCTTCAGCCCGGCGCCGCCCACCGACGAGTGCTGCCGGGCGGTGCGCGAGCTGGGGCAGCCCTGCCTCTGCCTGCTCCTCGCCGGCCCGCCCATCTCCGGCGCCGACCGCCGCATGCTCACCCGCCTCCCCTCCATATGCGCCGCCACCACCGACGACGACGACAGCGACCTGCGTCAAGACGTAGGTTCGTGCACTGCAACGTAGCATGTAGCAGCACCAGCAGATCCGGTGCTGCCGCCTTTTCTTTACACTTTTACTACTACAGAGCATGCATGCTTCTTCTCCTTCACTCTGTGACACATAATTCCTACTAGCTACGGAACAAGCAAGCATTGACACGCAACTCCAAAGCTAATCCAACCCAGGCACCACTCCTTTTTGTTACGTCCGCCTCCTGCTTGCTCCACCTTCGTTGCTTTTTATCTGCAATCAGTTAACTAATGTATCATGCTGATGATGCAATTGCGCATTGCAACAAAGAGGCTTGTTTCATGGCGTGCACTAGATACGCATCCAACCTCAGATTACCAGCAGCGAGCTAATAACTGTGTGCTACAGACTTTAACGATTCAACCTCCTTCATTTCAGACAGTAATATATCCTATCCGTCCACAAATATAAAATGTTTTGAATATCTTAATATGGACTACATACAGACTGAAATGAGTGAACAAACACACTAAAACGTGTCAACATGCATCAAATTCATAAAAAGAATAGAAGTTAGAACATCTTATATTTGGATGCGGCCCCCCTGATATGCCGTTAGCCCACCCACATGTGGACCCAGGCCCACACGTCAGGGGGCCATACGTTAGAGGATCCGGCTCCTTATATTTGTGAATGGAGGGAGTAACTAATACGGTGCTGCAATTTATACGATGAAAAATCAAAATTTAGTGCTTACATGATGTAATTCCATACAAAAACAAAATAAGATACGTCCCTCGTGTTTTAGCAAGGCTCTGCCAGTCAGCTTGTAAGATTCCTAGTCCCAAATAGCTTTCTTCCCATCTACACACAAGAAATCTAGCATAGAGTTACCTCACAGCATGACCTTACCCGCAGGCATACCCCAACCACCAGGAAGTCAAGAATTAAGGGCAGCTGCCAAGCAAGCAAGCATGTGCCAAGTCATTCCAAACTTGCCCCCCTCAACTTCTCTGAGTAGATGTTCAAGCTAATATATAACCAGGCGCCAGCAGCTCCACTTGATCACCCCTCCCTCTTCTTTCCATTCAGTTACATCATCGGTTGCCCCGCACACAGGGACTCCTTGACTGCCTAACGTCATAGTCACCATCCTGGCCTGTATATAAAGGTCACATACATCTCCATCAGAAGCCGGTCTGTTCATATGGATCCCAAGGTCGCTGTTGCTCTCACCCTGTCTCTCGTAGGCGGCTTAAGCACCTCCCTCGGTACGCTTACATGCATCTTCCTTCAGCCCTTCACTCCTGCTGTCTCTTCATACTATTATCATGTACTCCCTCCGTTCATAAATATAAGTCTTTTTAGAGATTCCAGCATGGACTACATACGGAGCAAAATGAGTGAATCTACACTCTAAAATATGTCTATATACATCCATATGTAGTCCATGTTGGAATCTCTAAAAAGACTTATATTTAGGAACGGAGGGAGTAGTATTCATCATTGGCATCAAGTGTTTCATTTGATGCATGCATTGCCTTTGCAATTGTTTCCCTTTAAAAGCTGTAACTGGTAGTGTGGGTTTTCCATTTAGTTGCTCCAATCAAGATTCATTTCTCACAGTACATCTTAAGCACGAAATTGTACAAGGTCCATGGGGGCATCCATAAATATCCTGTGAGAATGTTATGTGGGCCGTTAGTATGGTAGTTTGTTCAAAGTGAAACATAATATTGAGCAATTAATCTTTTCAGTTTATACTTGGCATCTAACAGCTGAGAGAAAATAGACTGCTACTGTTACACCAAGAATGGGAAGAATTTGTGTACACATTATTTTCGATGAAGCACACATGAGCATGAGGATTACACGTCCTTACCTGTTAGTTCAGCACACCCGCTTCCACGGCAGAATCCACTCGCTCATCGCCCAAATTTGTATCCCCCTACATCTCTGCACTGTGTCCGACTCACCCTACCCATCCTCGACACCAACTAGCCTTTTAGTGTAGGTTTAAGTTTTCTGGAAAGACGCTCCAGCTTTTAAAACTGACAAGTGTTTAGTTAGTAAGCCTTTAAGTGTTAAGTTCGTAAGCAACCCAATATGATATAACCAGGATCTAACGTGAATAGAGGGCCCATAAGCTGATGCTTTATAGATACTATTATTGCTATCACTCAAGTGACAGCCAAAAGCAATTTTATTTCTCAATGGGAGCTTTCCCATAATCTATTTGGAAAGCGTTGGAATGATATAGACTAGGCAGAGATCAAATGCAAGATGGTGTACCTCTTGATAGCTAGCATTTGCCTACTACTTTTGCCAATGATACTTTATTGCTACTCATCAGGTGCACTACTGGCAATACTAAATCATGCACCAAACAACAGAACACTCGGGATACTACAGGTGAAATGCTACAACAATTTCCTTAACTCTGCCATAAGGTCACATTGAAAGAACAACATAGGTTTATTTGTACACAAATCAACATTTAATAATCGTTTGACAACTTCTTTATAGGGATTTGCTACTGGGCTCATGTTGAGCATGTCCTTCTTTGACCTGGCCTATGATGCTGTTAATGCAATTGGTTTTCTGAAAGGCAACCTTTGGGTGAGCTTTTTAAGCAAGATGTTTTGCAAAGCATTTGTACCATTTCTTACCTTTTTCATCCTTGCTTTGCAGTTTTTTGCTGGAGCACTTCTATTTTCAGCAATTGCCGATATTTTCCCTGAGCCAGAATGCAGCCCGCCTGATGAAAATGACAAAGAAGTATAAATTCCCTCAACTTTGCTAACAGCCTTTTTCAATCGGCATTTATCAAAAAAGTAACATAGGATTATCCATTATGTTTTTCATTTGGGGAAGAAGACTGTTAACAGTACAGCACGGAAGGAACTTATGATGAGACACCGAAGAAGAGTCATCTTTAGTGTAATTGTCACCGCAGTTGGTAAGTCCTATGCACTTGCAAAACTTGTAACATATAGTACCAAAAATGCATCACAGTGTTTTCAACAACATGAGCCCGGAAAGACAAAACATGCCCTTTAATAATTTATACAGAAATCCAATTTTTGGTGATAGGTGTTCTTTCAGATGATTTTCTTATATAATTATACCTAACATTTTAGTACCGAGCTTGAGCATATTGACACCAAATAAATGTATGGGGCTTGTTCATACAAGACAGTGTACAGAAATATTAGATTAATTACTCAAATTGAACACCTAAATACAGTTCAAGATCATGGACATGATTTAACAAGTGATCCTGGCAGTAAAAGTAGTTATGACCAAAAAATAGTTATATTTCAACAGCGCCTGTTGAACACCTAAAACTAATTCTATCTTGGCAAGCGATAGCAGCAGTAGTTTTCCATAAAGTACGCATGTCAGAAAAAATAAATCACGCACATGAAAATACAAAGTTATCAAAATTAGGTAGGGCGATATATGCATATACACGTAACGATATGCCCCTTTCCTACAAGTTTATTATTTTCCATGATCGCATTGATGAACGAAGTTCTCATGTCAACAGTTGCTGGTGTGAGTTTGCAAAACTTCCCGGTGGGTACTGCAGCGTTTCTCGGAACCGCAAAGGTATATATTTGAGAAAATACAGTATATTATAGGCAAGCATACAAAATTTGACAAAAACAGTAAATTGCTTTTGTATATGTATCCTTCGCCATTGAATTAATTTTTATGATAAATTTCAATTATATTATTGACAGGTAGTTGAATATATATATATATATATATATATATATATATATATATATATTATTGACTGGTATTATTTCTATTAATTTATATACCTGATAAATCATATGGAAGGTACTGAACACTCCATACAACAAAATCTACGGGTCATGTGTCTACAGATGTTACATCTCCGTTCGTGCATGTTATAGTAGAATAGCAGTTTTGCTGTTATTCTGGACACATGTTTATTTTAGCCCATAACACTGTTAACATATCGAATAAGTATGAACAAGACACTGAGTTAACATATCGAAGAGTAGTAATATTTGTTGTATATCCTACTAATCTTATCTACCTTTCAGGGATTTCGTGTTGGCCTTAACTTGGTTATTGCTATAGCTCTACACTACATCCCGGAGGTAACTGAATCTATAATGGCTTTTAGATGGAATAGGGAATGGGTATGGAACAGAAAATGTCATCTAAGTATCTACAATGACTTAAACTATACCCCTTTTGGCGGAAACTGAAAGTGGAACTTCCATTCTCAATCTTAATCAGTCACCAACATACAAAATTGGGACTAGATACTCCCTACCTTTTCACGGTGCAAGTGCATAGCAGATATGCCATTTAAGATACATAATAATACAATACAATAGTGTGGTGAATTTTACACAACTGACTCTTATGAAAAATTGGTATATTTCTCATGACATAGCTAAGTTTACAAGATCAAAGAATCTGCTAATACTTGTAGGAATTTTCTGTTCATGTGCAGGGTATTGCTGTAGCTCTCCCTGCATATTTTGCCACTTGCAGGTACTAGCTAAAATATTGTGCAATATGCATCATATATTTTACGCTCTCTCACCTTCACTATTAACTGTCCCTGGCCTGAGAAGTCTCAACTTCGAAATAACTATCCATCGAGGGGTCAATAGGTTAATGCAATACTCCATTCTACCCCTACTTAGCATGCTCTGGAAGAGTTAAGTGCTTGCAGTATCTCATTTAATAGGGGTATGCATGGTCATTCCTCATCACTTATTAGATATAGTGCTTTCTTGGTCTATGCGAATTCCGGGTTGAGGAGACTTGCAGCTAAACAAGGAAGTACATATTTTAATATGACAGTATTGAATTACATGTAGGAGTATTTTATACAAAATCTCGTCTTAATGATCAGAAAATAGTCACAGCTTAGTTGGTTTAATTCAGAAGGCTAGTTCCCTCAAAAAAAAAATCAGAAGGCTAGTCGAACTAGTTATTACCTGAAGAAGCATATAATTTGTTGTATAATAAAAAAGAAGCGTATAATTGCTAAAATACATTAAGTGTTCATAATAAATATTATAGTCACACTGATTTGGAAAGAAAATAAGCTTTGCAGTTTAATAATAATGTTATTTTGTGTCTATGATGCAGCAAATGGCAGGCGTTCAAACTAGCAACACTTGCTGGTTTTGCAGAGCCAATAGGTGTAATTATCGTGGGTATGTTGACTTCGCTTATTTTATTACAAGTGACTTGTTCAAAGCAATTGAGTTTTCCCCATGAGGTCATGATGTACTGACCCATGTTACTATCTGTTTGAGAAGCTCAGTCATTGAAAATGGATCGTGCTACATACTAGAGCATAAAAAATGCTCTAATCAATGAGATGCAGAGCTGCATTAAAAGCAAACAACCAATTGCAACTAATCTTTCTCTAGCACTTATCTTTACAAGCAGATTTTTTTCCCCTTCAATGAGTAATATCCTAGGTTGAGTTTGTGCACTTCATTTCTATTTTCCTCTTTTGTATCTCAAACAATGAGTATAAAATTGTGCTACTTGCAGCATATCTATTTCCGAGCAACTTAAATCCAGAAATATTGGAAGGTCTACTTGGATTAGGTAATGAGAAACAAACAGTTCAAAAATGTTAATAAGTTTTGGTAAGTAACATAATATTTATTCAAATTTTCCATTTTGCACAGTGGGAGGAGTAATGGCATTTCTGACACTGTATGAGATGCTGCCATTAGCAATTGAATACGCTGGACGCAAGGATGCTGTGAAAGCTGTATTCGTTGGCATGGCTTTTATGTCCATGAGGTGTGTTACACTTACACTCATATGATACGCAATGCAATTCAAATTACATAAGGCAATTATCTTTTATGTGTGCCAGTATGTCAAAACTGAAAAATCACAAAGGTCTTGTATGAAAATTTGTATCTTCATATTTTTTATAACTTAATGAATTTTAGTCCAATATATAACTACTAAAAAGACTTCGGAATACCTTTTGTTCATGACTCGTTACATATAGAGAAACAACTGCTTCACACAAATTTAAGGGGCTGTATTAGTAATATACAGAAGAAAACTCATAAAGATGTAGTGATATAAGATCATAATTTGATGAGGAATTGATACAAAAACTATTTGATTAACATTATCTAACAATGCACCGATACATAAATTGGTGTACCAGTACCATTTATATCAGCTACATTTTCCTTCACATCAATGCACATATGTTTGGAAATGTCTCTTGACGTTCGATAAACTTCAATTGGCAGCTTGTACTTCCTGGAAGTTAGTCTTCCAAAGGAGATGAGCGCTTAAAATTTCAGTCTAACCGAATAAGTGATATGGGCAAATGCATCATGTACTTGCAACAAGGTATATTACTTTTCCTTGACATTACTATTGTGCTATTTATTAAGAAATAAATTTAACTGTACCTACTCCTTACAAAATTTAGTTTCCAAATTACTAGAAATGAATAGTTGAACCTGCAGTGTCATAAACCGTCAATAATAGTGCCATGTATCTACTACAATATGCCATTCTAAGTAACTACGGCTGTGCACAGACATAACAATCCTTGAGGTATCATGAAAACCTAGTAACTATGGAAGGTGCACTTTAACTACGAATGATCCTCAGCAACCCTCCACTCAAGTAATCAGTCCTGCACTTGTCCAAAACGAGTCCCTAACAGTAGCAATTAATTACACTAGAATTTGCATGTATCAACTTAATTGCTTTGTGTGTTCTTTTTACACTATAGATACAATGGACCTAAGTAATCACTGAGAAACAAAAGATGGATAATATTTGGAAAATCATATTTTAAGTGAACTATACTTTTGCAAACGATAATCATAACTCTGAAGAAAAGATACAAGTCCGAAGAATTGGTTATGGGAAACAAATTTGGCGATCTTACCTTGGTATTTCATTCATGGAACTGGCAAGACAACATGACCTTTGCAGCATCACATTTCCATATTTTCTACAGGTGCTGATTGGAAGGAGGTGTATACAATTACATTCAATGATATGTTTTTCTCCAATCTATTACAATGGCCTTCAAATCTGGGCCCTCAACGATGACCCCCCAGTTGCAGGGCTACCGTAGCTGCAAGAAAATTAGAACTCTCTCAAACTCTGACAATGTACATAACGAATAAAACTGTACTTACTGGAAGAAGAAAAAAAGACTCGTATGATGTAAATAACAGAAAGGAAAATTATGAGATGAACCCTTGATCTCCATTTGTTACCAAAGATAACTGTACCTCGTGTGCTCCAACACAGTATACTTCGAAATTTACTTTATGCAAAGGTTAAACCCAGTGACTTGCTATCAGTTATTGATATATTGTTTTGGTAAGAGATACATATGGATTCAGGCCAAACTCATGAGATCCAGAATATGTTTTTTTTTATGGATAATGGAGGCGGTTATTACCCCCGGCCTCTTCATTGTAGATGCATATAGCCTTATTACATAGTTTATTAAATAGTGGCCAAACCATGCCGCACCAAAACATCAAAACAATCATCGGAAGTATGTTTGGAAGGCTGTAACCCAAGAACTTAAATTTAGTATATTGTAAGAGATTTTACACTAGTGGGCTATTGGCAAGTTTACAGAAGCTCTAAAGGGAAGCTCCGGTTTGGCTCTCATTGGTTTTAGGCTTTTAGCATAACTTAAAGCTAAAGTGAACTTAGCCGGCAAGAGTAAAACGGTTCCAAAACTGCTTTTGTTGATATGTCATGGACACAAGCAGGCATCAGGGCAGTCTAAGCCTCTTTAATTGGTTTTCATTTTTGTTTTCTCCGTTTAGTTTTTCCCTCACATCTGTCCTCTTTAAGCATTAAAATCAACGTTTTGTTACGAAAAGCACATAATCAGTCTCTTTCACTGTGTTACCATAATCCCAGTTGGTTGGTTCTCTGAATTCTGAAGCTTGGATGCTTCGTATAAGCAATTTGATTTCCAGAACTATCTTGGTTTCCACATTAGGCTCAATAACCAACTTAATTGAACAAGAATATTACGATCGGCCAACATTTGAAAGTTTAGGTTAATAGAAAATCTCTAGAACACCAAGCAGCAAAATAGTACTCCCTCCGTTCACAAATACTCCCTCCATTCCATAATGTAGTGCCTATAGATTTTTACAAAAGTCAAACATTACAAACTTTGACCATGTTTATAGAGAAAAGTAGGTACATCTAGAATACCAAATGCACATCATTGGATACATCGTGAGTTATATTTTCAGAATGTACATGTTTGGTAGTGTAGATGTAGACAGTTTTCTCTATACACTTGGTCAAAGTTGGCAAAGTTTGACTTTCACAAAAATCTATAGGCACTACATTGTGGAATGGAGGGAGTATAAGAAGTTCTAACTTTTTTCTGAATCGAATGTATATAAACACGTTTTAGTGGGTTTGTTCACTTATTTCAGTCTGTATGTAGTACATATTGAAATATCCAAAACATCTTATATTTGTGAATGGAGGGAGTAGATGGGATCAAGGGACTTTCAAGTGCTATGACAGGCAAGATTGCGTAAAAAAAAAGACAATGGATCTGTTACATTCGTCCAGTGTTTACTAACTGCTGACTCTGCAATCTACCCAACCTCAAGAAAGTGTATGCTTCAGCCTTCAGGTATTGCATGGAATCAGCAAGAACAGAACTACATACACACTTGCGCACAATTGACCTTGAGATCAACTCCACGGATTAGCATACAAACACACAAGCTTGGTGCACCCCAATATGGTGTTTTTTCTGTTTTTTTTAATGAACTCAATGCAAAAATACTCCTGTGTTTACAATAACCTCATACCTATATATAGGTGGCTGGTGGCATACTGCCAGAGCCTTAAGGCCGACTTGAGCCCTTGAAGAACTTGTATACAACTCAAGATGTAGTACATGCAGACTCCAAGAGATGAATGAGGGAAACATACCAGCCAAATTAATTAAGGGGTACTTTATTTGACGACAGCCTGACAATCCTAAACATAACTCTGATTCCCTAACGTACTCATCGTGTGTTATTCTCCAGGTGCAACTTGCATTATAGCAGAGCATTTCTACGTGAAATACTCCTGCAATGACCAAATCAAATGTAGATCCACACACTTCCTACAAAATCTTCTGACAAAAAGCCCTAAAAGTTAGGCTTCACTTCCTCCGACTCTGGTCATGGTATTTCAATTCCGATTGCACCACCCATCAAAGATTTGACAAAAGTTTCTTACCTTCGGCCTACTACCCTCACCTCCCTCTCTTTGGCGGAACGGTAACTTGATTAACAGTAGCTACTGCACTAGGAGCAAGGTCAAAAATAGGCAGCATTCTATTGACAGCACCCGTGTACTTGGGCAATCTGGAGTTCTAGACCCTCCCATCAGAAACAGTCTACCAGATTAGAGCGGGCAGGTACGATGCTGGCTGAAGGTGAATTTTCACAGACAGTTTCGTTAAGGATCCTCCGGCACGGAGGGATGTGAAGAGATGTTATTCACAAACAGTTAAAACTTGTTAATCCGTCGAGCCCCTTCCCTTATATCCTTTGCTACAGCCTACAAGCATATTGCCCAGATATCCTAAGTACTATCATGAAACGGATCCTAGTACAATGGCATGTGCTCCCAAGAATTGAATTGGATTTCAGAGATGGGTTCAAATTCTAAATAACTGGAATATATTACAAATCCAATTTTTTAGGTCCAAACGAATGCCAGGGTAAATAAGAGAATCTCCACCTGCTAGAACTGGAACGGAATCAACTACTCCAATTCAAGTTGACCCAGGCTTTGGAATCAGATTCCAATCCCATGTTTCTAGGGCACGATGCATATTACCAACGCGGGTGGTACATTTCGTTTACCTAATAACAGCAAAAGCGGGGACAGATCTGGGGCAAAATCAGTAAATCTAGCAAACAGGAGACAGATCGTGCGCACCTCGCGAACCAGAACGAATCTGGGGCGGAAACAGATCAGCGCGGCGCGAAGCGTTCGCATGTCTGCCGCGGACAGGTCGGGGAAGAGGGGACGGTCGTCTGGCCATCGCCGTGCGGAATGCCGTGCTGGGGCTAGGTCTTCCAGTCGTCGAACCAACGGCTAGGAGAAGGGGAAGGCCACTTGGCACTTTTATTGCGAGGCATCTTCTTTTTTTTCTTGAATACGCATGAGTGTGCGTACTACTCCCTCCATTCCTAAATATTTGTCTTTCTAGGCATTTCAAATGGACACAACATACGGATGTATGTAGACATATTTTAAAGTGTAGATTCGCTCATTTTGCTCCGTATGTAGTCACTTGGTGAAATCTCTAGAAAGACAAATATTTAGGAACGGAGTAAGTATATTATAAAGAAGGGATCGGGGTAAAGAGCCCGTCCACGTTAGCATTACAGATTACATATATACACTGTACACTAACTCCACCCTCCACCTCCCTCTCCTATGTCTACTGACGCTCCACTACCCACTCCTCCACCTTTGCAAAGAAAGCGTCCATGTCTCCTTGTAGTATGCCCGCTTGCTTCCATATACGGCCCTCACGGGCGACTGCCTGGATGATCCTGTTCTTCGAAGGTGTGGCTCCATAAAAAACGATAGAGTTGCGATGCTTCCATATCTGCCATAGCCCTAGAATGATGATTGCATTTGCATCTCTCTCGGCATGCCTTCTTCCTCCCTTGCCTTGACACCATGCCCCGAGGCTTTCACTCACAGTAGGTATCCACTCCGGCTTGCGCAAGGGATGGCAGATCGCCGTCCACACTTCCCGTGCGATAACACACTGAAGTAGAACGTGGTTTATGCTCTCCTCGTCTTGGCTGCACATAGGGGCAGCAGTCTTGATGATCCAGTCCGCGTCTTGCTAGCCGATCGAACGTCCAGCACCTGTCCTGGATTGCGAGCCATGTAAAGAAGCGACATGGCGGCGGTGCCCTTGATTTCCATGTGAATTCGGCCGTGGGGATGACCTGCTGGTCCCAAAACTTGGCTGCATAGGCGCTCCGCGCAGAATAGCATCCGCTTGTTTCCCATGCTCAGGAGATGGCATCATTTTGTGCTGGGTCAAGCTCGACTTGTTGGATCATCGTCCACAATTGTAGGTACTCATGCAATGATTCAATAGTGACCTCCGGGCTCACCTGGGTGACCCAACTGTCGTTCTGAAGCGCCTGGGAGACAGTGCATGTTCTTCTTATGTTCTTCCTGACTCGCCAGTATGCCAAGGGAGCGATCTCTCCGATCCGGTGGCCTTCAAGCCATCTATCCTCCCAAAAGAGTGCAGTATTTCCATCCCCTAGGGTCCATCGAGTAGCCGCGTTGAAGATTTGTGTTGAGGCTTTTGGCACCCTGATGTCAAACTCTGCCCATGGCCTTGTTGCGTCCGATCGTTGTAGCCAGGGCCATCTTGCTTGCACCGCCTTGTTCATCCATCCTAGGTTGGGGATGCCTAGTCCACCCGCCCACTTGGGGGCACATACCGAATCCCAGGCTACCGCGCAGCTGCCACCGGACGAATTCGCCTCCGCGCACCAAAGGAAACTGCGGCATATTCTGTTCATTGCTGAGACTGTCTTCTGCGGGAGGTCGAGTGCCATCATCGCATGCAGCGGAATCGCACACAACACAGATTGTACAAGGAGCATTCTTCCACTCTTTGGCATCTTCGTTGCTTTCCATTTTGACAATGCCGTGGCCAGTTGATCCACAAGACCTGATAACTGAACATGGGACTGTTTTCTGAGGGTGAGCGGCAACCCAAGGTACTGATGGGGAACGTAGCAGAAATCAAAAAAATTCTACGCATCACCAAGATCAATCTATGGAGTTATCTAGCAACGAGGGGAAAAGGAGTGCATCTACATACCCTTGTAGATCGCGAGCGGAAGCGTTCAAGAGAACGGGGTTGAGGGAGTCGTACTCGTCGTGATCCAAATCACCGATGACCGAGTGCCGAACGGACGGCACCTCCGCGTTCAACACATGTACGGTTGGGGAAGACGTCTCCTCCTTCTTGATCCAGCAAGGGGAACGGAGAGGTTGATGGAGATCCAGCAGCACAAAAGCGTGGTGGTGGATGCAGCGGGGATCTCGGCAGGGCTTCGCCAAGCTCTACGGAGAGGAGGAGGTGTTGGAGAGGGAGAGGGAGGCGCCAGAGGCTAGGGTGCGACTGCCCTCCCTCCCCTCCACTATATATAGGGGCTAGGGGGGCGCAT
>NC_041393.1:477048928-477201912 GCF_002162155.2 Triticum dicoccoides | reverse complement strand
TAGGCGCCTTGGGCCCTTGGGTGGGGCGCACCAGCCCACCAGGGGCTGGTTCCCACACCACTTCAGCCCATGGGGCCCTCCGAGATAGGTGGCCCCACCCGGTGGACCCCCAGGACCCTTCCGGTGGTCCCGGTACAATACCGGTGACCCCCGAAACTTTCCCGGTGGCCGAAACTGGACTTCCTATATATAAATCTTTACCTCCGGACCATTCCGGAACTCCTCGTGACGTCCGGGATCTCATCCGGGACTCCGAACAACTTTCGGGTTACTGCATACTCATATCTCTACAACCCTAGCGTCACCGAACCTTAAGTGTGTAGACCCTACGGGTTCGGGAGACACGCAGACATGACCGAGACGACTCTCCGGCCAATAACCAACATCGGGATCTGGATACCCATGTTGGCTCCCACATACTCCTCGATGATCTCATCGGATGAACCACGATGTCGAGGATTCAAACAACCCCGTATTCAATTCCCTTTGTCAATTGGTACGTTACTTGCCCGAGACTCGATCGTCGGTATCCCAATACCTCGTTTAGTCTCGTTACCGGCAAGTCACTTTACTCGTACTGTAATGCATGATCCCGTGACCAGACACTTGGTCACATTGAGCTCATTATGATGATGCATTACCGAGTGGGCCCAGAGATACCTCTCCGTCATACAGAGTGACAAATCCCAGTCTCGATTCGGGCCAACCCAACAGACACTTTCGGAGATACCCGTAGTGCACCTTTATAGTCACCCAGTTACGTTGTGACGTTTGGTACACCCAAAGCACTTCTACGGTATCCGGGAGTTGCACAATCTCATGGTCTAAGGAAATGATACTCGACAATTGGAAAAGCTCTAGCTAAACGAACTACACGATCTTTGAGCTATGCTTAGGATTGGGTCTTGTCCATCACATCATTCTCCTAATGATGTGATCCCGTTATCAATGACATCCAATGCCCATAGTCAGGAAACCATGACTATCTGTTGATCAACGAGCTAGTCAACTAGAGGCTTACTAGGGACTTGTTGTGGTCTATGTATTCACACGTGTATTACAATTTCCGGATAACACAGTTATAGCATGAATAATAGACAATTATCATGAACACAGAAATATAATAATAACCATTTTATCATTGCCTCTAGGGCATATTTCCAACAGGTACTTGCACGGGAAGGCACCTCTCGGGCACCCAAGTGCCCGCTCCACTGTTTCCATGGTCTCAGCAAGGCATCGTATAGGATAAATTGCACTTTTGGCAAGGTTGACTCGGAGGCCTGATGCCTCTCCAAATAGAGTAAGAAGTGATGCGCAGGTGTTCAAGTCCCTTTCATGTGTCTTGAGGAAGATCATTACGTCGTCGGCAAACATTGAGAGGCGGTGACGCAGTCTGGTTCTTGCCAAGGGAGCTAGCAAGCCCCTAGCGGTCGCGAGCTCAAACATGCGGTGCAGGGGCTCCATGATAAGGATGAAGAGCATTGGGAATAATGGTGCACCTTGCCGTAAGCCCACGGTGTTGTATATTGGCCGACCCGGCGTACCGTTGATCATGATTCTTGTTGATGTGCTTGCCAGCAATCCACAGATCCACGTGATCCATCGCTCACCCAAACCGGCCTTGCGCAGTACTTCTAGTAGGAATGGCCAATGCACCAAGTCGAACGCCTTTGATATATCAAGCTTGAGCATGATGGCCGAGTCCCGCAGGGCATGTAGCCTCCTTGCTGTGCATTGGACGAGCATGAAATTGCCGTGGATTGAACGTCCCCGCATGAAAGCGCTATGGTGGTTCCCTACAATGGAAGGAAGATCCACGGCAAGCCGCGTGGCCAGAGTCTTGTCAAAGATCTTGATCGCACTATGAACCAAGCTCACCGATCGAAAGTCGCGGATATCCACAGCTCCGTCCTTCTTGGGAAGCAAAGATACAATCGCCTTGTTGATTGCATGCAGACCCCTCATGTCTCCTTGGTGAAAAGCGTGAAGTGCCCTCATTAAGTCCTCCTTGATTATGGACCAGCAAGTTGCAAAAAACCGTCCCATGAAGCCGTCTGGACCCGGCGCCTTGTCCATGGGCATGTTCTTCACAATCTTCTCCACCTCCTCCGTGGTGAAAGGCTGCTCAAGATGCGTCAGATCCACGGTCGGCAGGTTTAGGAGGTCAAGATCAATGGTGTGCGCCCTTCCTAGAGTGCCAGCAAACACATTTGTGTAGTAGTCATCCACTTCCGTTGCAATCTCCTCATGCGTGGTGGCTGTGGTGTTCCCGTTGCGGGTTGTCGTGATCATGTTCCTTCTTTGACGGTGGCAAGCGTGTTGGTGGAAAAAGCTTGTGTTTGCATCTCCCTCCCGTAGGGAGAGAATTCTGGATCTTTGCCGCGCGATTGATCGCTCCAGAGAGCAAACACCGAGTAGCTTCAGCTTCAGTGTGCGCCGCAGATCACGCTCCTGTGGGGATAGAGCTCTTGTATCCATTGCTTTGTCCAGGCGTGTAATTATCTCCATGGCAATGCCAATTTGCAGTTTGATGTTGCCTATCCAGCGGTCGCTCCACTTCTTCAGCCCTTTTGCCGTGGCTCGCAGCTTGAGATCGAGCGTAACATAGGGGCTCTCTTCTCTGGGCACAGAGTTCCACAACTCCTCCACCTTTTGCATAAAGCCCTCCGCTCTTGTCCAAAATGCCTCAAATTTGAAACGCTTACCCATGCGCAGATCAGCCTCCATGTCCAGCAAGATAGGACAGTTCTATGACTCACAAATCGGACGTCGCATTAACCCACGGATTGATGGAGGACCAATCTATGAACATTGATCTGAAAGCTGGCCATCCAACCATTGCAACAGATCTATCACTGTTTTCCTTTTAAGTCCGCAAGCTCAAAATAATCGCATATCAAATGGAGTTCTAACTTAAATATTAAAATTCAATACAATTTTCAAATTAAATACTTGTTTTCTTCCCTAATCCTAGACGGCTAGGGCAAACTCTCCACTCCAAACTTGGTTGGCGAGCCTGTGGATTTGCCTCCTCTCTGTCTGCCGCTACAGCGGTCGGTGGCGGAGAGGGGAATCCCGATGCCTATGCTCTGGTTAGTAGTTTAGGTTAGACTTTTTTAGTCCTCGCAGGTGCGGTGCTCGGACGGATGGCGGCGCTACTTCTTCGAGTTTGACTTCTGGTTTGCAATCCTCCTCAAGTTTGTCCATCTGGACATAGTCGACGGTGCTCCGCCGTAGGTTCCTGTCGTCTATTTTGGGGCGGTGAGTTTAGGGTTTCTTGTCTTGTGGCGAGTTTTCGTCAGGTGCTTCAAATTTATGAAAGGGTTCAACGGCGATGACTGCGGCTCCAAGGCGTGGTCCTTAGGGGCACGTGCATGAAGACTTTCCGGCTGTCACCGACAAGGTCAAAGCCGGCTCCGATAGGAGAGCGGCGACAGCAGCGTGTCGGCGGCTTGTTCTGGCGGCAAGAGTGGTTGTTTTGGGGTCTTGGTATCTCAATATAATTTTTATTATGTTTGAGATGCTTTGTACTTTATGTTGAACTTTGATAATCGATCTGATCATTCAAAAAAAATTCAAATTAATGTAGTTAAAAGTTGAAATCATATAGCACATACCGAAAAAGGGTTCCCCCCGAGCAACGATCACTGATACAAACAACGAAAACCACACAACACCACACCACACCACCACACAAGACACCCAAGGCTGGTTACAACATGTATAGGAACAGCCACAACACCCCAACACTCCAAGCATACAACAAATGAGCAATGAGGGCAGAGCTTGAGGTAGTCGGAGTCGTCCACCATGACAAACTGTCATGGAGAGATGAGGCTGAGCTTGGCGAATGTAGGCCTCCAAGATGGTGTCTTCAAGAAGGGGAACGACACTGGAGCACCGTCACCGCCGGGTCCAAAGGATCATAGCTTTCACCTGGATCATTCGAAGGGGGAGAGTAGCCATGATGACGCCTTCAGGAAGGAGACGATGCCCACGGATTCCACCGCCGTCGGCCTGACCAAAGCCGAGCAGGGGATCTCCCCCGGCACACACGCTCCACCTTCGAAATGCCACCGCTCGCCGAAGCACCGGCCGCCATGCTGCCCGAGAGGCCATAGCAACCAGCCCACACCTGAGTCGCGTACCTCGCCCACAAGCAATGCGACTACTACCACCGAGGTCGCCGCCCCGGCATCCATGACCCCTCCACAACCACCACGATGGCTAATGGACGTACTAACCGATGAGAGGTAAAAGGCACCCCCTTCACCCCAAAATGAACCCTTGGCGGGAAGACAACCCAGCCGACCAGATCCAGGTAGGGGAGAGGGTTGCCAGCAGCCGCCGGCCAGAAGGTTTTGTATCAAATCTTTCTTAAATTGTTCATGAGTTCCTTGATGTCAATTTTTTTGATGCATTTGAACAAACTCATAAAACATGGTCAGATTCTGATTTGATAGTTTGATAGGAATCATAGGATCAACTATGTTCTTAAATTCAAGAGCTGAGGCAACATCCTCACTTTCGTCCTCCACGACTATGTTGTGCATGATCACACATCATGTCATGACCTCCCACGAGGTCTTTGGATCCCACTGTTTAGTAGGTGCACGAACAATTGGAAAATGGGTCTAGAGAACACCAAATGCACTCTCAACATCCTTTTTAATCGCTTATTGTTTTTGGGCAAAATGAGACATTTTTTATCAGCTGGTTTAGAGATGGTCGATAGATACCGTCAAACAGATAATAACACATGGTCATTGACAATATAGCTGCAAATAGGAGCTTTTCAAATCTAATGCTTGTGCTAGCAAAATGTCGTGTTTTGACCCTTTTCTAAAAGTTAATCGAGATCTGGCCCCAGTTTGTAAAAATTTCGGGATCTGACCCTTTTGCTACCGCCAGGGACCTTGGCGGTAGGAGCCAATAGGCTGGCGGTAGCCTGTACAACCCTATCACCAAGGTGCCCGGCGGTAGGTGCGAGCATGCACTGTGTTCCATATTGAGGAAAAATTTCCGGTAGGGTGTGCAACCCTACCGCTAGAGACCTTGACGACTGTTATACACTACCGCCATGGACCCCGGTGGTAAGAAAAGGGTCAGATCTCGAAATTTTTGCAAGGTAGGGTCAGATCTCGATCAAGTTTCGGAAAATGGTCAAAACATGAAATTTCGCCCCTTGTGCTTCCTCCAAATGGACGCCTGCACGGCCGGCCCAAATTTGAGCCTATCCACACCACCTTTTTTTTGAAAAGCAACATAGCTTTATTACTCAATGGTGATTGGGCATATCGCCCAAGACACAAGCGCCCACATGGGCGGGTACATCGGACTCCCACTGCATGCAGTTGTTAGGTTCACACGTACGCCCTAGATTGGCCAACTCATGAGCGACCGAATTTGCACTCCTTCTACAAATAGAAATAGAAAACTTGGAGAACCAAAGCTTCAGTTGGTATTTCATGTCCTCAATCACAGCCGCATACGCCGAGGAGTCCACCTTCCCAAGGTCTAGAGCTTCAGCAAGGAGTTGAGAATTAGTTTCGAACTCCACCCGGACCATGCCGAGTTCTGCCGCAGTGTTGATAGCTCGAGACATAGCTGCGGTTTCACGAGCAAAAGCATTACTGACATTCTCGCCTCGTCCTGCCCGGGCACATAGCAGATGGCCTTCGCTAGATCGCACCGCCACGCCCCATCCAGCATGGTGCTGTCCAGCTACAAATGAACCATCGACGTTTATTTTGTACTCGCATTCTTTCGGGGGTCGCCATTTCTCCAGGGGTAGCTCAATTTAGCCTTCGCAAAGATATGCATAATCTCATGAACGCTGCTCCTCGCCCTTCGAGCCACTTCCTCGGCCGCTGTGGGCAGCTCCCCGTCTCGCAGTTTGTTTCTGTTGGACCACCACAACCACCAAAAAGTGAGCACAAAAAGCCGCTTTTTTACATCAAGCCCCCAAAGAAAATCCATCATTGCATGCACAGACGTGATGCGCTTCAGTTCAATATGCTCCTTCTCCATAGCTAGCTCCCTCCAGACGACCTTTGCCATTTTGCACTTAATGAATAAATGCGCCCCGTCCTCATCAACCTTGCCACAGAAGAGGCACTTGGTGTCAGCGATAGGGATGCCTCTGCGAGCCACATTGGTGCGAAGTGCTAGGGATTCATGCTTGACTCTCCAAGTAAACATTTGGATGGTTTTAGGGCAGGGTAGCTTCCAGATTCGTTTCCACAAGTCATCGTCAACCCGGTCCAGAACGCCGGGGTTCGAGCTGCTTCCACCCTTGTCTCCATTCCTCTTGGTTTTTTCCAGTTGGCCGAAGAGTTTATTAGCAGACTTGACGGAATGGATCCCCTTGCTGTCGTACTGCCAGTCTATAAAATCTTGGACCCCTTCTCTCAGCGGGATCTGGAGTATGTGTTTGACATCATCGGCCTAAAAAGTGTCCCTCACCAGCTGTTCATCCCACTAGCCTGTAATCGGATCAATGAGCTCACAGACCCTCTCCAGGAGGTTTTGCCCTCTAGCAGTCGGGACTCGTCGTGACTGAGGGAGTCCTGGACTAGGGGGTGTCCGGATAGCCGAACTATCATCATTGGCCGGACTCCAAGACTATGAAGATACAAGATTGAAGACTCTGTCCCGTGTCCGGATGGGACTTTCCTTGGCGTGGAAGGCAAGTTTGGCAATACGGATATGTAGATCTCCTACCATTGTAACTGACTCTGTGTAACCCTAGCCCTCTCCGGTGTCTATATAAACCGGAGGGTTTTAGTCAGTAGGACGAACAACAATCATACCATAGGCTAGCTTCTAGGGTTTAGCCTCCTTGATCTCGTGGTAGATCTACTCTTGTACTACCCATATCATCAATATCAATCAAGCAGGAGTAGGGTTTTACCTCCATCGAGAGGGCCCGAACCTGGGTAAAAACATCGTGTCCCTTGTCTCCTAGACGCACAGTTCGGAACCCCCTACCCGAGATCCGCCGGTTTTGACACCGACATTGGTGCTTTCATTGAGAGTTCCTCTGTGCCGTCGCGATCAGGAAGGATGCCTCGTCCCATCTTTAAAGACGGACCGTCGCCAAAGGAGCTTTGGCCATCGGCCAAACTATCTGGCTAGGCGGTTTTCTTATGACCGCCTGTTCGGCCGCCACACCGACGATGACCTCTCGGGTCATCAAAAGCGATCTCCACATCAACTCGGAATTCGCCGGGCAGCTAGATCCGATGGAGCTCTCCTCCGTAAATGAGCTCCTGGACCCGCATCGCCGCCCTGGGAGTCGCTACAGACTACGATCAGATTGGGCCTAAAACCGATCTGAGAGAGATCAACTCTCCCCCGGCTACCCACCACGTTGCTGTGGTGGAGGAACAGCACGGCGATTCTTCTTCTACATTAAGGACAAGCTATGTCCGAATTCCCGACCCCTCCATGCCGGATTCCCGCGGAGGAACGGACGTCGATCAAACCCTGAACCTAAAGTCAGGCAGCGGGCCGGATTCGTTGGACAACATCCAACAAGCCAAACTTCCAAGTTCGGAAACTTTCCGGCCCCTGAGTCTTAGATTGGACGGGGTTCCGAATTTAATTCCACCCGCCCACCCAAACACAAGCGATCTATCCCGAATCCGGCAAGAGCCTGCTGAAACAGTACATCATTACTGGGCCAGATTCCTCCTGGTTATGGACAGGATAAAGGACTGCCGTGAGGAAACCGCTATCTCAATTTTCTGCAACAATTGCACGGACAAGGGAATCATGAACGCCATAAGTCGTCGCGAAATTACACGCTTCGCCGACCTGGCGTCCATAGTACAAAAGTATTGTGCGATGAAAAGCGCCTGGAAAACCGAAACCAACTTTTGGGACAATCCGGCTCCGAAGACAACCCTAGTCCGAAATAAAAGGGTGCATCATATTCAGGCACCTGGGTTAAAAACTAAAAAGCAAAAACCCTCTAAAGGGCACAAAACCATACTGGAGGGATGGTTCAACGGACCTTGCAAAATTCATAGCATAGAGGGCGCCACTCCAACGCATAGCCTTCGAGCATGTTGGATACTACGGCAGGTGGCCAAAAGCGGCGAAGAGCTTCTAGCCCCAGAGAACCAGCCCAGCAGTACCAGTACGATATTAACAGTCTTCGAGACTTTCGCATCAAACAATATGCGAAAACGAACACTCCGAAGCCTTGCCGAAGTCTACCAAATAGCAACAATAAATCCATGGAGTGACACGGCTATTACCTTCAATGCCAGTGACGAACCTAAATTCCGAACAGCCCGAGCACCAGCTGCATTGGTCCTCAGTCCAATAGTGGACGGCTTTCGCCTTACTAAGGTACTCATGGATGGCGGCAGCGGATTAAACCTCATCTACGAGGAAACCCTTCGAAAAATGGAAATAGACTGGAGCCGCATTGAGCGAAGCAGCACAACCTTTAGAGGAATAATCCCTAGTCGGGAAGCACGCTGCACAGGAAAAATTACACTGGATGTGGTGTTCGGCTCGCCGGACAACTACAGGTCCGAGGAGATCACGTTCCATGTGGCCCCGTTCAGCAGCGGATATCACGCTTTATTAGGATGAGAGGCATTCACAATTTTTCAAGCTATACCCCATTACGGGTACATGAAGCTCAAAATGCCCGGGCCCAACGGAATCATCACTCTTGTCAGTGATCCGGACATAGCACTCCGCGCCGAAAACAAGACGGCCGCACTAGCCCTAGAGGCACTATCCGAAGCCCTAGCAGCCGAGGAACTCACTGCGTTGCGCTCCACGGTGAACAGGGACGATATGATACTCGATAAGAGATCCAAGTCCACCTCTTTTAAGCCAGCGGACGAAATAGTCAAATTCCAAGTCCATCCAACGGACCCTACAAAAACGACCTCCATTGGGGCACAATTAAACCCTGATGTAGACGCCGCACTACGAGAATTCCTACGGGAAAATTGGGATATTTTTGCCTGGCACCCTTCAGACATGCCAGGAATCCCACGCCGGCTGGTAGAGCACAGCCTAAATATCCTAAAAGGATTCAAGCCAGTCAAACAGGCTCTTCGGCGATTTTCCGAACCCAAAAGACAGGCAATGGGAGAAGAGCTAGCCAAACTATTAGAAGCCGGATTCATCAGAGACATAAAACATCCGGACTGGCTAGCAAACCTGGTAATGGTACCAAAGAAGGACAAATCCTGGCGCCTGTGTGTCGATTTCAAGGACCTTAACAAGGCTTGCCCAAAGGATCCTTTCCCCCTCCCCCGCATCGATCAAATTATCGACGCTACCGCAGGACACGATTCATTGTGCTTCCTCGACACATAATCCGGCTACCATCAAATCAAGATGGCAGAGCCAGACCAAGCCGCAACGGCATTCATTACTCCATACAGACCATTCTGCTTCAACACAATGCCCTTCGGGCTCAAAAACGCCGGCGCAACATACCAGCGCATGATTTAGACATGTCTGGCAAACCAAATCGGCAAAACAGTGGAGACATACGTAGATGATGTGGTCGTCAAATCCAAACACGTCGAAACTCTAGTAGACGACTTGAGGCTCACATTCGACAATCTCCGAACATATGACATTAAGCTCAACCCGGAAAAATGTGTTTTCGGCGTACCAGCCGGAAAGCTCTTGGGCTTCATTGTATCCGGTAGAGGAATTGAAGAAAACCCAGCCAAGATCCGAGCTCTGTCACAATTGGATATCCCAAAATACCTCAAGCAAATACAAAAATTGACTGGATGCGTGGCGGCTCTAAGCCGCTTCATCTCCCGCTTGGGAGAAAAGGCATTACCCCTTTATCGCCTCCTCCGATGCACCGAACACTTCGAATGGACGGATGCCGCCACGGCCGGACTCGAAGAAATAAAGGCCATATTGGCAACAAATACGGCCCTGGCCGCGCCAAACTTGGGCGAACCAATGTTATTATATATCGCGGCAACACATCAAGTTGTAAGCGCGGTGCTCGTCGTTGAACGAGAAACGGAAGGAAACAAATTCCCTCTTCAAAAACCAGTGTACTAACTCCATGCATGTCCCGGTATCCACATTATCAAAAGATAGCGTACACGGTGTTCATGGCATCCCGGAAGCTGCGACACTACTTTCAAGAGTGTTTGATAACAGTAGCCTCTGAAGTACCTCTTAACGACATTATAAACAACCGCGACGCGACTGGCAGGATTGCAAAATGGGCCATTGAGCTCCTACCATTCGACATAACCTACAAACCACGGCGAGCTATCAAGTCACAAGTTTTGGCCGACTTCATCGCTGAATGGACCGAAGTCGAACTCCCTAAAGAGTACGGCGCATACTCCAATTGGATCATGCACTTCGACGGCTCCAAAATGTTGGCCGGCCTGGGGGCTGGCGTCATCCTGACGTCCCCAACCGGAGACACAGTCCAATACGTACTCCAGATAATGTACATGGACTCCAACAATGCAGCCGAATACGAGGCCCTTCTACATGGTCTCCGGATGGCAATCTCCATGGGCATTCAACGCCTAGAGGTCCGCGGGGATTCAAACCTTGCAATATCCCAAATAAATGGAGACTTTGACGCCAAGGATCCGAAAATGGCAGCCTACCGTAATGCCGTCTTAAAAATGTCAGCTCGGTTCGAAGGACTCGAATTCCACCGTATAGCCCGGGATAATAACCAGGCGGCCGACGTGTTGGCACGCATCGGCGCAAAGCGCGATGTCGTCCCTCCCAACATCTTCCTGGAGCGGCTTTTCAAGCCATCCGTATTATGGGAAGGGGAGTCCGGAAACAACAATGCGGAACCAACCGCACCGCCCAAAACCGAACACTCTGACACAATCGGTGGCTCTGCCAATGAAATAACACCTTCAGCCCACGAAATAATGGCAGTCATTGCCCCGTGGATGGAACCATTCCTAGCCTACTTAATCAGGCAGGAACTTCCCGAAGACCAAAATGAGGCACGCTGCATAGTACGGCGATCTAAAGCCTACAAGGTCCATGAGGGAGAGCTTTATAAGAAAAGCACAACCGGAGTCCTTCAAAGGTGCATCTCCAAAGAGGAAGGGCGAAATCTTCTAGCTGAAATTCACGCCGGACTCGGCGGGCACCACGCTGCAGCCCGGGCCCTTGTAAGCAAGGCCTTCCGTACAGGATTTTATTGGCCGGCGGCCCGGGCAGATGCTCAGGACTTAGTCCAACGATGCGTCGGTTGCCAGCTCTTTGCTAATCAAAGCCATATGCCACCCACCGCCCTCAAAACTATACCCATCACCTGGCCGTTCGCGGTCTGGGGGCTTGACATGGTCGGACCCCTTAAAGGGGGAACCCACAAGCAAAAATACCTATTGGTCATGGTGGATAAATTCACCAAATGGATAGAGGCCAAGCCAGTTAAGACGGCCGAATCCGGACCCGTGATAGACTTCATATCAGGGGTAGTACACCGTTACGGTGTCCCCCACAGCATCATCGCTGATAACGGCACAAACTTCACGGCCGACAAGGTTAAACTCTGGTGCAAAAACATGGGCATCAAGCTCGACTACGCTTCAGTCTATCACCCTCAAACTAACGGTCAATTCGAGCGAGCAAATGGTCTAATCATGAGCGGCATTAAACCCAGACTAGTGCGGTCCCTCAAGGAATCTAACACGCACTGGGTAGAGGAGCTCAACTCCGTACTCTGGGGGCTGCGGACCACGCCGAATCGCACTACTGGAGTGACACCATTTTTCATGGTGTACGGCGCAGAGGCAGTTTTGCCCTGCGACATAATTCATGACTCACCTCGCGTGCGTATGTACGAAGAAAGAGAAGCCGAGATGGATCGGCAGGACAATTTGGACGCCTTAGAGGAGGAGCGCGACGTGGCAAAAGCTCGTTCCGCATTCTATCAACAACAGGCTCGAAGATATCAAAGCAGAGAAGTACGGGCCAAAACTTACAATGTTGGCGAACTAGTTCTACGCCTGCCGGACAAGAAAAATGACAAACTCAAGCCCAAATGGGAAGGTCCCTTCATCATCGACCAAGTCCTGACCGGCGGAGCATACCGTCTGCGAAACGCATCGGACAACCGACTCGAGCCGAACCCATGGAACGCAGCCCGTCTCCGAAGATTCTATGCCTAGCACCGGACTCTGAGTTCGTCTCCTTCCCCTGTCCACATTTTATACTTTAGCTGTCTTTTGTTTCTCTCTTTCTCCCTCCCTTTTTCCTAAAGCCTTTGGAGGCTGATCTGCACATTGTTCGCACACACTTGACGTGCTGCTCGCACTCATTATACCTGGGGGCTTCTTTAACAGAAGCTTATTTATACGGGCTTCATGCCCAACACATGTGTCGCGCTTCCGCATGTACCTTTTATTCACCATTATATGCATCGATATGACTTAAGTTTTGGCCAAGCTGGGTTGCCTGGCTCCTGTGCTTACCCCTACGTTCCCGATTGTTCATCTAGGAGGTAAAGGGAGCACCTCTGCGACTGTTACTGCCGGGTCAGCCGGATGTGTACCTCAGACTGGGTGAAGCCGAAAGCTAGCGTTCTTAAGGGAATATTCGGTCGGTGAACTAAAAGACGATTTCTTACCTACTTATTTATCTGCCCCCAGATGCTTTCCTGCTTTTTTCGCAGTCTGGACATGCACTTTAGGGCATGCCTCCCAGGGAAAGGAACCCCTAACGGAACTATTCTCCCTGGAAGATGTTTCTTACTAACCATGTAATATAACATAACTAGTTGGGCACTTGTCTGCTAAAGCACTAATGACCCCTACGCCTGGTCTCCACGCATGCCCCGGGTTTTTTTCATAACCGCGAGGGTATTCGGACACACTCCAGACTGTCGGGTCCCGAGGTTGAAGCGAAAAGGTCCGCAATGACAAACGATCTACAATCCGGCTAGAAGGCATTTTACATGTCATTTTAAATTACATAGTCAAACTGACTGATTGTATTCCTCTTCAATACCATCTAACAGGCTGTCTAGTTTACAGTCCCGCTGGGAATACTTTGCGGCCAACTCTACTTGGCCGTACATTAAGCTCACAGGGATCTCCTTCCCATCGGGCCCCACAGGTCCGACCTCGGCCATGTGGTTTGGATCGTCCTTCGTGTACCTCGTCTTCACCATGGCCCAGGCCTCCCTGGCGCCTTGACGGCAGGCCGATATCTTCCACAGACGGAAGCGCCGCCGTGCTCCCTGAAGCTTCTCCACAAGCCCTCCAAGACCCTCGGGTAGGGAGACAGACGACCATAAGGCCTGGGCGACGCCGCTCATCACCTGCCGAACTCATTCGAGCAGTTGCAACAGCTCGGGAAGTTGGTCACCCGTTGAACCAGGCATTTCCTCTGCAGGACGACCTGTGAGCATACCTACAGACATATTCTGGTTAATCGACTTCCTCGCCAAACTCTTGTTTTCAAAAGTTCGTTCAAGCACTTACTATAAATGCCGCGACGAAGCCGCAGATTCTCCTTCACGGAGTAAGACAGCTGGACCCGAACATCTTTTAGTTCCTCGCCCAGCTGAGTGTTGGCATCTTGGAGGTTATTTTTCTCCTGCCGCACCCTTGTTAGCACCGTCTCGCTGGCCTTTAGCTGGCGTAGTAGCTGCTGCCTGTCCGGATCTAGTCCGGCACCATCTGCAATATTATTGTCAGACTTATACACACGCCACACTTCACAAACTACTTATCTTTCGAAGTATGTATTACCAGAGGGGGTCTCTGTGGCTCCCCCTGCGGCAAGTGCGGCCTCAAGTTGGGACTTGCACTCTTGAAGCTCCTGGGACAGGTGGGTATTCTTCTCCGTAAGATCCTGCATAACAAATGATCCTTAAATCAGTTATTCTAACTATTTTAAGTCTCGGGGGCTACTGGCATATATAACTGTCAAAATTCCTCACCCGTATGTCTTTCACATACTGCTCCGTGGCTCTGGCTAGACCATCTTGAGCAGCACGGAGGTACGCATCACCCGAATTAAAGGCATTTAACGCCCCGGGGGAGAAGCATGCATCACGAAGAACTGTCCGGCGGCGCCTGTGATTCATGGCGCTCTCCACCTCAGATCTGGTGGCGGACAACCTGTCGGCGTCCTCCGTTGAAGGAGTACCCGACGCACGCCTTGCGTTCGCCTCCCCCTCTGGACCTGGTGTTGGAGCCTGGCCGGTGGAGGCGGGATTGGCAACCACTCCGGGCACAGTCCGGCGAGCGCTCTTTCTCCTGAAAAAACCACGAGCGTTAGTATGCCTCCCAGGAATCTTTTTCGGAAACATGGGGGCACGCCATGCCGTTGCGGCGACTTCTCGATTCGCGCCGCACTTCTTTTCCGCCTGCTGGGCCGAGCTGCCCTTGTTGGTCAGCCGCCGCGGGTTTGGCTTCCCGCCTTAAAGGCACCTCCTGCGGAGCACCATTCGTATACGGTGGTCAGAAATAAGCATGGATGAGTAATGGTATCAGGATCCGGCCACAGTTACCTGGGAAGCCGGAGATATACTGGGGTAGTCGGCCGTAATGGAGACCAAAGCATTATCCATGCTAAGTTGGTGGAACACCCCATCGATCAGGTCCACCTTTATCTCCGGATCCTCTTCGGAGGCCGGATCAAGGGATCGGTCCGGATCCTCTGGTTGTGGAGCCATGCTGTGTATATCCTCTACAGCCCAGCGCAGTTCCTGCGTCGAAATCACAAAGTGAGACACTTAACTTTGGGAGTATGGATCGGATAGACAAACATCCGCTTACCCAGCTCCGAGGGTTGTTCATCGAAAATCCATTTAATGGACTCGCACGGAGGAAGTCCTCCTTCTCCCCTTTGTACAGGCCGGACAGGATCTTCACCAGATCGTCTATCGATCCCGGCCCCTTGCGGCCATGACGGGTGGCATCATCCTCCCCGTTGAAATCCCACATGGGGTGGCCCCTATATTGGAGCGGCTGCACCCCTCGCATGATGCATGTGGCCATGACTCCAATCATGGTTAATCCGGAATGAGCCAATAACCTTACTCGGCCCATCAGATATTGAATGTCCCTATCATTCTCCCGTTGAGGGCTCCGCGGACGGCAACTCAGGCGTTTCTTCAGAGGAGCGTTGCTGAATTCCGGGAGGCCGAACCAAACTGGGTCCGGCAACGGGGCGTCTTCCATGTAAAACCATTCCGAAGGCCAGTCTTCGAACGCCTTCTTCGGGGTTCCGGATAGATATCCGGTCCCGGCGATGCGCCATATTTCGGCTCCGCCCACTTGATATATCGACCCCTCGTGATAACGGGGCACGAGGCAGAACAATCTCTTCCACAATGCAAAATGGGCCTCGATGCCCAAGAACAGCTCGCAAAGGGCTACAAAGCCCGCGATGTGCAGGATGGAGGCAGGCGTGAGGTGGTGAAGCTGGAGTCCATAGAACTCCAGGAGCCCCCGGAGAAACAGATGTATGGGAAATCAAAGTCCTCTTATTAGATAAGGGACGAAGCATACCCGCTCTCCTTTGGAGGGACTGGGGACGCTCTCCGCCTGTTTTTCGCCCTTATAGGTGGCAAGTCCGGCTCGAACCGGCATCATAAAGGCCAGGGGAAGAAATCCCTCGGCTTGGAGCGTCACCAGCTCACTATGCGGGACCGAGCATCTCCCCCAATATCCTGGCTGAGGGCTGGGAGCGCGAGAGGAGGAGCCGCGTCGACTGTCCATGATGGAATGGATCTTTGGTCAGGGGCGCTCCGATGAATACTCGCGGAAGGAGGATGGTGTGATTCAGATCTGGATCCTCGCCTCTCTTTATAGGCAGCTCACTCGCGCAGCTAGGGGGTAGAATGTAAAAATACCCTGGCTTTCGCATTCGTACGACACGTGGAAGATGGCCATTATTGGACGTGGAAGCCAAGGAGCGCAGCATTTATAAGAAGCCGGACACCATTCGGTGAGTACATGGAATTTGGAGAAGAACCCGCCTTGCCATGCCGAAGACAATATACGCGCCGGACTCATCGTCATTGAAGCCTGGTTCGGGGGCTACTGAGGGAGTCCTGGACTAGGGGGTGTCCGGATAGCCGAACTATCATCATTGGTCGGACTCCAAGACTATGAAGATACAAGATTGAAGACTCCGTACCGTGTCCGGATGGGACTTTCCTTGGCGTGGAAGGCAAGTTTGGCAATACGGATATGTAGATCTCCTACCATTGTAACCGACTCTGTGTAACCCTAGCCCTCTTCGGTGTCTATATAAACCGGAGGGTTTTAGTCTGTAGGACGAACAACAATCATACCATAGGCTAGCTTCTAGGGTTTAGCCTCCTTGATCTTGTGGTAGATCTACTCTTGTACTACCCATATCATCAATATCAATCAAGCAGGAGTAGGGTTTTACCTCCATCGAGAGGGCCTGAACCTGGGTAAAAACATCGTGTCCCTTGTCTCCTGTTACCATCCGCCTAGACGCACAGTTCGGGACCCCCTACCCGAGATCCACCGGTTTTGACACCGACAGTGACCAAGGCCGCGGTATCCACGGGTCCGACCAAATATTGACTTGAGTGGCATCCCCAATCCTCCATATGTAACCTTCTCAGAAGAGTTGTAGCCCAGGGAGCAAGCTTCGCCAGGAGTAAGAGATACCATCTCTAGGGGTGGCCTCCAGTATTTGATCATTTGGGTAGTAGCGAGCACGCAGGACTTGTGCACACAAGGAGTTCGGGTGCTGAATAAGCCTCCATATTTGCCTGGATAACATGGCTATGTTGAAGCCGTGCATATCCCGAAAGCTGAGCCCTCCCTGAGCTTTCGGCAACGTAAGTGTTTTCCAGCCGGTCCAGTGGAAGGTATTTTCCTTGTCTTGTTGGATCCACAAATAGTTCCCGACCAGCGAGCTGAGCTCCTCGCAGAAAGATTTAGTCAAGTAGAAGTAGGCCATGGTGAAGGTGGGGATGGCCTGAGCTACGGTCGTGACCAGGGTCTCCTTCCCGACCTTGGTAATTAGTCGTTCCTTCCAGCCATACACCCGGTCGGCCATGGCACCCTTGACAAAGGCAAAAGCTTCCCTCCTTGACTTCCCAACATGAACTGGCAGGCCCAGATACTTTTCGTTCCACGTCTCGCTATGGATTTGCAGAGCGTTTTTCACAACAGTTTTAACCCCGTCCTCCGTATTAGGGCTAAACATTAAGGTCGACTTTTCGATGTTTATGCATTGCCCCGAGCAGTCCTCATACAGGTCCAGAACGCGGGGCAACTCATGGGCCTCCTCCTGCTTCGCTTTCAGAAGTAAAAGCAAGTCGTCCGCAAATAGCATATGTGACAGCACCAGTGCCTCCTGATAGACTCTGACTCCACTTATCTTCCCCGTCGCTTCCGCATCGTGCAGTAGGGCCGAGAGTCCCTCCGTGCAATAACAAACAGGTAGGGCGAGGCCGAATCTCCCTGTCATAGACCGCGAGAGGGGGAGAACTGTTCAGTCAGCTCCCCATTCACCTTGATCTGGTACCGTACCGAAGAAACGCAGGTCATGACTAGATCAATCCACCTTGTCCCAAAGCCCAGTTTGGTCAGCATAGCTCTTAGGAACTCCCATTCGACCCTATCGTAAGATTTACTCATGTCTGCTTTGACTGCTGCAATTCCTTCCTTGCCTCTCTTCTTATTCAGTAGATAGTGTGACACCTCATACGCCACCAGAACGTTGTCAGTGATCATCCTCCCAGGGACGAAAGGGCTCTGGTTTGAGGATATAATCTCCGGGAGTACAAGTTTTAGGCGGTTGGAGATGACCTTGGAAACCAACTTGTATATCACGTTGCATAGGCTGATCGGCCATAGGTCCTTGATCCTACTAGGGTTTTTCACTTTAGGGATGAGGACGACAGTTGTGTCATTCCACCCTTCCGGCACCACACCTCCATTGAGCACTTCAATAACCTCATCGATCACTTTGTTGGAGAACGTAATAATTCAAAAAATTTCCTACGATCACGCAAGATCTATCTAGGAGAAGCATAGAAACGAGCGGGGAGAGTGTGTCCACATATCCTCGTGGACCGAAAGAGGAAGCATTTAGTAACGTGGTTGATGTAGTCGAACGTCTTCATGATCCAACCGATCCAAGTACCAAACATACGGCGCCTCCGTGTTCTGCACACATTCAGCACGATGATGTCCCTCGAGCTCTTGATCCAGTTGAGGACGAGGGAGAGTTTCGTCAGCACGACGGCGTGGCAATGGTGATGATGAAGTTACCGGCGCAGGGCTTTGCTTAAGCACTACGATGATATGACCGAGGTGTTAAACTATGGAGGGGGGCACCGCACATGGTTAAGACAATTGATCTTGTGTATCTTTTGGGGTGCCCCCTCCCCTCATATATAAAGGAGGGAGGAAGGAGGCGGCCGGCCTAGGGGGCGCGCCAAGTGTGGGGAGTCCTACTAGGACTCCCAAGTCCTAGTAGGATTCCCCTTTCCTTTTCGAAGTAGGAGAGAGGGAAAGAGGGGAAGAGAGAGGGGGTAGGAAAGGGCAAGGGGGGCGCCGCCCCCTCCCCTAGTCCAATTTGGACTCCATGGGGGGGGGGCACCACCTCCCATTGGCCTGCCTCCTCTTCTCTCTTATGGCCCAATATGGCCCATTACTTCCCCGGGGGGTTCCGGTAACCTCCCGGTGCTCCAAAAAAAAACCCAAATCACTCCAAAACCATTCCGGTGTATAAATATAACCTTCCAATATATCAATCTTTATGTCTCGACCATTTCGAGACTCCTCGTCATGTCCGTGATCTCATCCAGGACTCCGAACAATCTTCGGTCATCAAATCACATAACTCATAATACAAATCGTCATCGAACGTTAAGCGTGCGGACCCTACGGGTTCGAGAACTATGTAGACATGACCGAGACATATCTCCGGTAAATAACCAATAGCGGAACCTGGATGCTCATATTGGCTCCTACATATTCTACGAAGATCTTTATCGGTCAAACCGCATAACAACATACGTTGTTCCCTTTGTCATCGGTATGTTACTTGCCTGAGATTCGATCGTCGGTATCATCATACCTAGTTCAATCTCGTTACTGGCAAGTCTCTTTGCTCGTTCCGTAATGCATCATCCTGCAACTAACTCATTAGTCACATTGCTTACAAGGCTTATAGTGATGTGCATTACCGAGAGGGCCTAGAGATACCTCTCCGATACACGGAGTGACAAATCCTAATCTTGATCTATGACAACCCAACAAACACCTTCGGAGACACCTGTAGAGCATCTTTATAATCACCTAGTGTAAGGGCATATTTATCCGTAAGGTGTTTTGGTGATTGATGACAATGCTTTTGCGGACTAATCATGTGCCTTGAGTATTTCAGACGTTTCGTTACTAGGCACAAGATGGTTTGGTGCCCCTCAAAGACTATTGAAGACGGTGTTTTTCTATGTTTCTTTTCGGTGGATTTGAGTCATAGGAAAGCCATACTATTAAGAGGGGGTCCGCGTTGGAAAGGTTCGGGTGGAACCATCACGTACACGTTTACTCCCTCTGCACCACCTTTCCCTTTGTGCTTTGGAGCATCCTCCGTTTTCTTCATATATATGCAAAGAGAAGGATTCCTAGTGTTGCTGTTCTGAGGCATGCAGTATACTGCTCTTAGGAGCGGTAGTACTGCAGGCCCCCACGGTAGTACCACACGCCCTTGCGATAGTACCATAGGTGCCCATGGTAGTACCACTCCTAAGGAGCTGTAGTACCGTGGCCTCCGACCAGACTCAGCCGCTCGTGCGGCTGTAGGGGCGGATGTAATTTTTTACATCCGCGCCCTACGCGGTAGTACCGCCCCATGCGCGGTGATATGTCTCCGTCGTATCTATAATTTTTGATTGTTCCATGCCAATATTCTTCAACTTTCATATACTTTTGGCAACTTTTTATACTATTTTTAGGACTAACATATTGATCCAGTGCCCAGTGCCAGTTCTTGTTTGTTGCATGTTTTATGTTTCGCAGAAACACAATATCAAACGAAATCCAAATGGGATAAAAACGGACGAAGAATTATTTTGGAATATTTGGGATTTTCCGGAGGAAGAATCAACGCGAAACGGTGCCCGAGATGGCCACGAGACAGGGGGGCACGCCTGGCACTCTCGTGGGCCACCCGTAAGGCGGTTGATGCTCTTCTTTTGCCGCAAGAAAACTAATTTTATGAGAAAAATCTGGGCAAAAGATTCACCCCAATCGGAGTTACGGATCTCCGGATATAAAAGAAACGGTGAAGGGGAAGGATTTGGGAACGCAGAAACAGAGAGAGGCAGAGAGATAGATTCAATCTTGGAGGGGCTCTCGCCCCTCCCACGCCATGGGAGCCAAGGACCAGAGGGGAAACCCTTCTCCCATCTAGGGAGAAGGTCAAGGAAGAAGAAGAAGAAGGGGGGCCCTCTCCCCCTTGCTTCCGGTGGCGCCGGAACGCCACCGGGGGCCATCATCATCACCGCGATCTTCACCAACAACTTCACCGCCTTCATCAACAATTCTTCCCCCCTCTATGCAGCGGTGTAACCCCTATCTTACCCGCTGTAATCTCTACTTAAACATGGTGCTCAACGCTATATATTATTTCCCAATGATGTATGGCTATCTTATGATGTTTGAGTAGATCCGTTTTGTCCTATGGGTTAATTGATTATCGTGATTGGTTTGAGTTGCATGTTTTATTATTGGTGCTTTCCTATGGTGCTCTCCGTGTCACGCAAGCGTGAGGGATCCCTGCTGTAGGGTTTGCAATATGTTTATGATTTGCTTATGGTGGGTGGCGTGAGTGAACAGAAGCACATACCCGAGTAAGTAGGTTGTTTGCGTATGGGATAAAGGGGACTTGATACTTTAATGCTATGGTTGGGTTTTACCTTAATGATCTTCTGTAGTTGCGGATGCTTGCTAGAGTTCCAATCATAAGTGCATATGATCCAAGAAGAGAAAGTATGTTAGCTTATGCCTCTCCCTCAAATAAAATTGCAATAGTGATTACCGGTCTAGTTATCGATTGCCTTGGACAAATAACTTTCTTATAACAGAAAGCTCTCTACTAATACTTACTTTATTGCATCTTTATCTAAACAGCCCCTAGCTTTTATTTACGTGTTCTTTATATTCTTGCAAACCTATCCTATCACACCTACAAAGTACTTCTAGTTTCATACTTGTTCTAGGTAAAGCGAACGTCAAGCGTGCGTAGCGTCGTATCAGTGGCCGATAGGACTTGAGAGAGTATTTGTTCTACCTTTAGCTCCTCGTTGGGTTCGACACTCTTACTTATCGAAAGAGGCTACAACTATCCCGTATACTTGCGGGTCATCAAGAGCTTTTTCTGGCGCCGTTGCCGGGGAGTCATAGCGTGGGGTGAATATTCTCGTGTGTGCCTGTTTGCTTTATCACTAAGTAATTTTTATTTGCTGTTCTAAGTTGTTCTCTATCTTTAACTATGGATATGGAACACGAAATACCAAAAAAATTAGGAGATGAGGAACCTCTTAAAACCCTCGATGCTCGCTATGTTCAAAATATTATGTACTACTTTGATAATCTTGAGAAAACCTCATTCAATTATGTTATGGGAGTAACGTTGGATCAACGTGAATACTTTAGGGATTATCGCTTGACACAAAAAGGGAAACTATTATGGGATCAAATTTCTATGTTGCATTGGTACGCTCGGAATCTATGCTTGAGATATGATTATACTTGTTGCTCTAGGATGAAGGCTCCACACCTTCCATTTTCATGCAAATTTAATGATAATGAAACCTTAGCTTCTTATGCTAATGGTATATATGATTACTATGATGTTGAACGAATTGAAGAATTTGTTGCTTTTAAGGCTGCTTATGAAATTGAATCTTTGTTTGAAAAGTATGAAGCTTTTGATGATGATGTTTATAGGCCTGAAAATTTTGCTATATTGAAATATTGCTATGACAATTATGAATACAATTACAATATTGATGCATTTATTGAGAAAGTCTCCGCTGTCCAAGAAGAGACTAATATTTTGCAGGAAGCTATGGAAGAAGAAATTGATGAAACTGTGAGCTCATTGGATGAAAAAGATGATGAGGAGAGCGAAGAACAAAAGGAGGAAGAGCGGATTGATCACCCGTGCCCACCTTCTAATGAGAGTAACTCTTCAACTCATACATTGTTTAATTCCCCTTCGTACTTACCGAAGGATGATTGCTATGATGATTGCTATGATTTCGTTGATTCTCTTGAAATATCCCTTTTTGATGATGCTTGCTATGCTTGTGGCCAAGATGCCAATATGAATTATGCTTATGGAGATGAACTTGCTATATATGCTTATGTTAAACATGAAATTGTTGCTATTGCACCCACGCATGATAGTCCTATTATGTTTTTGAATTCTCCCGACTACACTATATCAGAGAAGTTTGCGCTTAGTAAGGATTATATTGATGGGTTGCCTTTTACCGTTGCACATGATGATTTTGATGAATATAATATGCATGTGCTTGCTGCTCCTACTTGCAATTATTATGAGATAGGAACTATATCTCCACCTCTCTATGTTTCCAACATGATAGAATTGCAAGAAACTGCTTATACTATGCATTGGCCTTTACTTGGTGTGCATGAATTGTTCTTTTATGACATGCTGATGCATAGGAAGAGAGTTAGACTTCATCATTGCTTGATATATGTTACTTTGTGCTCACTACTAAATTACAAATCATTGTTAATTAAAATTGGCTTTGATATACCTTGGGATCCGGGTGGATCCATTACTTGAGCACTATATGCCTAGCTTAATGGCTTTAAAGAAAGCGCTGCCAAGGAGACAACCCGGAAGTTTTAGAGAGTCATTTATTTCTGTTGAGTGCTTTTATATAGTCTAAAAACAAAAAAAAATAAAGAGGGGAACCTAAAAACTTTTCAAAAAGGAAAGTGAAAGTGAGAAAGACAAGCATTGTTGAAGTGGGAGCTAGCCTTGAACTTTGTTCATGCTCACCGAAACTTTGTGAATCTTGATTACAGAAACTTTTCAACAAAAATAATTATTCCATTGTATAATTCTATTGTATTATAAAAATAATGTGCCAAGGTTTGCCTTTAGGATGTTTACAATGCTTGTTGGTTTGTATGGTGAAGGACAGAAACTTTGGCTGTAGTGCGTGATTTTACATTTTTAACTGGAACGTCAAACGGTTCTGGTTCCTTTTGCACTGTCTTTCCGTACAAATTTTTTATTTTTCCTAATTTTGGTAGAATTTTTGGGGTACCATAAGTATGGTGAATGTTCAGATTGCTACAGACTATTCTGTTTTTGACAGATTCTGTTTTTGATGCATAGTTTGCTTGTTTTGATGAATCTATCAATTTATATCAGTGGATTAAGCCATGAAAAAGTTACGTTACAGTAGGCACAATGCAAAAACAAAATATGAATTGGTTTGCAACACTACTTAGAGTAGTGATTTGCTTTATTATACTAACGGATCTTACCGAGTTTTCTGTTGAAGTTTTGTGTGGATGAAGTGTCTAATCGAGGATGTCTCGATATGAGGAAAAGGAAGAGAGGCAAGAGCTCAAGCTTGGGGATGCCCGAGGCACCCCAAGTAAATATTCAAGGAGACTCAAGCGTCTAAGCTTGGGGATGCCCCGGAAGGCATCCCCTCTTTCTTCAACAAGTATCGGTATGTTTTCGTATTCGTTTCGTTCATGCGATATGTGCAAGTCTTGGAGCGTCTTTTGCATTTAGTTTTCATTTTTATTTTATGAACCATGCTGGTATGAGATAGTCCTTGGTTGATTTATAGAATGCTGATTGCACTTCACTTAAATCTTTTGAGTGTGGCTTTATAGAATGCTTCATGTGCTTCACTTATATCATTTGAAGTTTGGATTGCCTGTTTCTCTTCACATAGAAAACCGCCATTTGTAGAATGCTCTTTTGCTTCACTTATATTTGTTAGAGCGTGGGCATATCTTTTGTAGAAAGAATTAAACTCTCTTGCTTCACTTATATCTATTTAGAGAGATGACAGGAATTGGTCATTCACATGGTTAGTCATAAAATCCTACATAAACTTGTAGATCGCTGAATATGATATGTTTGATTCCTTGCAATAGTTTTGCGATATAAAGATGGTGATATTAGAGTCATGATAGTGGGTGGTTGTGGATGGTAGAGACACTTGTGTTGAGGTTTGCAAGTCCCGTAGCATCCATGTATGGTAACCGTTGTGTGACAAATTTGAAGCATGGGGTGTTTTCTTTGATTGTCTTCTTATGAGTGGCGGTCGGGGATGAGCGATGGTCTTTTCCTACCAATCTACCCCCTAGGGGCATGCGTAGTAGTAATTTGCTTCTAGGGCTAATAAACTTTTGCAATAAGTATATGAGTTCTTTATGACTAATGTGAGTCCTTGGATTATACACACTTTTACCTTTCCATCATTGCTAGCCTCTTCGGTACCGTGCATTGCCCTTTCTCACCTTGAGAGTTGGTGCAAACTTCGCCGGTGCATCCAAACCCCGTGATACGATACTCTCTATCACACATAAGCCTCCTTATATCTTCCTTAAAACGGCCACCATGCCTACCTATCATGGCATTTCCATAGCCATTCCGAGATTTATTGCCATGCAACTTCCATCATCATCATATACATGACTTGAGCATTTATTGTCATATTGCTTTGCATGATCGTAAGATAGCTAGCATGATGTTTTCATGGCTTGTCTGTTTTTTGATGTCATTGCTATGCTAGATCATTGCACATCTCGGTACACCGCCGGAAGCATTCATATAGAGTCATATCTTTGTTCTAGTATCGAGTTGTAACATTGAGTTGTAAGTAAATAAAAGTGTGATGATCATCATTATAGAGCATTGCCCCATGAAAAAAAAGAAAAAGAAAAAAAGAGAAAAAAGGAAAGGCCAAAGAAGCCTAAATAAAAAAAGGGGGCCAAAGAAGCCCACCCAAAAAAAAGAAAAAGAAAAAAAAAGAAAAAAAAGAAAAGGGGCAATGTTACTATCCTTTTACCACACTTTTGCTTCAGAGTAGCACCATGTTCTTCATATAGAGAGTCTCCTATGTTGTCACTTTCATATACTAGTGGGAATTTTTCATTATAGAACTTGGCTTGTATATTCCAACGATGGGCTTCCTCAAATGCCCTAGGTCTTCATGAGCAAGCAAGTTGGATGCAGACCCACTTAGTTTCTATTCCACCATCATATTCTATTCCATATAAACCTCCACCATCATATTCTATTCCACCTATAGTGCTAGATCCATGGCTTGCGCTCATGTATTGCGTGAGGGTTGAAAAAGCTGAAGCACGTTAAAAAGCATGAACCAATTGCTTGGCTTGTCATCGGGGTTGTGCATGATGGGAGCATTTTGTGTGACGAAAATGAAGCATGGCCAAACTATATGATTTTGTAGGGATAAGCTTGCTTTGGCCTTGTTGTTTTGAAAAGACATGATTGCTTTATTAGTACGCTCGAAGTATTATTGTTTTTCATGTCAAATGATAGACTATTGCTTTGAATCACTCGTATCTTAATATTCATGCCATGATTAGACATATGATCAAGATTATGCTAGGTAGCATTCCACATCAAAAATTATCTTTTTATCATTTACCTACTCGAGGACGAGCAGGAATTAAGCTTGGGGATGCTGATACGTCTCCGTCGTATCTATAATTTTTGATTGTTCCATGCCAATATTCTTCAACTTTCATATACTTTTGGCAACTTTTCATACTATTTTTGGGACTAACATATTGATCCAGTGCCCAGTGCCAGTTCCTGTTTGTTGCATGTTTTATGTTTCGCAGAAACCCAATATCAAACAGAATCCAAACGGGATAAAAACGGACGGATAATTATTTTGGAATATTTGGGATTTTCCGGAGGAAGAATCAACGCGAAACAGTGCCCGAGGTGGCCACGAGATAGGGGGACACGCCCTCCCCCCTGGGCGCGCCTGACACTCTCGTGGGCCACCCATAAGGCAGTTGACGCTCTTCTTTTTCCGAAAGAAAGCTAATTTTATGAGACAAATCTGGGCGAAGGTTTCACCCCAATCGGAGTTACGGATCTCCGGATATAAAAGAAACGGTGAAGGGGAAGGATCTGGGAACGCAGAAACAGAGAGAGACAGAGAGATATATCCAATCTCGGAGGGGCTCTCGCCCCTCCCACGCCATGGGAGCCAAGGACCAGAGGGGAAACCCTTCTCCCATCTAGGGAGAAGGTCAAGGAAGAAGAAGAAGAAGGGGGGCCCTCTCTCCCTTGCTTCCGGTGGCGCCGAAACGCCACTGGGGGCCATCATCATCACCGCGATCTTCACCAACAACTTCACCGCCTTCATCACCAACTCTTCCCCCCTCTATGCAGCGGTGTAACCCCTCTCTTACCCGCTGTAATCTCTACTTAAACATGGTGCTCAACGCTATATATTATTTCCCAATAATGTATGGCTATCTTATGATGTTTGAGTAGATCCGTTTTGTCCTATGGGTTAATTGATTATCGTGATTGGTTTGAGTTGCATGTTTTATTATTGGTGCTATCCTATGGTGCTCTCTGTGTCGCGCAAGAGTGAGGGATCCCCGTTGTAGGGTTTGCAATATGTTTATGATTTGCTTATGGTGGGTGGCGTGAGTGAACAGAAGCACAAACCCGAGTAAGTAGGTTGTTTGCATACGGGATAAAGGGGACTTGATACTTTAATGCTATGATTGGGTTTTACCTTAATGATCTTTAGTAGTTGCAGATGCTTGCTCGAGTTCCAATCATAAGTGCATATGATCCAAGAAGAGAAAGTATGTTAACTTATGCCTCTCCCTCAAATAAAATTGCAATAGTGATTATCGGTCTAGTTATCGATTGCCTTGGACAAATAACTTTCTCGTAACAAAAAGTTCTCTACTAATACTTACTTTATTGCATCTTTATCTAAACAGCCCCTAGCTTTTATTTACGTGTTCTTTATATTCTTGCAAACCTATCCTATCACACCTACAAAGTACTTCTAGTTTCATACTTGTTCTAGGTAAAGCGAACGTCAAGCGTGCATAGAGTCGTATCAGTGGCCGATAGGACTTGAGAGAGTATTTGTTCTACCTTTAGCTCCTCGTTGGGTTCAACACTCTTACTTATCGAAAGAGGCTACAACTATCCCCTATACTTCTGGGTCATCACGCGGTAGTACCGTGGGTCCTAGTCTGGCACAGCAACATGAGCGGAAGTAGGGGTGGATGTAATTTTTTACATCTGCTCCCTGCGCGGTAGTACCGCATGCCATGTGCGGTAGTACCGTGTCGGATTTTTGCATTGTTTGATTTTCAGCGGAGATGGCACGGATGTATTTTTATTCATCCGCGCCCTTCCCAGGCTAGTCCAATCCTGCCTTGCGGTAGTACCGCGTCAGCGGCAGTACCGCCCTCAGCCTTTGCGATTCAGGCCTAGGCTAGCTCCTGCCGTAGCAGCGGTAGTACCGCAATCCGCCACGGTATTACCGTGAGCCCTTGCGGTAGTACCGCTTGTCTAGGGCGGTAGTACCGCAGGTCGCGGGCTGGTTAAGTGGATAACGGTTCGATTTGTCTCTCCACTATATAAGGGGTGTCTTCTTCCTCTAGTTGACTACCTCTTCCACCCCCAAGCTCCATTGTTGCTCCAAGCTCCATTTTCGCCCGATCTCTCTCCCTATCCAATCAAACTTGTTGATTTGCTCAGGATTGGTTGAGAAGGCCCCGATCTACACTTCCACCAAGAGAAATTTGATTCCCCCCACTACAAAAAAAATACACTTCCATGATGATACGTGTTTGTCATAGTGGGTCGCGTTCTTTGTCATGCATGTACATCCACGACGATTTTATGACAGAATCAAGATAGTCATACCTGTGCTGTCATAGAAGTGTTCCATGACATTACCAAAACTATCATCACGGAAGTGTCCACTTCCATGACGATAAATCGCGCGTCACAGAAGTGCTTTCGTTAAGGGTGACCGACACGTGGCATCCACCGTAACGGAACACCGTTAAGCTATCGGGTCGGGTTTTGGATCCGATAACCCTTAACAGCCCCGACCAATGGGAAATTTCCACGTGTAAAATTCTTATTGGCCGGACGAAACACGTGTCAGCTCGTCAGTGGTTCAGATAGGCGCCTATGATATGTCTACACGTGCCACGGCCCACCACCGGCCCATTTAGCTTACAAGCCGGCCCGTTTGACTTGGTCAAAAGTTAACGGGCTGGCCCATGAAAAGCCTGTTAATGGTCTCTTCACAAATAGCCCATTTTATGGCCCGTTAACTCACGGCCCATTAGGCCCTAAAGGAAATTGGCCCAACAACGTCATGTGGGCCATCGAATATAACACTAGCCCATTTCACTTTCGTCCCCTGTATGGCCCACGATGTCTTACGGCCCATATGAGGCCTTCGTATCTTTTGGCCCTTTACAGGCCCACGGTGACTCTAGCCCATAATGAACAGTAATTTTCTTTGTACCCGTTAACGGTCTGTGATTTACATGGGCTGTTTCCAACCCGTGTTAGCTTTCGGCCTATTGACGGCCCATACGTTCTTGGGCTCCTTTTCGACCCTCGATTACTTCTGACCCGTTACTGGCCTGTTCCCCTAATGGGCCAAATTCGGCCCATGGCAAGAGTCGGTCCGTTACTGGCCTGTTCCCCTAATGGGCCAAATTCGGCCCATGGCAAGAGTCGGCCCGTTACTGGCCTGTTACCCTAATGGGCCAAATTCGGCCCATGGCAAGATTCGGCCCATTTCTGGCCTATTAACCCGTTGCGCCGTTTCCAGCCCGTCCTATATTCTGGCCCATTAACGACCCGTTATGCCTGTGACAGAATTAAGCCTTTGCTGTCCTATGGCCTGTTAACGGCCGGTTACTGTGCTGGGCCGATGTCGGTGTCAAAACCGGCGGATCTCGGGTAGGGGGTCCCGATCTGTGCGTCAAGGCTGATGGTAACAAGAAGTAAGGGACACAGATGTTTACCCAGGTTCGGGCCCTCTCGATGGTGGTAAAACCCTACTTCCTGCTTGATTAATATTGATGATATGGGTAGTACAAGAGTAGATCTACCACGAGATCGTAGAGGCTAAACCCTAGGAGCTAGCCTATGATGGTATGAATGTAAGTGTGATCGGCCTTCTAAGGACCAACCTCTCCAGTTTATATAGACACTGGAGAAGGCTAGGGTTTACATGGAGTCGGTTACAAAGAAGGAAATATAATATCCGGATCGCCAAGCTTGCCTTCCACGCCAAGGAAAGTCCCATCCGGACATGGGCCGAAGTCTTGAGTCTTGTATCTTCACGCCTCAATAGTCCGGATGTTGTACACAGTCCGGCTGTCTGGATACCCCCTAATCCAGGACTCCCTCAGTAGCCCCTGAACCAGGCTTCAATGATGATGAGTCCGGCGCACAGTATTGTCTTCGGCATTGCAAGGCGGGTTCCTCCACCGAATACTCCAAAGTAATCACCGAACACCCAAATCGTGTCCGGATCTGAAAAAATGATCTTCGCATACCACCGTAGAGAGGAGGATATTTCACAAATGCAATCTGCTGACAACTTTTCCTGATGACGTGACAGGTTATTATGATCGGATCCATTATTCGGACCGTTTCCACACAACCAGCTACAACGCATATCACGAGGCGGTTTCTGTGACATGTCTTGTCAAAGCAGAGATCGTGTCCCCTTATCACTGGATTCTCATCAATACAGGCATGGGTAATCTAACCATGCCATTAACCGTGGCGTTTGGGAAACAAGCGATTCCCAACGGGCAAGTGGGGAGGCGCACCACTTCCGGCGCCTCTATAAAGGGATAAGATTCCCCCATTTTCACCCACGCCTTCTTCCTCCTTTGCCCACTCTTGCCCCCTCGAGCTCCAGCGCCCAAGCCCAAGTCTTCCCCGCACAGCTAAACATGTCCGGAGCAGGAGGCAAGTGGGTGGCTTCCACCGTCAAGGAGAAGCACATCACCAATCTTCGGGCGGCCGGATACTTGGCCGCGGACATAGCGCACCGTCTACCAGACGCCGGGCAGGTCATTCCGACCCCAGGACCCCACGAGAGGGTCGTATTCGTCGCCTACTTCGTTCGTGGACTGGGATTCCCACTCCATCCCTTCGTCCGCGGGCTTATGTTCTACTACGAGCTAGATTTCCATGATCTAGCCCCGAATTTTGTCCTCAACATCTCGGCGTTCATTGTCGTGTGCGAGGCCTTCCTCCGCATCCGGCCTCACTTTGGCCTATGGCTGCAAACTTTCTGCGTGAAGCCGAAGGTGGTAAGAGGCCAAAAAGCGGAGTGCGGAGGGGCCATGGTGGGCCGAATGCCCAACGTCACATGGCTTGACATCTCCTTTGCGGAGACCGTAAAAGGATGGCAATCGGGGTGGTTCTACATCACCGAGCCGCGCGGCGCCAACTGGGCGGCGGCCCCCCCCCCCCCCGAGTTGCGATCCGGAGCCCCCATGCGGCTCACCTCCTGGGAGAGGAAGGGCCTGTTCTGGGGCAATTTTGCGGAGCTGGCCGGACTCTAAACATGCGTCAAAAGCATGAAGGACAAGAACATCAAGCTTGTCAACGTGATCTAGGTCATGCTCATTCGCCGAATCTTGCCCTGCTAGAGGCGGGCAGTCAATCTATGGGAGTTCGTCCCCACCGAGCACCGGACTCTCCAGAGGCTCTACGACATGATGCACAAAGGCGCATGGAAGGAGCTATTCAAGGCCTCTGAAGTGCCTCCTCCGACATCCGAGGACCGCAAGCTTCACACTGCGCGGGCTCCTAGGCCGGTGAGTTCTTAGACCGACATCGGACCCAGTTCTTCCCGATACATTCACGGGAGTGCCTTAAGTGGTTGTGCATATTTACTTCAGGATTACGTGGAGACAGCGGAGCAGGTTTACTGCCCGGCTCCACTGCCAGAATACCCAGCAGATGTTCTCCTGACAAAGATGATGGTCCCGGCGCCGTACAAGGTGCCAGAGAAGAAGGTCGAGAAGAAGGCCCCAAGGATCCGAAAGGGTCTTCGCCGAAATGTTGTACCGGAAGCCTCATCCGAAGACGACAAGGTGGACTCCTCCCACAAAGGGGAGGAGGAAGAAGAAGAAGACGCCCCATCCGGAAAGATGAGGGGTCCAGGGAGGCGGACCCGGGGGCCGGAAAAGGTCCTCGACACACGGCCGTCATTCCCCTGTCGTCCGACGACGACTAGTCGGATTCCTCCCGCGAAGGCGGGGGGAATCTGGAAGAGATCCTACCTTCCCCCACCGAGGGGGAGAAGAAGAGAAAGTCGCCCCAGGAGGGGAGGCTGGGGCGTCCAAGAAGGGGAAGGGGCCCCTTCCGGACTACTCCGCCACGGCCGCTCTCAGCGAGGAGGGGTGGCTGCCCAGGGGGAAGCCCCTAGCATGATCATAAGTGTTTGCACTCTATCATGACTTCACTTCATAGTTTTTGTATTTATAATGCCGAACATATGTGCAGTCCGGCCAGGGATCACCCCGAGGTATCCTCCTCCGGGTCCCTGAGCAATTCGGAGATGAATTCGCTTCTGACGGCCACCACTCCTCAACCCGCGGACGACAAGGAGGTGTTGTCCCAAAGGCTCCCAGAGCGGCGGGAGGTGACTCTGGAGACACCCCGAGGCGGGGTCCCAGACGTCGGACACGCGGGGTTCAAGATCCCCGCGGATCGTGTCGACGAGAGCCACGGCCAGCCGGGCTCTGAGCCGAACACAATTCCGGAACCTTCAATGGTTTCGGACTCAGGCAGGCGACCCCTCGCTAAGGAGGGCGAGCCGTTTGTGTCGCGGACTTCCGTTGCGCATTAAGCGTCGAGCGGTCTGCTGGAAGCGCTTTGCGGCGCTTCCCTGGATGAAGGGCACTGTACTCTTATGAGTACGGTGATTCGGAAGGTTTCGTCCGCCAATAGCGGACTAACCAAAGCTTGCACCAGCCTCCTAAAAGGCTTCGAGGTAAGTAATAAATATTTGCAAAATTACCACCCGATAGGTAGTAGCCCCTGATACTCTGTTTGGCGTCCGACAGGAAAAGCCGAGCAGAGGGTCAATTAAAATCCACAGGAGTCTAATCATAAGTATTATTTTGAATAAGCAAGCTATGCTGCTTGCTGCTGCTGCCCATACTGCCGAGGTTGCCGATCTGAAGCGGGACCTGGAGCAGGTGCAGGAAGAGCTCGACCTCACGAAGAGGCATCTTGAAGAGAACAAGGGTAAGTAATTCCCGTTCTTATGTATTTAAGGATAGGCAGAATTGGTGGGTCTAACAACTAAGTGTCGTGACCGTGTAACAGGGGCCCCCGCCGAAGTGGCGGCCCTGAAGAAGGCGTTGTCCGAGGCCGAAGACAAGGCGGCCTCGGAACGTAAGGAGCGCGAAAAGCAAAGTGCTAGGGTAGGTGAGGTACAGCAGGAGCTCCAGGACCTCGGCAAGAAATGCGAGTCCGTGGAGCATGATCTGAAGGCCAAAGAGGTCGAGCTTGCGAAGGCCCTTATGAGCTTAAAAGACGCCAAGGCCGAAGCCTAGAAAGCACAGCAGGAGATCCAAGAGGCCAAGAAGATAGCAGCAGGTAAGAAGTTCTTTATGCAAAGCAAACATGTGGAGGAGGCGTTTCTATTACTTACTCAAATTCGGAGCTCTCCAGGGGCATTCACAGATCTGCCACGCAGCGTATCAAACGCTGTGGAGTTCTACCGTGCGCAGGAGGGGAACTGAACAGAGAAGCTGTTCTGGTCCCAGTATGCTGGGGCCGAACACCCGATGCCTCTGAGTGACCAACTGAAGCAGTTGGTCGAACTCCACAGGGCGGCCGAACTGGCTATGAAAGGGTTCATAGTCCGGATGTGACCTGGTGAGCTCGTGCCCAGTAGCTACTTCGGCCTGATCAAGCGGATGGTGGATGCTTGCCCGCGGTTTGAGGTGATCAAGCGATCCGTGTGCATCGAGGGTGCCCGCCGGGCCCTTGCCCGCGTCAAAGTGCATTGGGGCAAGATGGATGCGGAGAAGATGGTCAAGGACGGACCGCCAGAGGGCAAGGCGCATCGCCATCCCGAGCTGTACTATGATGGCGTTATGAAGGGTGCTCGTCTCGTGGCTGACGAATGTACCAAGGACACCATTTTTGAATGAATTCGCTTCTATCATGTTTGTACTTTAAGGACGAAGTTACTTGCGCTATGTAGCACTTTTGTTATTTAAAATATTACCTTCTGTGCGGCTGTTTATAAAATCCTGAAAGTAGGCCAGTCGTCGGCTTCCGCCCCCACGTGACTAGCACTGGGGTGTTCGTGGAAAACCCGGACACTCTTTATCCAAATGTTTGGTCCCTTAAGGAGGTGTCTAGCGCAGCGAACGAGGCAATAGGACTATGCAGCTTTATAACTTTCACTTAGCCATAGAAGTCTACAATTTTAAATTTCGGTGAAGCCCCTAGAATCCGGAAGGCCGAATTGGGGCGCTATATACGCCTTGGTCGGACAAAGCCGATTTATCGCCTAAAGCGGAAAATCTTTAAGGATTTTAGTACCTCTCGAATAGCGACCATCTCTCGCCACATCATGCCGGTCAGTTTTCGGCTTTCTCTACCAAGGTGCTCGTCCGGAAGAACTGGGACACAATCACAGTAGTTCTCCCTACGCTACCTTAGCCGATATAATGGAACGTAAATCACCAAAACAAGGGAGCCGGGCTATCCCAACTGTAGACCCAAGACATGATTCGGAGCTGATGCATATAGTGCTATAAGTTCGGGGTGCCGCACTATTGAAAGTGTTCGGACTTTTAGTTGCCATATTACGGGGCATCATAAGAAGCCCCTGGCAAACTGGCCGTACCTAGGTGTACGGATGTAATACCAAATAAACATTTATGAGAGAAAAATACTCAAATAAGGATAATAAGCTGACGCTATACATAATCTCCATTTGACGAAAAATACGTTTAAGCGTATGTTTACAATGGATGCATTAGGCAGAGATAAAAATAGGACTATTTGACATGTCCTATCCAGGGGCAAGCCGTGTGCAGATAGACGAAGTAGGTATAATGATCGTAAATATATTCCACCGAGGTATTTCCTTCTGCGCACAACGTCTGTTGCCTCCTTGGGTGTCTCTTCCATATGAGTCCGGCAATTCGGCTCTTCTGAGGATGCTGCACTAATGCAGTGTCCTGAAATGTAAAAGGGGAAGAGTATGAAGGTATTTAGCAGTTACCCGCATTATCGACTGAGTCGTTGATGCGCCTCCGCCTATGCCCAAGGTATCTTGAGTGCGTAAATTGTGTACGCATGGCATGAATACTGCTTTGGAGGGGCTTGAGCGAAGGCCGGACTGCTAATCACGATCTTGACATTTGTGTTGATCCTGTTGCGGGGTGCTCCGGACTCGTTTGACAGTGCTCGAAGTTGTCGCCGGATTGGTTTGCCGGAGGAGGCCGCATTGTACTTCTGCCGCGAGGGCTGCCGTATGCTCTTCTGTTCGAAGGGAGCGGTCCATATTTCCATTGATAGTGATGACCCCGCGCGGTCCCGACATCTTGAGCTTGAGATATGCATAGTGTGGCACCGCATTGAATCTTGCGAATGCGGTCCGCCCAAGCAGTGCGTGGTAGCCACTGCAGAAAGGGACGATGTCGAAGATCAGCCTTCGCTCCTGAAGTTGTCTGCGGATCCGAAGACCACTTCCAATGTTATAGAACCCGTGCAGCGGGCCTCTACTCCAGGAATAACACCTTTAAAGGTGGTTTTGGTGGGCTTGATCCTTGAAGGATCAATGCCCATTTTGCGCACGGTGTCCTGATAAAGCAGGTTCAGGCTCCTGCCGCCGTCCATAAGGACACGCGTGAGGTGGAATCCGTCGATGATTGGGTCTAAGACCAATGCGGCTGAGCCGCCGTGACAGAAGCTGGTAGGGTGATCCCTACGGTCAAAGGTGATCGGACGAGCTGACCATGGGTTGAACTTGGGAGCGACTGGCTCCATCGCATAGACGTCCCGTAGTGCCCGCTTCCGTTCCCGCTTGGGGATGTGGCTGATGTGGGTGGTGTAGATCATATTGACCGTTTTCACCTGGGGGGAAATTTCTTCTGCCCCCCCCGTATTCGGAAGCCGGGTGAGGGAGTCCTGAACTAGGGGGTGTCCGGACAGCCGGACTATCACCGTCCGCCGAACTCCAAGACTACGAAGATACAAGATTGAAGACTCCGTCCCGTGTCCGGATGGGACTTTCCTTGGCGTGGAAGGCAAGCTTGGCGATACGGATATGTAGATCTCCTACCATTGTAACCGACTCTGTGTAACCCTAGCCCTCTCCGGTGTCTATATAAACCGGAGGGCTTTAGTCCGTAGGACATAACCTCCATTACAACAATCATACCATAGGCTAGCTTCTAGGGTTTAGCCTCCTTGATCTCGTGGTAGATCCACTCTTGTAATACACATCATCAATATTAATCAAGCAGGACGTAGGGTTTTACCTCCATCAAGAGGGCCCGAACCTGGGTAAAACATCGTGTCCCTTGTCTCCTGTTACCATCCACCTAGACGCACAGTTCGGGACCCCCTGCCCGAGATCCGCCGGTTTTGACACCGACATTGGTGCTTTCATTGAGAGTTCCTCTGTGTCGTTGCCAATAGGCTCAATGGCTTCTTCAATCAACAACGCCGTCCAGGGTGAGACTTTTCTCCCCGGACAGATCTTCGTATTCGGCGGCTTCGCACTGCGGGCCAACTCACTTGGCCATCTGGAGCAGAACGAAAGCCACGCCCCTGGCCATCAGGTCAGGTTCGGAAGCCTCAACTTCACGGCCGACATCCGCGGGGACTTGATCTCCGACGAACTCAAGCCTCAGCCGAGCGTGCCGCGCTGTCACGATGGGCATGATTTAGCTCTACCGCTGGATAGTGCCTTGGTGGCCGCACATGAATCCGCTCCGGCCCTCAGTCCGGAGCCGATCACCCAGATCGGGGACCGGTGGCTGGACACCGCCTCGGGGGCTGCACCTTCCACGGCGATGGAGCCGAACACTAACCTCGTCCCTTGTAAAGCTCGTGACTCCGAGGTGCCGGACTCCCTGCCGGACTTCGAACCTCCTGCGCCCCTGCCAATCGAATCCGATTGGGCGCCGATCATGGAGTTCACCGCGGCGGACATCTTTCAGCACTCGCCTTTTGGCGACATCCTAAATTCGCTAAAGCATCTCTCGCTATCCGGAGAGACCTGGCCGGACTATGGCCAGGATGGTTGTGATGCGGACGACGAAGAAATTCAGTGCCCACCCACCACCCACTTTGTAGCCACTGTCGACGATCTAACCGACATGCTAGACTACGACTCCGAAGACATCGACGGTATGGATGACGATGCCGGAGACGAACAGGAACCAGCGCCTACTGGGCACTGGAAGACCACCTCGTCACATGACGTATATATGGTGGATACCCCAAAAGGAAGCGACGACGAGGAACAACGGGGTGCGGCTAAGGATAATCCCGCCGATAAACAACCAAAGCGGTGACGCAAACGCCACCCTAAGCCCCACCTCGACAAAGACAGCACCACTAATAACCCAGCGTTAGAGCAGGGCAAACCAGTGGACGACGAACATGCAACCAAGCAGCCGTCCGAACAGGGCGAACCAGATAATCAATCCAATCCCGGCGAAACCAACAGTCCGGACGACCTCACGCCGGACATACCACCGAAGCATAAAAACCCTCACGGAAGACCCGTCGCCACCGCAAGAAGCTTGAAGAAGGAAAAACGGAAGCTCAAAACAGCGGAAGACATACTCAGAATGAGGTGGAGCAAAGTACTCCAGACCGCAGACAAATATGGCAATGACCACCAATCAAAGAGCTATCCGAAGCGCAAGCTGCTGCCAGAATTTGACGAGGAAGCCATAGAGCCCTCACAGTCAAAAAACAAAGAGGCCGCCTGGCCGGATAGACGACCAGATGCCAGGCCAAAATCTACAAGCGGTGCCGCACATAAGCCGACTAAAGACCCTGGGAAAATAGATGGCCCAGCCAGGTCCATTTACGGGCCAAAAAAGAGGGCCCCAAGAAGCAGCACAACACGTCAAGTGTTCGAAGACAACGGCACACCCAAATACAGGGGCGCCGCACACCCACTATGTTTCACCAATGAGGTGCTGGATCATGAATTCCCAGCAGGGTTTAAACCCATAAACATAGAGGCTTACGACGGAACAACATACCCTGGAGTCTGGATAGAGGATTATATACTACACATACACATGGCTAGAGGAGATGATCTCCACGCCATAAAATATTTACCCCTCAAGCTCAAAGGGCCAGCCCGTCATTGGCTCAAAAGCCTCCCACAAAACACTATTGGAAGTTAGGAAGAGCTTGAGGACGCGTTTAGAGCAAATTTTCAAGGGACTTATGTCCGCCCTCCGGATGCAGATGATCTAAGTCATATAACTCAACAGCCCGGAGAGTCAGCGTGCAAATTCTGGAACAGGTTCCTTACTAAAAAGAACCAAATAGTCGACTGTCCGGACGCCGAAGCCTTAGCAGCTTTTAAACACAACGTCCGAGACGAATGGCTTGCCAGACACCTCGGCCAAGGGAAGCCAAGGACGATGTCCGCGCTAACAAGCCTCATGACCCGCTTTTGCGCGGGGGAGGACTGTTGGCTAGCAAGATGCAGCACCAGCGACCCGAGTACATCCGAAAGTAGGGATGGAAACGGAAAATCACAGCGCAAAAAGGATCAGCGTCGGAATAAAGAAAAAAGCATACGGCGGTCAACACCGGATTCAAAAGCTCGCGGCCAAACAACAAAACACTACCTCTTAAGGATAACAGTGATGAGCTATCCAACTTACACAAAATTTTGGGTCGGATATGTCAAATCCACAGTACCCCCGGAAGGCCTGCAAACCACACCCACCGAGATTGTTGGGTTTTCAAACAGTCCGGCCAACTAAATGCCGAATACAAGGGGCTCGATGCATCAAGCGAGGGTGATGATAAACCCCACAAGCAGAGCACCGGAAAACAAAAGACTTTCCCACAAGAAGTCAAAGCAGTAAACTCACTTCATGTGATAACACGGAAAAACAATGCGGCACCCGCTAAGACGGGTCTCGCACGGTCCACCCCAGCGGCACCTCGAGACCGGATGTCAAAACCAATCACTTTCGACCGCCTGGACTACTCCAGAAGTATTCGGAATGCAGGATGGACTGCTCTGATATTGGATCCCATAATCGACGGACTACAATTTACACAAGTCCTGATGGATGGAGGTAGTGATTTAAACCTGCTATATCCAAACACAATCCGCAAATTGGGGATAGACCTTACCAGAATTCGACATAGCCGCACTTCCTTTAAAGGAGTGACGCCAGGCCCTTACGCTAAGTGCACATGCTCCTTATTACTAGAAGTTGTGTTTGGGTCACCGAACAACTTCCGACGTGAAAAGCTCATCTTTCATGTCGCCCCATTCAAAAGTGGCTATCAAGCACTATTGGGGCGTGAAGCCTTTGTCCGCTTCAACGCCACACCACATTACGCGTCTCTTACACTTAAAATGCCCGGTCCACGTGGCATCATTTCATTGCCAGGGTCATGTAAAGACCCCGGACACGGCTAGACGAGTCCGACACAAATAAGCTAGGGGCTCCCTAGCCGCACGCCCCTTCACAAGGGGCTGAGCGTATAAGCAACAATGAGCTAATATAGACTCCGCTCTACTTATTAATATTTTTCATATACCTTTTTTTTCTTCTTTCGCACGATTTTCTTACAAACTAAGTTCCTCTCTTTTTACAGATGAACAACGTGCATACCCGTCCAGGATAACGGCACAACGGAGACACAGGCGCAGACGTGCAGTAGGGACCCGTGGCAAGGATTCTTTTCAGATTAAGACCCTGCATAAACCTTTTTTACTGTCTCTTGTTGCTATAATCCCCTGGCTTCTCATTATAACCAGAGTGGAGCCTGACGTTTTGGCATAGGCCGCGTCAGAAGACCTTGCCCGTACCTGGACACTAGGGGCTTAGGGCATTATTCTGCCCATTATTATAAAGACCGAACACCTTAGGGAGTGTTCGGCGTCTCGAGTTAGGCATTATATGCATCAGCTCCGAATCATGTCTTTGGTAAAATGTTGGGTTTGCCCGGCTCCTATGTTTTGCTGCCTTACGTTCCGTATCATCGGCTAACGCGGCACCAGGAGAACTACTGCGATTGTGCCCCAGTTCGGCTGGGCGAGCACCTCAGTAGAGAAAGCCAAAAACTGACTGTCATGATACAGCGAGAGACTGGTCAACCACTCGATCGACCACCGGAATGTTTAGAATTCCTCCGCTTTAACGAAGGGCCGTTTCCTGGTCAGGCACATACACGCCCCGAATTCGGAGAGCGCGATGCCCCCAGGGGCTATATCATAGCCCCACCCTCGAACTCCAATGGCTAAGTGAAAGTGATAAAGCATCATAATCCGGATTGCCTCGTTTGCTACGCTACCACCTCCTCAACAGGACCGAGACGTCGGATTAAGTGTGAAAATGCGCTATTTTTGCGAACACCCCCGCACCTTATGCGTGGGGGCTGAAGCCGAAGACTGCCATCTTTCAGGTTATACACATGTATACATCAACGACCGCATAGGAGATATTTCAATACTTGGAATGCACAAGTATAAAAAGCGATTACATCATAACCATTGTTTTACAAACGTTCATTTGAACGTGACATTTTTCGAGCACTGCGACTCCATTACACGAGCACCACACATAACTTCACCAAAATAGTGCTCAGCGGGTAACCGGCTTTCGTCCGAACCCTGGGTTGCTACAGCGGCGGCATCCATCTCTGTCCAATGTGTCTTCACACGGGCAAGGGCCATCCGCGCACCCTCTATGCAGGCCGATCACTTCATCTCCTTGATATGCGGCACCGCCCCAAGAAATTGCTGCAATAAGCCAAAATAGCTCGTCGCCTTGTGCCTCTCTGGCCAGACATGAGCCACGATATCCGTCATGGCAAGTCTGGATAGTCTGTTCAGCTCAGCCCATTCGGCCAACCGATCGGTCAGCGGAAGTGAACGATCCGGACTATGGAATTGGGACCAAAACAGCTCTTCCGTCTTGTGATCCTTCTGACTCCGGAAGTACACAACGGCATCCGCCGCACTTGCCGCTAAGTCCATATATGGATCCTCCGGACCCCACAACTGGCCAAGCTGAGCATACTTTGAATCCGTAAACCTGCGATGCAGCAGAAAAGGCTTGCCAGCCACAATGTCTCCGGCCTGGCGCAGCTCCTCCTTCATAGCCCGCATTGCAGAACGGGCATCCTTGGCTTCGGCGGCGGCCTTCACCAGGTCTTCTCGCTCTGATAGGCGCTCCTTTTCAAGAGCCTCATTGCGGTCGGTAGCATCCTTCAATTTAGCGGCCAATTGGGCCACCTCTTCCCTGCTTCGGCAGTGTGCAACCCTTTCGGCTTCTAACTCCTCGGCCGCCCTCGAGGCAGCCGTGTTGCTTCTTCTGGCCTTCTCCTTGGCTTGAGCAAGTTCTGCCCGAAGGCTCTCCACAGCAGCAGCACCATCTGCATCAAGCATAAATATTGTAAGAGGTGAGCTTTAGCTCCCTTAATAGGTGACTGCGGAGAATCAATTTACCTTGCGACTCATCAAGTCGCTTGTTGACTAGCGCGATGTCCGCATCCGCTACATCAAGTTGCCGCATTAATTCGGCAACTCCATCAGTCCGGCTAGCCCTCGGACTATCCGCCACCTGCATAAAGGCGACACTCAATACCTGCGATTTTGATCCTCGGCACGCTGTCGCTTTTGACAACCTACCGAGTCTCAGGGGCTACTATCTATACACGGCGCACTTTCATGTGCAAAACTGTCAAAAAGGCGCATCGTTTTTACGTACCTCAAACCCCGCCAGCAAACTCTTGACGGCATTGTGCAATCCGCTTTCGGCGGACGAAATCCTTCTGATCACCATGCTCATCAACACACGGTGATCTTCCGAGACGGACGCCCTCTCAAGCAGACCCTTCAGCTCCCCCGGCCGAACACTAGTCGGCGCCGAACTCTTCGGCCCTGCCGGGCTCGGGGATGCCCTCCGGGACGACACCTCAGGCTCGTCCGCCCTATCCTACGGCGCAGTAGACGGAGGCGTTTCACTCTCCATCATCTCTGGACGAAGATCCCCCGAAGACGAGCTCATCTGAGAAGGTTGCAGATCCGAACTACAAGGTAAAAATTTCGGTTATCCTCAAAAGCACAAATAGGGATGTTTTTCATTAATGAATTCCCCTTTTCCTACTCACAGCTCGCTAGAGGGCTGATCCTTTAGAGAAGACTGTGCGGCCGGGGCCTCCCCGGATGCAGGACCCTCCGGCGAAGATTTCTTACCCCGCTTAGGGGCTTTGGCCTCCGGGTCTTTGGAGGCGGTCCTCTTCTCCCCCTGGAGGGAGGGATTCTCGATCCCCCCTCTTCAAGTGCCCCCTTTGGCGGGGCTGTAGCTCCTTTGTTTTCCCCCTCGCTTTCTTCTGAAGGCGCAACCTCCAACATTCTGACCAGCACGGGCTCCGGTGCGGTCTCTGGGAGTGGGGACGGACACCTTATTAGCTTTGCTTGCGCAATCCACTCCTGTTGGAGGATATCGGGTTAAAAAGCAAATTATGAAAAGCAAACAAATGGTGCGTCCGAACACGGAGCTACTTACTTGGGTATCCGGGCGATTGCAGCTTAGGCCGGCATCCTCGGTCAATTCCGGACACACCACTTGTGGTCCGAAGAACAATTGGTACATCTCCACGGGTGTCGTACCCATGAAGTGTTGGAGAATCCGTGGTCCCTCTGGGTTGAACTCCCATAGCCGGAGAGGACGGCGTTTGCAGGGCAGGAGACGCCTAATTAGCATCATCTGCATCACCACGACCAGATTGATCTCCCTCGCTTGGAGGTCTCGAATCCGGCCCTGCAATAGGGGCACGTCTTTTGACGGCCCCCAATTGAGCCCTCGGTTGACCCACGACATCAACCGTTGTGGAGGTCCCGAGCGGAACGGAGGCGGCGGCTTCTGCCTGCTACCCCTCGGAGCGGTGATATAGAACCACTCCCGCTTCCATAAGCCGAGCTCCTCTTGGAAGGAGCCCTCAGGCCACGGGGCATCGGCCCTCCTGCTTACGGCCACCCCGCCGCACTCAGCTTGACGCCCCCCGTCCATCTTCGGCTCCACATTGAAGGTTTTCAGCCACAGGCCAAAGTGGGGGGTGACACGGAGGAAGGCTTCGCAGACAACGACGAATGCGGAGATATGGAGGATGGACTCTGGAGCCAAGTCATGGAATTCCAACCCGTAGTAGAACATGAGCCCTCTCACAAAAGGATCCGTCGGGAAGCCTAAACCCCGACGGAGGTGGGATACAAAGATGACATACTCGCTGGGCTCGGGGGTGGGGATGGCCTGCCCTTCGGCAGGCAGCCTGTGCGAAATCTCGTAGGACAGGTACTTGGCCTCTCGCAGCTTTAGCACGTCCTCCTCCGTAACGGAGGAAGGCATCCACCGGCCCTGAAGGTCAGAGCCGGACATTGTTGAAGGTCCGAAGCACTCGAATCTGGGGCTCTGGGTGTTGGAACTTGGAGCAAGGAGAAGATTCGGTGGAAGATTGAAGAAAAGAACGAGCCTTGGTCCTGTTATAAAGAAGGGGAATACCAAGAGCCATCTCCGTGACCGTTCGGGATTCGCCTTCGATAGAGGAGGCGTGGCGACGGGCGTGGTTGGGTTGCCCACGCCCGTATTGATGAGAATCCTGGAATAAGGGGAACACGGTCTCTGCTTCGACAAGACGTGCCAAGGAAACCGCTTCGCTAAATGCGCTGAGGTGGTATAATAAAAAACGATTCAAGTAAAGGCTTGGTAGTGGTGTGATGTCATGCCACAAAAAACATCAGCAGATTGAACTTGTGTATATATTATTCTCTCTACGGTGGAACGTGGAGTTTATTTTGCAGAGCCGGACACTATCCTGGTGTTCACAATCTTCTCTGGATTATTCAAAGGAGGAACCCGCCTTGCAATGCCGAACATTATGCGCGCGGGACTCATCGTCATTGAAGCCAGGTTCAGGGGCTACTGAGGGAGTCCTGGACCAGGGGGTGTCCGGACAGCCGAACTATCATCGTCCGCCGGACTCCAAGACTACGAAGATACAAGATTGAAGACTCCGTCCCGTGTCCGGATGGGACTTTCCTTGGCGTGGAAGGCAACCTTGGCGATACGGATATGTAGAACTCCTACCATTGTAACCGACTCTGTGTAACCCTAGCCCTCTCCGGTGTCTATATAAACCGGAGGGCTTTAGTCCGTAGGACATAACCTCCATTACAACAATCATACCATAGGCTAGCTTCTAGGGTTTAGCCTCCTTGATCTCGTGGTAGATCCACTCTTGTAATACACATCATCAATATTAATCAAGCATGAGGGTTTTACCTCCATCAAGAGGGCCCGAACCTGGGTAAAATATCGTGTCCCTTGTCTCTTGTTACCATCCGCCTAGACGCACAGTTCGGGACCCCCTACCCGAGATCCACCGGTTTTGACACCGACACCGGGGCTCATCGTCATCGTCGCTGTGCAGCCCCTTGTCCTTGTTTTTGGTGTTTCTCTTGCCGGCCTGTTTGAACACCCAGTAGTCTCTATTGGTGTGGTTGGTTGGTTTGTCCGGTGTGCCATGAATTTGGCACGAGCGCTCTAGTATGCGGTCCAGACTGGACGGTCCCTGATTATTTCTTTTGAATGGCTTTTTCCGCTGTCCGGATTTAGGTTTGCCGAATCCGGCATTGACTGCCGTGTCTTCCATGCTGTCGCCATTGTTCCTTCTCTTATGTCTATTGCGCCTGGCTTGCCGTTAGCATCGCGGTCGTCCGAAGTGCCGGAGTGTGGCGTGGTGCCGCTACGAGCCAACCAGCTATCCTCACCCGCACAAAAACGGGTCATTAGGGTTGTGAGAGCTGCCATAGACTTGGGTTTTTCCTGGCCGAGGTGTCGAGCGAGCCACTCGTCACGAATATTATGCTTAAAAGCCGCCAGGGCTTCGGCATCCAGGCAGTCGACTATTTGGTTCTTTTTAGTGAGGAACCGAGTCCAGAATTTCCGGGCTGACTCTCCGGGCTGTTGAGTAATGTGGCTCAGGTCATGAGAGTCTAGTGGTCGCACATATATGCCCTGGAAGTTGTCAAGGAATGCATCTTCTAGGTTTTCCCAACTGCCAATGGAATTTGCTGGCAGGCTGTTTAACCAGTGCCAGATTGGTCCTTTGAGCTTAAGGGGGAGATACTTGATGGCGTGTAGATCATCTCCGCGGGCCATGTGAATGTGGAGAAGGAAATCTTCGATCCATACTGTGGGGTCTGTTGTGCCATCGTATGATTCGATGTTTACGGGTTTGAACCCTTCTGGGAATTCATGATCCATTACTTCGTCCGTGAAGCAGAGGGGGTGTGCGGCGCCTCTGTGCCGGGCTATGTGGCTACGTAGGTCGGATTGGTCTGGGTTGCTATGTTTGGCCCGGCCGGATTTGTTGATGATGTATCCGGCGTGATGGTCATTGTCGCGCGCTGGGGCGTGCCCCCTCGATCCGTAGATCGATCTTGGCTGTCCTACTTTATTATCCAGAATATCTTGCAGGTCGTGCATGTTGCCCTAAGCCGTAGTGTATCGGTGTGGGGGTGCGGGCTGGTATCCCGTTTTGTCCTGGCCACGGGGTGGCCGGTCAGCCGTTTGGCGTTCGAGTCCATATTCCTCGGCTGCCAGGACTTCAGTCCATCTATCTGTGAGTAGGTCTTGATCAGCTTGTAGTTGTTGCTGCTTCTTCTTCAGGCTCCTTGCAGTGGCTATAAGCCTACGCTTGAAGCGATCCTGCTCCACGAGATCCTCAGGTACGCCGAACTCGTCGTCGCCGAGGCTGATCTCGTCTTCGGAGGGGGGCATGTAGTTGTCCTCCTCCGGGTATGCGTCAGTCGCCTGTTCTTCTGGGATGACCTGCTCGTCTTCCTATTTGGCCTGCTCAAAGGCGGGCTGATCAGGGTCATATTCTTCTTCGGTGCCATCCGGATTATTTTCGCCTCCGGGGCCGGTGTTGCTATGGCGGGGCTTGGAGCAGCGCCGACGACGCCCATTCTTTGATTTTCTTCCCGAGGGGTTGTCCTCCGTTGCCTCGTCGCCATTAGTTTCCTTCGGAGTGTCCACCATATATATATATATCATATGAGGAGGTGGTCGTTCACCTCCCGGTGGGTGGTGGCTCTTGTGATTCTCCTACATCGTCATCCATACCATCGATGTCTTCGGAGTCGAAGTCAAGCACGTCGGTTAGATTGTTGATCATGGCAATGAAGTGGGTGGTGGGTGGGCAACGAATTCCGTCGTTGTCTGCTTCCCACTCGAGCCGGACATAGTTCGGCCCGGAGTCTCCTGACAAGGACAGAGACTTCAATAAGTCCAGCATGTTGCCAAAGGGAGAGTGCTGAAAAACGTCCGCCACGGTGAACTCCATCACCGGAGCCCAACCAGGATCAGCGGGCTTGGGGGCGCGCGGACTGGAACCTGCGTCCGGATATGAATCCGGGGGTCCGGAGTCACAGGTTCCCTCAGAGGTGAAACCTGTGTTCGGCTCCATCGCCGATGAAGGTATGGCCTACGGGGCGGGGTCCAGCCCTCCGTCCTTAGGAGAAGCAACCTATCCCGGATTTATATCCGAGGCTTCTGCCGGGACGATATCCCGAGCGACGTCTGTCAGCAGGTCTAAGCCGTGCTCATCGCGACTGTTCGGCCCTTCTGGCGCTGGCCCGAATTTGTCGAAGATCAAGTCTCCGCGGATATCTGCCGTGTAGTTCAGGTTTCCGAAACTTATTTGATGGCCGGGGATATAGCTATCGATCTGCTCCAAGTGGCCAAGCAAATTGGCCCGCAGCACGAAGCCGCTGAACACGAAGATTTGTCCGGGGAAGAAAGTCTCACCCTGAATAGCGTCGTTAATGACGATTGAAGAAGCCATCGAGCCTGACGGCGACGTCACAGAGGAACTCTCAATGAAAGCACCAATGTCGGTGTCAAAACCGGCGGATCTCGGGTAGGGGGTCCCAATCTGTGTGTCAAGGCTGATGGTAACAAGAAGTAAGGGACACAGATGTTTACCCAGGTTCGGGCCCTTTTGATGGAGGTAAAACCCTACTTCCTGCTTGATTAATATTGATGATATGGGTAGTACAAGAGTAGATCTACCACGAGATCGTAGAGGCTAAACCCTAGGAGCTAGCCTATGATGGTATGAATGTAAATGTGATCGGCCTTCTAAGGACCAACCTCTCCGGTTTATATAGACACCGGAGAGGGCTAGGGTTTACATGGAGTCGGTTACAAAGAAGGAAATATAATATCCAGATCGCCAAGCTTGCCTTCCAAGCCAAGGAAAGTCCCATCCGGACACGGGCTGAAGTCTTGAGTCTTGTATCTTTACGCTTCAATAGTCCGGATGTTGTACACAGTCCGGCTGTCCGGATACCCCCTAATCCAAGACTCCCTCAGCCGATACCAATTACGCCCGATTACGGCCCATGTAGACCCATTTATCCGACGGCCCGAGGCCCACCGATTACAGGCCCATTTATTGACGGCCCGAGGCCCACCGATTACAGGCCCATTTATCGACGGCCCGTATATGGCCCATGGTAGTTGCGGCCACTAGCAATCCAGGGAAAAAGAAGATTAGGAAATAAATAAGGCCGAAACTAACGCTAGGCTATTAAGGCGATTGCACAGATTACATCCACTCGGCATCAAAGATCGCACCAGTGCAAATATAGGGAACACCCTACACTATACAAAAATGGCTTGCTGTTTTCTTCAGCCGGTGGATGCACGTTAAGAATAAATTTTGTATCGCACCAAAACAAATTACAACTATATAACAAAAGGAAGGTTGGCATAAAACTTAACAGTCTAGCAGATAAATGCACCACCAGAAGTTCAGAAGCTCAGTTCTTTATACCTGACTGTTACGTTTTCATGCTGTATTGTCCGATGGAGCACCATAACACTCGCCTTCATTTCCCCTAGGCTCCTGAATAACATAGCAAATGTCTTATAGTCTGGTTTCAAAACCATGCATATCTTGACGACATTGAGCAATGTTTCTCCTTGTTTCACAAAGGGTCCCTGTTAGGGAATGGACTTGTGTCTGGAGCGCAGATACAACATTGCTTTGAGCTTGCATATCTTGATCATGAGGCAGTTTGGACGATATTGCCTTAACAACCAACCCAGTATTACGCAGGAACGTGCTTTTGGCACTGTTAGTGGACAGGTACTGACCCACTGCAGCAAGAGCTGACATTGCGGTTGTAGTTGCCTCGCCACCTTCAGAAGGTGGCGGTTCCACCATTTTTTCCATAACTCGCTGAAAAGTTGAGGTTTTACATTAGTAGTACCAGAACAGAAGATATTAAGGAGGCAGCAAAACCAAACAAAATAGCTTTGGTCCATATACAGAACTTATTCTGGTGAACCCATGTAAAATATTAGTTGTATTTTATTGCAAAGTACATAATAAAACCAGGTTCCAAACATATGACCATGTACCATCACTAATGTATTGTCTATTTCTTCACATTGTATTGAGGGCTGAGGATAAAGAGACGAAGTTTATAATACGGTAAGCATAGTATGACATCATTCATATCACAAAACAACTGAGAACAGACAAACAGGCAATTGTAACGTTGTGTGGGCAAGTCCAGCACGGAACTAGATTACGGGTCAAGATCCAAGGAACATCACTCCTCTCTTTTAAACCTTGTAAGGTGCAATGATACGCTAAGACAATTGTGTATAAAATTGAAAAGAGTAATAGACATTGGCTGCAAACCATGCAGTTCAAGGCGCAAGTGAGAGTAAGTAGTAGTTAAAAGGCATGAGAATTAAGGACTTACAACAGCGGCTTTGACTAGTGTAGTCATGCCCTTCTTCTTACTGGTGTGATAGTCCTTGAAGATTTCCACAACATTTGGTTCAGGTACTTTTTGGTCCTTGCGGGCTGTCCTCTGCATTTCGAACAAGTCAATATAGATCTGATAATATGGTACAGCGAAAAGAGTGAAACACCAGCTAATTACAAGAGCCTCGCAGTGTGCAATATAGCTATGAGATCCTGTCGTCTGTTGGAATTTCACTTTCGTACGGTTGGCCTTGTTCTTTGAACAGTTCATCTACAAGGAGATAGATTTGTGTGGCACATGCATAAATAGGACTTCAACATGTGATCTGATCACATATATATAATGTACCTAATACTTCAGATCAGACCAGTGTTTAACAAGGCCCCTCCAGTCTTCATACGATATATTTTCCACTGGAGATGTTTGGGAAAGTTCACTGTTAGCCTTGCCTTCAAAGTGAGTTTTCCTCAAGTTATACCGATACTGTCGCAGAGCAGACTTGAAAACATGGCTGCAAGCTTGTCTGGTTGCATCATCTTGGATATCCAACTTGAACCTCATCTGTTGAAAATTATGGGAGTCTCATTATCAGCAACCTAGAAAGTATGGGACAGAGCAAGACGATATTACTAGTTTCCATACATAACCATACTTACAGATAATGGTCGAGGAAGATGTTGAACTGGGTTTCGTCTTTGTCATTCCTGTACTGAATCCATGTTGGGAGGATACATACATGACACCTAACAGCAACCGCTACCTCTGATACTAACTTGGCTGACTCTGTAGCATCACGTGGCCTTTTTAAACCTGCCTCAAAACGGATCTCTATTCTTCCTCCTCTAGATTTAGTTAACCTATCGAGCATTATCCCTGATGTTTGTTTCCTCCTAGTCCAACAACAAACATAGGAAGTGTTAGTGTACATCAAACTGTGAGACTACATATAAAGAAGCATGCAACTGTAACTTGACTCCAGCAACTACCTTCTTGCTGTTGAAGCTCACAAGGTTCATCTGATATTGCCAACTCGTCTTGTGTCAAGAGTGCTTGGGAAGTAGTGTCAGGTGGCAAGGGAGCTTGGGAACATGCTGCTAGCTCAGTTGACGCACGAGTAAGTCATGCAGCTGGTAGTACTGTGGTAGGTGTTGCAAGAACTAGGGCTGTCTCTGCTTGTTTGGTGGCAGCTATTTGTTTCTGTTTGGCTTTTTTTGCAACTCGTGTAGCATGGGATGCCGTGTTTGTAGAATTTTCCACTGGACTTTGACCTTCTATTGCACCATCAGTACCAGCAGAATCTGCAGGATTCATCTGCTTCTCATTCCCTGACATTATGTGTTTCTTCCTCTTTCTCTGTGCCATGTTAAGTCAAGCCGACAAGAAAAACGAATAACAATTTAGTTCTTCAGAACAAATTGATGCGTGATGCAGATGAACTGAACTTTGATGTCAGACAACCACATGATAGGAGGATGTAATATGTATGAAAAACAGGACGGAAGAGATAACCAGAACTATGATGTGTAAACTAAGAAGAAGACATTTCACCAAATTAGAAGCAATGCAATGGAAGGTAGACACCATATGAAAGATGCTACAAATATCGCTCTGCCAAGTTAACAATGTCTCATCATAAACGGCGTTTAAACAAATGTGAAGCAGTACAAGAAATAAATCATATGCAAGATGCAAACAACATCACACTACCATGTTAGAGGTCTCTCATCATTAGTGCCATTGCATATTCACAGCATTGCATATTCACAGCTTATGATGTGTAAACTAAGGAGAAGGCGTTTCAACAAATTAGAAGTAATGAAAGCTAGACACCATATGAAAGATGCAACGAATATCACTCTACCAAGTTAAAACTCTCTCGTCATAAGTGCCATTTCAACAAATTAGTAGTACAAGCTAGAAAAGAATGTGAGATGTAACCTATATCACACTCCGAAGTCAAACGTGTCTTATGATAATTAAGTGATTGTTGCAGGTTACACAACAGTAGTAATTTGATGTAAGAACATAGTGTGATAGACAAATATTGTATGTTCTAGAAACAGGAACACGTGTCTTATTCAAGTATAATATGTAAAGTAAGCAGATGGAATTCAACAAAATTAGAAGCAATACAAACTAGACATCACACATAACATGCAACCACATATAACAGTGCCAAGTTAGAGGGAGCACCGGTGATGCTGCACTAGGGCAGACGTGCTCAGCATAAACACAACTTTGTTGAGTGTCTATGCATGTGTTGTCTTGGAAATCATCTTGGGGGTGTGGAGGAGTAGAAACTGTAGAGGCCCCCCTTTCGGAAGGAGCACCTTTATCTGCTGCCTTGCTAACTTCCTTCCGCTTTATTGATTTTGAATTGTCAAGTAAAGCCGACAAGAAAAAGCAATAAAATTCTCTCTTCAGAACTCATTCATGCATGATACTGACAATCACTACTTTGATGTAAGGCAAACACATGATACCAGGATGGAATACGTACGAAAAACAGGACGGCATGGCATGTTCACAACTGTTTGTGTAAACGAAGCAGAAACCATTCCAGCAAATAAGAAGCAATGCAAGCTAGACACCACATGAAAGATGCAACCAATATGTCTCTGCCAAGTTAAAAGCATCCCAACATAAATGGAATTTCAACAAATTAGAAGCAGCGCATGCTATAAATCATATGAAAGATGCAACTAATATCGCACTGCATATACTAAAGGTGTCTCGTCATATTGATTGATGCGGGATACAAAAAAACAATAGTTTTATGTAAGGACATGCTTAATAGACAGATGTACTATGTACTAAATACAGGAAGGCATGTCACATTAACAGGTATAATGTATAAGCTAAGCAGACTAGCACATGCAGTTTAACCAGATTGGAAGAATTACAATCTAGACACCATATGCAACATGCAACCACATATCACGCTGCCAAGTTAGAGCAAGCACCTGCGATGCTAGTGTAGGGGAAATGCTGTAATCAACTACAGAGCTATGTTCACTATCTTCATCTAGCATTTATGTTTCTTGAGAATCATGTCGGGAGGCTGATGCTGCATTCTTTAAATGAGGAGTAGTCCCCTTGCCTGCCTGCCTCGTCATAACTGATTGATGAGGGATACACAAGAACATTAGTTTGATGTAAGAACATGGTTAATACACAGATGTACTAGTATGTACCAAAAACAAAAAGGCATGTCATATTCAAAGGTATAATGTGTAAGCTAAGCAGATGCAATTTAACCAAATTGGAAGCAATACAAGCTAGACATCCGGCTGGAGTGGTGAGCATGATCATCTAGGACCTGAGAGCCTGGTGGGAGGCGGGCTGCTTCGCCACCATCGCAGCTTTTTAGTTGGCTTCCAGGTGATGCCTATCTTTGCTAGGCTTGCCACTGGCTCGGCCAGTGCCCTGACTAGCTGTTTGTCTTCTAGTGCTCACGGGATGGTGGTTCATGTAAAAAAATATCTTTCCTTATCTTACCGACTTCGGCCTTTCGAATACAAGCTAGACACCATATGGAACATGCAACCACATATGACACCACGAAGTTAAAGCAAGCACTTGGGATGGTGGTTCATTGCGAGCGAGGTCGTCAACTCCAGAGCTACGTTTACCGTCTCCATCTGCTGACACTGCACCCTTTATAGCGCTGTAATGTGTCGTGCCTAACCGCGAAGAAAGCTGGTTCAACTTCTCTCTTTTATTTTTTGCTTCTCTTTCGGTAGACTCTGAAATACCCTTGCATAAAAACACAATAGTGAGAGTATGGGTGAAGTGTGTGCAGAACTAGTGCACTGTAAAAGTAGCAGATAGCAGGTGGCTAAAAAATAAATGACAAGAGACATATGATAGCTCTACAACATTGCATGGAAAACAAAATTAGATTCTACTCCGTATGATTTTGTAATATATGAGCACAGGAAATGCAGGTACTCCTCCAGCACACCACCACATGTGGTCATATCTAAGATAAAAGTCGACTAAAAATAAATAGGCAAGTCGATTTTTTTAATGAACCATCCGATCTATAAGGAACGGGCAGATGGCCTTTGTCTACCTCCCGCCAGTCACTGTTGACGATCTTTCTCGAACCGCCAGCGACCACCGGCCCAGACCCCTGCCTCCGCCGCCCCGCCCTCCCATCGACCTCACACCACCGCCGTGCTTGGTAGCGCCCCCAGGCCATCCCTTTAATCCCGGCCGACCTCCAGATCGGGCGCCAGTAGCTCTAGGCCGCACACGCCCCTAAGATAAACACCAAGGCGCTGCTTCCCCGGTGTAATAGGCGTACTAGCGCCTATTACGCCGGGGAATGCTTCTGTTAATTGGGAATCAAATGGCCAGAAATTTAGATTCAGGGGGCGACGAACCTCTAGCTAAGGTGAAATAGTATATGAGGAGAAACCTTGTGCATCGTGAGTTACTAGGAACATCTAGTATCAAGTAGAAGTGGTCAACTAGTGTCTTCTGTGGGATGAATACCGTGCAAGCAGAGACGTAAGATTTGCACGAATAAGGGAAGAGGAGTACCTTTTTCTGTTGCCGGTGTGGTCACCTCCACATGTCGCACCGATCTTCTTCTTTTTACCGGGGAAACCGATGTTCTGGTGGGTGCAGGCTTGGACGAACCCATGGCCAAATTGTTGACTGTGTTGCCGTGGCCATATGTCGGCAGAGGGGAAGCAGATCCGAGGCGGCGAAGGACGGCGTAGCAGGAACAACTCCGGTGCGGTGGAGGGTGGAGAAGTTAGATGGCAGCGGTGAGGCGCAGGACGGCGTGGTTGAACTGGCTCGGGTACGGATGGCTCGGCCTCGGCTTCAACTACTAGCTGTGGAGGACGTTGCGGTTGAGGTTGCGGTGGACGACGATGTCGGCGTATCAGCTCCGGCGTGATGGAGGAGGGCGGTGGTTGATGGGTAGGATGGGGTGGCGGACGGAGGACGCCAGGGTTTCACGGCTGGTGGAGAGGTAGTTTTGGCGCCCATGGAGTACGAATGGGGAATCGGACGGGTGGGGGGAACCATGTTTCGGTCTGGGACACGCTTGTTTTTGGCTTTTTTGAACAGAAGATGGGACGCGCTTGTTTGAAATTTGGGGAAACTACAAACTTTGCCCCCCTCTTAAATTTCGGACCTACTGCGGGTCGGGGGTAGGATGGTAATCCCAGGTGTCCCAAATAGTGGGCAGGAGCGATTTTGGCCGCGCGCATGTGTGCTTAGGCGGCCATTGTGTATGAATGTTTTTTGGAGGCGGTTGCGTGGTGTCTAGATGAAGCTACAAACCTACCCCGGTTTAGACCTTTTGACGTCGGGCCGGTAGGTTTCACGGGTCGGAGTTATTAGAAAAGTAATTTCCTTGTACTACCAAACATTGGTCTCACGCGGTTTCGAGCGAGTAGAGGCTCTTTTGGCGCTTCGTTCTAAATTTTGAAACACAAGCATTCACGTTTAGAGTATGAGGATTGACCTAAATAGACAATGTTATATTTGACCTTGTATGTTTGAAAACCTCATTAAATTATCCGCTTCTTTTTGAAATTTTGACACTTGAAAATCCTATAACTATGATTATTTTGGAATGGAGGAGCTAAATTTTAATCTATTTTGTACACGACTACATATGCTATTATGTACAAAATCAGAGCAAAGATTGGTGCCCCCATAATTTAGGTATGATTTACAAATGCCATGATATCAAATTCAAATAATTGAATGGACTTCATGTTGAATTCGATTTTTTAAACCACCTTAAGTTGAATTCAAATGTATGCTAGTTCATTGGTAGCTATTTATAATGTCCATTGTGTAACTTTTGTATGTATAATGTGCTTTACACACACAACATGAACTATACTCACGTTTATATTCGATTGCTAAAGCGATGCATTGTCTGGAGTTCAAAATACTAACTAAGTGGATCAATTGTGTCGAATAATAACATAGACATGCTCAAATTCGATAGAATCTAGATGTCTGATGGATCAATGACCGCTCCTTACGCGAATTGCAAATATCATGATCCCATCCTAATATTTGGATATAATTTATATCTTTAATCAATGTGTAGAGAAGTCTTTTACGTGTAGTTTCACTCTCCATTGGTGGTCTCTCACACATGCTCACACACTCTCTCCCGAGGTGTCTTTCTCGCACACATGCTCTAGATATAACCCTCCCTCCCTCTCGTAACCATTTACAACTGTTTTCACTAACCTTTATCACAAGCACTCGTCCTCTTGCAAACATACACACACACAATCCTCATCGACCCTTTCTATATACATGGACCTGCCTATGTGTCTCATGTACGCACATTATCTTTTCGCCTGTCTCTCATGATTGTCTCACACCTCTCTTCCTAATCGACGAGTATGATTCTAGCAGAGCATTCTGTAGGATGCCCCTTAAAGTTAGGTTGGATGAATAGTAATATCAGAGATAAAGGGGTTACCTTAGTCCGAGAACCTAGGGTTACAAATGCTAGCCGGCTTTGTCAATGGACACAGAGTCCTTCACAATTCTGCTATCTCTGTCTTGTACGACTAGTCATCCATGGGTCTTCCTAAATGCGTCACGGGCCAACCAATGTGGTGCAGGACGGAACCGAACGAAGGGCCTCACCTCGACCCACCGGACCTCACGCGGTGACACACCCTCTGCCCCCACGTCTCATTATCTTCTCACACCCACACATACCAACACAAACACCACACACACAGAAAATTTCTCCTGGTGCCTCTATTCCCTCCCCCCTTGCATATACACACTCAAGGGAATGGAATCTCTTGTCGTGACGCCATATTCGTCTCTCTCTCTAGACCACTCTCATTTCTCGTTCTATCTCTCCCACGCCCCCCGTCGGCCCCTCTATCCATGCCTCTCTCGAATACGTAATACACACACATACCTCTCTAGGCCCCGCCAAATGCATCAACTACACATTCACACATGTTACATGACGTACCCCATTGATCTAAAAAGCCCTCTCTTCATGTTTATTTCGCATACAACATTCCTTTTGAATAAAGTGTGGCCAAAAAATTATTTTAGAGTTTCTACATATATACAACATTACAAAGTTATATGGAGGAGTACGAACGCTAATTTGCATAGCATGGTGCCCACAATGATATTTAGTCTGCACTGTTAATTTGTATATTTTTATACTATATACAAAGTTAGTCATAATAAAGAGAAACGAAGAGCATCTCTCTCTCCATCGCATACCCCACACAAAACTATCTCCAGGTCCTCTAAAAGTAAGCCCGCAGAAAATTCACGCATGTTTCATCTTTCTCTCGTGATATATGCAATGACGATCATTGTATTTGAAGCGAAAGCACGATACATACATTGGACTTCAGAATCCACTCATTACGATCACCATTTACGTTTAGTGGTTATTATACAGTCACGGGCTCACCGTACAACTCTGTATTTGCTCATGACATGACTAGTTGACTAGTTAAATGCTCCATTGTGGCACCTCTAGTGTTGCATCACATTATCTCACTACCATCATGCCGACCTGTCGACTTGTATCTACTCTACGTCTACACTCTTATAAAATACATAAAATACACTCTTATAAAAACAAAGTTGGTGATGATGGTGTGCCTGCCATCCTGCAATATAGGCCGTCCGATTTATATCTGACGGATAGGAAAGAAACCATGGCAATTTTGCAAAAAGGTACCCACACACCTCTCCACATTTGCAAATAAGGCCTTCCCTCGTTCATCCTTTTCTCTCACAAGATAAACAAGTCATACAAATGCATCTTGATGTTACGTGAAACGCATGGGCATCTTGCTAGTAAGAATGAAAACAAACGACAAAAATATATTTGGACGGTGGTTCAAAGTCATGACCGCGGGCACAACAGACAAGGTGGCCTTGTATTGGTATGCTGAGCCGTCTGTTTTAACACACATGAGCTGGTGTGGTGATTATACACACACACACACACGCATGCACACGAACTGCATCCACACAACACTCACACAAACACATGCACCCACGCATGCACGCAACACTCACATGTACACACGCAGCCACGCACGCACGCAACACTCACACACACACACACGCACACATGCATGCACATACCAGTACACCACACGACCAACACACACTCTCACGCTCAGGTGCTCAACCTACACGTGCATGCGCACACATCAGGCCCTGACAGACACATACACAACCAGGTGATTCCCGCGCACGGGTTGGAGCCTTGTCGCGCCTGCGTAAATTTGTGTTTATATGACCTTTTCCCTATGCGAACTGACAGGTGGGACCCACAAGGAATGTGGTCAATTTAACTAGTCAACATGGCACCACGTAGACTATTTGGCCGGTCAACAGAGTACAATCCAATGCTGAACTATGAGCAAGTGACCGTATAATCACCGCAAAACGTATATAGTGACCATAATCAGCTTATTCTGAAGTTCAGTGACCGTATTACGCTTTTCTCTCTGTAGTCCCTCCAAAACTACATCTCTACACGTTCTCGCATGTTACATCTAACAACTATGCAATACAACAATACTACTACACTCTAACACAATAAATCATATGTGTTTTTAGTTTTACTAGATATCATATTGTTACTTATAATTATTCAGTTTGCATACATTAAAATTGGCTTTGAAATGTATGGCCAATATCATCTACCGCACGGGAAAAATCCCGCCCTTTCCTGTTTAATCGAGTTTGTATCGATGGATCATGCGAAACAGCAAAACTATAGTACTATATAGTACATGTGACAGTTCACTGGGCCGTCGTGTTGTCTACTCCTCCGTCGTAAGAGTGGAGCGCTCGCTTTCATAAATCTTCTAGTCCCTTTCGTCGACATGTGGGACATCAAGCTACCGGGTCCACGTGCCATACCGGCATACAGTGTAGAGCAGTCGGGGGTGAAGCACCCCAGTCATGGCGCCGGCGTAGTAATGAGCAATGAGGCATCAAATCACAAAGCTGCACCTTTCCCGCAGTTAAGTTGGAGGGACGAAGTAATAATGCTAAAAAAAGAAGTTGGAGGGACGAAGCAACCATCATTTCACTCATTGCTGAATCCGCTTCTCCCTCATCTTCTTCAACTTAACCACGTGTTGCTTCTGCCGTTGTTCTACCTCATGTGGGACGCGGATCGGCTTGGTAAAGCACTGACACGTGGGACCGCATGTTAGCAAACCGCCAGGACAACGTCCTCTGAAAATAAGAAGCCTAATCCTAGACTTACAAAGGGCTACGTAGCTGCTACGTATACTTTCCATCTAATCTACATATGCTCCCCATTGATTTTCAGGTGGGGTGGGCCTAATCCTCTCCTTTAATCCAATCCAATAGTCCCACATCACATTAGTTCATAACTTTACGTAAACCATTACGTGGATGTAGCATTGCTCAAATAAGAAACCTCCCCCGCCATACGCGCGGCAAAATCACCTCCTTTTTACTAATCTTGATTCTATAATTTTTTAGATCAATATAATTGAGATTTGTATAGATAGCACACAGGAGCAAAACCAAGTGGTACAGTTAAGGGCATCCACAATGTGTAGCCAAATGTGAAAATAGCTTTTGGCATCGTGGGAACCATTGTGGACGGTGTTGCCAAAGCCAAAAAGATGGAACCGAAGCTCCCTGATTGATTGATTGAAGGAATAGAAAAATGCAACGTCTCTCCTCTTTCTCCCATGCTTGGACGCATGTAGTACAGTATAGAGCACAGAGTCTACTCCCCTGTCCCTTCTATCACAAATCAAAAAGCAGTGAGGCGTCAAATCACAAAAGCACGGACGAAGCAACCATCATTTCACTCTTCGCTGACTCCGATTGTCTTCTTCGAGAAACCATCTCACCGCACTAGTACTCCTAGTAGTACTTCCTGGATGCAAATAAGGCGGTTGTCTCGGCTTGCAGGCGGCACTTGCGAACGACTTACCGTGGTCTCCTTCAATGGTGTTCTCCGTCGAACGCACTTTGCCAAACCACACACAAAAAAAGATATCGTCGATGTCACCGCAATGGGGAAGGAAGTCAAATATAGTTACAACCTCCATTTTTTGTACACAAGGCCAGTATATCAAAATTACAATTTGCAAAGGGCCACTAACACTAATCGAGGCAAAATTGACGGGGTTAGCAACCAAGGACATTAATATCCCCTGCATGCATGCGGAAGTGAGAAGGTTGGTTTGCACGGCGCTGCATTAATCAAGCGATGAGGAGTGAGATGGTTAGCTCTTTGGTCTTTGGAGAAAAAAATACGCATTAATTGACACGTGAAACGAGGATTTGTATCGATTAAATCCGGCGAAGGAAAACCTCGCCTTCTTTTTTAACACTAGTACTCCTAGTACGTACGTACTTATCCTGTTTGGGTTTAGGCCTTGCATTGCCAAACTTCGCCACACATTTTTGCCAAGCTTGCCTAAAGTTTTCAAAATAAGAAGGATGTACACTTGCGCACGGTTGTCGCGGTCGCACCGCACCCTCACACGGTCGCTCCTGCATGCCGCGGTCGCACCGCACCCTGACACGGTCGCTCCTGCACGCCGCGGTCGCACCGCACCCTCACACAGTCATTCCTGCATGCCACAAACCCAACCAAGGGAACGGACCCTCACTGACACGTGCTATCGCATATGAACAAACCAAACTCAGCCATCCTATCACTGACACATAATTTTCGTTCATAGAGTATGTTTATCCAACCGCATGTTGGGGAGTATCCGTACGGCCCGTGCGGTGGTCTGTTGGGGAAGAAGAAGAGGTGAGGAAGAAGGAAAGAAGGGTTAGGAGACGTAGGATATTCATCCAACTGCCTGAAATGGTAGACTGATCCAAGTCAGGCGACTTGCATAACAAATATATGTTTTTACACAGCAAAAGATTCATAAAACAACAACATAAAGAAAAACTATCCCTACTCGTGGAAAGAGACGGCCTCGTCGTCTTTGGCTGCCGGCGCGAACCAGCCGTCGCTGCCGACGTGTGTCTCCGCACCGTGGTTGTCCTCGGCCTCCAGCTACTCGTTCAAGCGGAGCGTGCGGGCGCTCTCCACGGATGAGAGCACAACCCGGTTCAAGTCGAGGACGTCTGGTTCCGCCTGCAGGAGGGCCTCGATGGTAGCTGTCGAAGTAATGGGCCACGGGTAGGCTAACCCGAGCCCCAGAACCTTTCAAGACATCGGGGCAGACCGCGCCCCTCAAGTACCTGCGGCGACTCCAAGACAAGCCGAGTCCCCAGAGGCGACTCCAAGACAAGCAGAGTCCCTAGAGGCGACTCCAAGACAAGCCGAGTCCACAGAGGTGACTCCAAGATGAGCCGAGTCACCAGAGGCGACTTCCAGTTAAGCCGAGTCCCAAAGGCGACTCCCAGGGAGCCGACTATGGGGAGTCGGCCAGCGACTTCCAACCACCTGCTAATTATGGGCAGGTATGCCCACAGCGCACCGTACCCACGGAGATCTCCGCCCGGCGCGGCGCTGTGGCCATGCCAGCCCTGACATCAGCCCTTGGGGCGGGGCCCTGTGCCCACGACCACCTGTCTGTATGGCCCGGAGACGGCGGGGCCTACCAGTCAGCGAGAGTACTGAAGACGGCGAGAGCGCCGAGAGTCGGACCCGTTGGGAGTCGGCCCCCTAGAGTCGGCCGGCCCCTCCCACGGGCCCCACACGCCATTAACCAGACACGACATGGGAATGGCAACAGTGATCGCCCGTCAGGCGGCGACACTGTTGCCATGACCCCATGACCAAGCCTGCGTCATTAGAAGCACGACTATACTAATCTGCAGCCGGCAAGACCCGCCCGCGGCGGACACGGGCTGACGCCATCGTACCAGTCGGCGGGACCCACCAGTCGGTGGGCCCCAGGAGTCAGCGGAGAGGACGGCGCCTGAGAGACAGACGGCTGGGACCCGCGCCCAGCCGGTATTACCATTGTAACCCTGAGGGGTAGGCCTATATAAACCTCCCAGGGCACCCATGCAAAGGGTTGGCATCCATTAGCATTAGACAGACCACACAGGGAGGAGAGAGCTAGCCTTGCCTTCTCCTACCTCCAGAAACAGCTCTAGGAGCACCCTTGTATTCACTTTGCCTTACTGACCATGCGGGGACCCCGCAGAGCAGCAGTAGGGGTGTTATCTCCTCGGAGATCCCTGAAGTTGGGTAAGATCTGCCGGCGTGCATGTCTTCGCCTCATCCCGTTTCCAGGCACCGGCGACGTTCTACTCGCCCCCACCATGATAAGCCATCCTTTGGCATATGTCGCACCCAACCCCCGACATTTGGCGCCCACCGTGGGGCCTGGTGCACCGTCGTCCGGAGATCTATTCTGGACGGGAACCCTCTTCCTCCCTGGCAAGCGTAGCTAGCCAGGCTCGCCAGACGGAGTCTGCATCGACGCGCTGCGCGGCGCTGAGACCGCCTATGCAGCGAGCTGCCTCGCTGAACTTGTTAGCGAGGTTCGCCTCTCCGGCGAGCCTGCATCTGACGCAGGCACGGGTGGCCCCGAGAGCCTCCTCGCGGGCCTCCTCGACCAACTCCACGTCACCGGCGAGCCTGCCGTGGACTTGGAGTCCGTAGGCTCCACCGATCCAATGCTGGTCGACTCCGACGCCGTGTCGCTTGACACTTTCCCCACCAACGTGGTGGTCTACGACGAGCCGCTTCCTCACGAAGTGAGCGGCGGAAGCGCCGTCACGGAGGTGCTCGTCATCAGTCACGATGAGCGTTCTGGTGAGGGAGCTCAGGACCCGCTCGACGTGGCTCTGCAAGACCTGACTGCGCCCATTCCAGAGGACGCAGATGCCGAGACGCTAGAGACACGCCGCCTTTAGATCATCGAAGGCGCCAAGAAGCTGGCAAGCATGAGGAGCTTGTCAGAAGCCTACTAGCGCGAAATGGATCACGCCGTGGGCGGCTCGCTGGCTCCGACTAGGCCTAGCCGCCTAGGCGCGGTCCGGCAATGCGGCGCGACCATCGCCGACTTGTTCGGGGCCAATCGCCCCGTATACGCCACCCCTGCGGAGAACATCCGCGCCGCCCAAGCGGCCACCGACGAGCTGAAGAACTTCGAAGGCGAAGAGCGCCGCATGATGACGGAGTGAGTCCAGCAGCTCCTCGATGCGGTTGCTGCGCAGAACGCAGCCGGTGGCCGCACTGAGGCGCCGCGGCAGCTAAACGACGACTTGCCTCCCCGCTGAGATTAGGGCGCGACGTCTCGTACGCCGACTGGTGGAGTCCGCGGATGAAAAGACAAAGAGCCGGCTGTCAGTCGCAGTCGGACTCGCATCACCATCGAGCGCGACCAAGACAGCCGTCCGAGAGCAGTGGAGCGGCAGGACGACTACCTACCTCCCCCACCAAGAAGAGAACGGCGAGTTTCCCCGCCGCCTGTTGAGCATCCGACTCTCGGTGGCCGCCTTGGCCGCCGAGAGGGAGTCAGAGAAAACGACGCTCGCCACCGGATCGACCGACTCCACCGATCCCTGGCGCTGGAAGAAGAAGATGAGCTGGGTCCGCCTTGCTTTGGACCCCGCATCCGAGACGAGCCTTTTCCCAAAGGGTTCACGCTCCCCCGATACACACCCAAATACACCGGCTCTGTGAAGCCGGAAGATTGGCTAATTGATTACTCCACGGCCGTCAACATAGCGAACGGCAACAAGCGAGTTGCCGTGAAGTATGTTCCACTCATGCTCCAGGGCACGGCCCGGACATGGTTGAACAGTCTGAAGCCCCGCAACATCAAGAGCTGGGTCGACTTCACCGAGGCCTTCATCCGCAACTTCACGAGCACGTACAAGCGACCTCCCAAGCCGCGCCAGCTTTCCTTGTGCGTGCAAGGCCCTGACGAGTCAACACGCGACTACCTCACGCGCTGGGGCGAGCTTCGGAACTCCTGCGAGGGCGTGCACGAGGTGCAGGCTATCGAGTACTTCACCGCCGGGTGCCGAGAAGGCATCCTCCTCAAGCACAAGCTCCTCTGCGATGAGCCGGAAACCCTCGACGAACTGCTGGTCATAGCAGACAAGTACGCCACAACCGACTCCTCCATGAAGACGGAAATTCAAGTTAATGCGGCTGGCAAAGTGGCCCCTCAGGCTCCCAGAACTCCGGCTGGAGACACCAGTCGGCGCCAACAACAGACCGACAACAAACGCAAGGCCCAACAGCCGACTTCCAGCAGTCGGCAGGTTGCAATAGTCGAAGATCAACAGCCGGAGGGGCAGCCTCCGGCCAAGCGACAGAAAGGCGGCAAGTCCAACTGATTGCCGGCCTTCTCTTACGAGCAGACTCTGGATGGTCCCTGCAAGTTCCATAGTGGCGCGAAGCCGTCAAATCATACCACCCGAAAGTGCCACTTGCTCACCAGAATCGCCAAGGGAGACGACCTCCTTCCTCCGCCGCCTGTTGGGCCGCCGCCTCCACCGCCGCCCCAGCAGCCGGCTGCGCGGCCAGTCAGCGCAGTACAAGACGAGTACCCAGAAGAGCATGGAGCCTATGTGGTGTTCACCAGTGTGGCTGATGATCGACGCAGCAGACGGCTGTAGCAGCAAGAGGTGAATGCTGTGGCATCAAGTACTCCAGAGTTCATGCATTGGTCCGAGAAGCCTATTAGTTGGAGCAGAGCGGATCACCCAGAGGTGATGCCGAATCCGGGCTCCTATGCCCTGGTCCTAGGTGCCACCTTGGCCACTGATAGGAGGGCCGCCCGCTTTTCGAGAGTACTGATAGATGGAGGCAGTAGCATCAACATCCTGTACAAGGACACTATGGAGAAGCTAGGAATCAAGCAGAGACAGCTGCAGAGCAGCCGGACTGCGTTCCATGGTATTGTACCCGGTGTCGGTGTCAAAACCGGCGGATCTCGGGTAGGGGGTCCCGAACTGTGCGTCTAGGCGGATGGTAACAAGAGACGAGGGACACGATGTTTTTACCCAGGTTCGGGCCCTCTTGATGGAGGTAAAACCCTACGTCCTGCTTGATTAATATTGATGATATGGGTAGTACAAGAGTGGATCTACCACGAGATCAAGGAGGCTAAACCCTAGAAGCTAGCCTATGGTATGATTGTTGTAATGTATGTTGTCCTACGGACTAAAGCCCTCCGGTTTATATAGACACCGGAGGAGGCTAGGGTTACACAGAGTCGGTTACAGTGGTAGGAGATCTACATATCCGTATTGCCAAGCTTGCCTTCCACGCCAAGGAAAGTCCCATCCGGACACGGGACGGAGTCTTCAATCTTGTATCTTCGTAGTCTTGGAGTCCGGCGGATAATGATAGTCCGGCTGTCCAGACACCCCCTAGTCCAGGACTCCCTCAGTAGCCCCTGAACCAGGCTTCAATGACGATAAATCCGGCGCGCATAATGTTCGACATTGCAAGGCGGGTTCCTCCCTTGAATAATCCAGAGAAGATCATGAACACCAGGATAGTGTCCGGCTCTGCAAAATAAATTCCACATTCCACCGTAGAGAGAATAAAATGTACACTTAGTTCAATCTGCTGACGTATTATGCGGCGTGACATCACACCGCTACCAAGCCTTTGTTTGAATCGTTTTTTACTATACCACCTCAGCACGTTTAGCGAGGCAGTTTCCTTGGCACGTCCTGTCGAAGCAGAGATCGTGTTCCCCTTATTGCGGGATTCTCATCAATACGGACGTGGGTAACCCAACCGCGCCATTGATGGTGGCGCTTGGGAGATAAGCGAGTTTTACCAGGCCGGTGGGGGACGCACAGTTTCGTCCGCCTATATATAAGGGACAAGGATTTACCTTCTCACCTATGCCTTCTTCCTCCTTTGCTTACACATCTCCGCGCACTCAAGCTCCAACGCCCAAGCTCGCGCATCTCACCTCGACCTTCTCCGAATATGTCCGGAGGGGGAGGCAAGTGGTTGGCTTCCACCGTCAAGGAGGAGCACATCACTAAGCTGCGCAACGCCGGATACCTCTCCGGCGATATCGCGCATCGGCTGCCCGACGAGGGGCAGCTCGTCCCTACCCCTGGGCCTCACGAGAGGGTCGTCTTCCTTCCCCACTTCCTCCGCGGACTGGGCTTTCCGCTCCATCCATTCGTCCGGGGGCTCATGTTCTATTATGGCCTGGATTTCCACGATCTGGCGCCGAACATCATCCTCAACATCTCGGCGTTCATCGTCGTGTGTGAGGCCTTCCTCTGCATCCGGCCCCACTTCGGCCTGTGGCTCAAGACCTTCAACGTCAAGCCGAAGGTTGTGAAGGGCATGCAAGCGGAATGCGGAGGCGCCATGTTGGGTAAATTACCCAACGTCCTTTGGCTCGAAGGGGCCTTTGTGGACTCCGTCAAGGGATGGCAATCGGGGTGGTTCTACATCACCGAGCCGCACAAGCTCACATGGGCGGCGGCCCCCGAGTTTAGATCTGGCGTCCCCACGCAGCTCACCTCCTGGAAGGAGAAGGGCTTGCTGTGGGGCGATCCAAAGGAGGTGACTGGACTCCGAACCTGCATCCAGAAGCTGGTGAGCAATAATCTCAGGCTCGTCGACGTGGTCCAAGTCATGCTCATCCGCCGGATTCTCCCATGCCAAGAACGGGCATTCAATCTGTGGGAGTTCAATCCGGAGCAGCACCAGGCGCTGAACGGGCTCTTCGATACGACATACGAAGGCGCCTGGAGGGTGCTGTTTAAGGGCGCCGAAGCCCCCGCATCCGCGACGGAAGATCGCGGATTCAACTCGCAGTATCCAACTGACGAGGTAAGTGATTCAACCCCATTACGGGACACTTTATAGTAATTGAATTGATTATAAGAGGGTTTAATCCCTTCCTTTCCTTTGACAGGAATGGATGGAGAAAGCCAGGCAGCTTATCAGCCCGGCTCCTATGCCAGAAGATCCAGTGGACGCCCTCTTAGCAGGGCTGCTGGTTCCGGCACCGCACGTGGTGCCGGAGAAGAAGGCCAAGAAGGTGGCCGCGGGGACTCGAAAGAGTTCCCGCAATCAGGCGTCTGACGACGATGCAAACTCCTCCCCTGAAGATGACGAGGAGGAGGAGTACTCTCTCCTGGAGGGGGGAGAGAAGAAGAGGAAGGCTTCCCCAATAGGGGAGGCCGAAGGGTCCAAGAGGGGGAGAGTTATCCCCCCGGACAGTTTCGCCAACACCAGCGTTGGCGAGGATGAGTGGCCTCCAAGGGCCAGGCGTCCGACGAGATCATAAGTGTCCGGATCCTTTATACGCAATATCTTTTATGTCACGTAGTGTCCTTCTAACGCCACATTCCGTCCCTAGTCCGACGACGATCTCCCCGACTCATCGAGCGGGTCGTTGGCCTCGTCGGATGTGAATTCACTTCCGACTGCCTCTACCCCACGCGCCGACGAGGACGCCGAGGTGGGATCCCAGAGAGGGACCCATCAGGAGGAGGCTCCGGAGGCGCCGTCAGGCAGCCTCCCGGACTTTGTGCCGGACTCTACATCGGAACCCGCAGTGGTTCCAGAGTCCGGCAAGCGGCCCCTTCGAAAGAAGGGCAAGACCGTGACACCGGCGGCCTCCGTCCAACTGGAGGCGCCGGATAACTTGCTGGAGGCGCTTAAAGGCACTTCCATTGAGGAGGAACACCGCACTATCATGAGTGCGGTGATTCAAAAGGTTCAACTCGCCAAAAGCGGGCTGACCGAAGCCTGCAGCAGCCTTTTAACAGGCTTTGAGGTAAGAAGTTAAAATTATGTAATGTAATACCGCATAGACAGTAGCCCCTGATGCTCAGTTCGGTGTTCGGAAAGAAAAACCGGACTGAGGATCTAACAAGATATGCGCAGGGTTGCTTAACATATGTCAATATGGGTTTGCAGGCTGCGCTGCTGACCTCTGCCGCACTAACGGCGGAGGTCGATGTGATAAAAAAGGATCTCGAGCGGTCCGAGCAAGAGCTCGGCCATGCCAAGAAGCAGCTCGAGGACAAAGAAGGTGAGTAACACCACTTTGAATAGTTACCTTACAGAAAAGGATTTTGGTTGCAATATAATTAACAAGGATAATATGTGTATTGCAGGGGCCACTAATGAGGTGGCAGCCCTGAAGGAGGCTGTGTCCGCGGCCGAACGCAGTGTGGCCGCGGAACGGGTAGAGAGGGAAAAGCAGGAGGCGCGGGTGGCGGAAGTGCGGCAAGAGCTCCAGGCTCTCATGGAGAAATATGAGAGGTTGGAGCGTGACTCCAAGACTCGAGAGTCCGAGCTTGCCTCGGCTCTTGAAAGTGCCAAGTCCGCCAAGGCCGAAGCCCATAAGGCCCTTCAGGAGGTGGAATATGTAAAGAAAATAGCGGCGGGTAAGGCATTTTTCATGCAAAGCAAGCATGTTAATTTAACGTACCTGACACTTACCCGCATTCGGAGCTCTCCAGGGGCGTTTGCAGATTTGCCGCGTAGTGCGTCTGATGCCGCCGCATTCTATCGTGGCGAGGAGGGGAGCTCGACGGAAAAAGTCTTCTGGTCTCAGTATGCTGAGGCCGGACACCCGGTGCTCCCAAGCGACCAGCTGAAGCAGCTGGTCGAACTCCACAAGGTAGCTGAAGAGGCCATGAAGGGCCTTATAGTCCGGCTGTGGCCTGGACAGGCCATGCCTGGGAGCTACTTTGGCCTCGTGCGGCGGCTGGTGGATGCGTGCCCCTGGGTGGATGTTATCAAGCGCTCCGCCTGTATTGAAGGCGCTCGCCGGGCCCTCGCCCGCACAAAGGTGCAGTGGGGCAGGTTGGATGCGGAGATGCTTCTCATGGACCCACCACCACCGGGCAAGGAATATCGCACGCCCGAAATGTATTATAAAACTGTCCTGAAGGGAGCCCGCGCTATTGCGGATGAGTGCTCCGGAAATGTAATCTTTGAGTGAATTTGCAATGTATTATCCTATGCGCTGAAACTTTGTTCATGTGCGCTTTGAGCAACGCTTTTTAATTTAAAATATTACCTTCTGTGCGGCCGTTTATAAAATCTGAGAGATGGCAAGTCATTGGCTTCAGCCCCCAAGCCACAAGTGCTGGGGTGTTCGGGATAAACTTGAGCACTCTTGTTCCCATTGTTGGGTCCATCTAGGGAGGCGCTCAACACAACGAACAAGGCAACCGAACTTATAATGCTTGAACACTCTCACTTAGCCATAGAATTCTATAATTTTAAATTTCGGCGAAGCCCCTGGTATTGGGAAGACCGAATCCGGGGCGCTATCCACGCCTTCGTCGGACAGTGTCCGGAACTTCGCTCGAAGCGGCGTGAGTCTTTAAGGACCCGAAAAAACCTCTCGAACAGCGACCAGTCTCTCGCCTTATCATGCCAGCCAGTTTTAGCTTTCTCCACTGAGGCGCTCGCCCGGCTCAACCGGGGCGCAATCGCAGTGGTTCTCCCAGTGCCACCTTAGCCAACGGAAGGGAACGTAAGGCACCAAAACGTGGGAGCCGGGCAAACCCAACTATTGACCCAAGACATGATTCGGAGCCGAGTCATATAATGCTATAAGTTCGAGGTGCCGCACTTGTGAAAGTGTTCGGACTTATCACACCATAGAGTGGGGAACATAAGCCCCCGGTGCATTAGGCCGTACCAAAATATACGGGTGCAAGATGTCATATAATGAGCATATATATAAAAGGTAATGCAATTGCGATCAAAAAGGTGCTGCATTATTTATGAAGAAAGTCTGCTAGTGGAGCGGACTGATACAAATAGTGCGGTAAGCAAGGGATTTGGACTAAGTAAACGTGTCCCCCTCCAGGGATGAGCTGCGGACTTGGTGTATATAATCGAATTTAATGCTCGTAATTGAGACCACCTGAGTGTTCGTCGCGGCCTTCTTTAGTCCCTGACTGTTGCATCATGAGTTCGGCAGGTTCGCCGCCGGACAGGGCTTCTGGTTAACAGAGTCCTGTGTACATAAAATAAGAAAAAAAATAATAATAATAAAAAAGAGGGGGGCATACTTGCGAGCCCCCGGTGTGGTCAAACCGCACTCTGGGTCCGTTGCGATTGTGCCCCCTCCCCTGTGCCCATGGTATCTCCAAAGCGTAATGATGTACGCGGAGTGTTATTCTTGCGATCGTGCGCGGGCGAGGGTTGGGGCCGCATTGCTATGCGTGCTCTGATCGCGCCAGGTGGTCTTGGTTGGCATTGCTCCGGGCGCGCTTTGCTGTATCCGGCCTTTTAACGGCCGGACTCGAGAATTGCCTTAGAAGGCTGCTCTGTACTTCTGCCGCGAGAGCCGCTGTATGTTCCTCCGTTCAGAGGGAGCGTTCCGTATTCCCATTGACCGTGATGACTCCGCGAGGGCCTGGCATCTTGAGCTTTAGGTATGCATAGTGCGGCACCGCGTTGAATTTTGCAAGCGTGGTTCGTCCGAGCAGAGCATGATAGCCACTGCAAAACGGGACTATGTCGAAGATTAACTCTTCGCTCCGGAAATTATCCGGGGATCTGAAGACCACTTCCAGTGTGACTGAGCATGTACAGTTGGCTTCCACCCCTGGTATGACACCTTTAAAGGTTGTCTTTGTAGGTTTAATCCTTGATGGGTCTATGCCCATTTTGCGCACCGTATCCTGATAAAGCAGGTTCAGGCTGCTGCCGCCGTCCATCAGGACTCTCGTGAGGTGGAACCCATCAACGATTGGGTCTAAAACCAATGCGGCGAATCCTCCATGCGTATGCTGGTCGGATGGCCTCTTCGATCGAAAGTGATCGGACAAGAGGACCATGGGTTGAACTTTGGGGCGACCGGCTCCATCGCATAGACGTCCCTTAGTGCGCGTTTCCTCTCCCTCTTGGGTATGTGGGTCGCGTATATCATATTCACCGTCCGTACTTGTGGGGGAAAACCCTTCTGTCCTCTGTTGTTCGGCGGTCGGGTCTCTTCCTCGTCGTCGCTGTTTAGCCCCTTGTCATTGTTTTCGGCAATTAACTTGCCGGCCTGCTTGAACACCCAGCAGTCTCGATTAGTGTGATTAGCTGGCTTTTCAGAGGTGCCATGTATCTGGCATAGGCGGTCGAGTATTCGGTCTAGATTGGACGAACCCGGAGTGGTTCTTTTGAATGGCTTCTTCCGCTGACCGGGTTTAGAGCCTCGGAATCCAGCGTTGACTGCGGTATCCTCCTTATCGTCGCTGTTAATGCGGCGCTTGTTTTTGTTTCGACGTGACCTGCCGTTGTTGTCCTTAGTATCCGGACTGCCAGAATTTTTACGGAGATTGTTGCTGCGGGCTAGCCAGCTGTCCTCTCCCACGCAAAAGCGGGTCATTAACGATGTGAGGGCTGCCATGGATTTCGGCTTTTCCTGCCCAGGTGCCGGGCTAGCCATTCGTCCCGGATGTTATGTTTGAAGGCTGCGAGGGCCTCTGCATCCGAACAATCGACGATTTGATTTTTCTTCGTCAAGAACCGTGTCCAGAATTGTCTGGCCGATTCGTCTGGCTGCTGAATGATGTGGCTTAGGTCATCGGCGTCTGGTGGTCGCACGTATGTGCCTTGGAAGTTATCAAGGAATGCGGCCTCCAGGTCCTCCCAACACCCAATTGACTCTGCGGGCAAGATGTTAAGCCAATGCCGAGCTGGTCCTTTAAGCTTGAGTGGGAGGTACTTGATGGTGTGGAGATCGTCGCCGCGGGCCATATGGATGTGGAGAAGATAGTCTTCGATCCAAACCGCGGGGTCTGTTGTGCCATCGTAAGATTCGATGTTTACGGGTTTAAACCCTTCGGGGATCTGATGATCCATTACTTCGTCAGTGAAGCATAGCGGGTGTGCGGCGCCTCTGTATTGAGCAATATCGCGACACAGCTCGAGAGAGCGCTGTCTGCTGTGTTCGGCCCGGCCAGGGTTATTGTATCCGGCGTGACGGTATTCGTCATGGGTCGTAGGGCGCCCACGTGATCCATAGATGGATCTGGATTGCCTTGCTTTGTCCTCCAATATGTCTCGCAAGTCCGGCGCATTCCCTCTTGGCTTCGTACTTTTGGAGCGATGCCGGGGTATGGTATTGGCTGGGGGCCTGGATGCCTCTCTGTCACGACCACGGGGTGGTCGGTCAGCCATATCGTGCGCTGGTGATGGAGGTATGTATGATTCCTCCTCTAATCGGGGGAGTAGCTTGCGTCTTGGGTAACTTTTGGAGGGACATTCGAGTTTATACTCTGCGGCCGCGAGGACCTCGGTCCATCGATCGGCCAGCAGGTCCTGATCAGCTTGAAGTTGTTGCTGCTTTTTCTTTAGGCTGTTTGCTGTGGTGATAAGCCTGCGCTTGAAGCGCTCTTGTTCGATGGGATCCTTGGGTACGACGAATTAATCATCGTTGAGGCTTGCTTCGTCTTCGGAGGGAGGCATATAGTTATGATCCTCAACCTCTTCGTCTGCCGCCCCCTCGTGAGGGCTTGCTTCAGCATCCTCCTGCGCTGAGCCTTGCTGGAGGGGATTGTCTTCGGCACTCTCTGGAGTATTATTATCTCCTGTGCTGGAATCTCCATTCTTGCTGTGGCGAGATTTAGAGCGGCGCCGCTGACGCCAGCGTTTGGGCTGCTTCTTTAAAGAGTCTGCCTCTGCTGTTTCTTCGCCGTCCCCATCTTTTGGGGTGTCCACCATGTATATGTCGTATGACGAGGTGGTCTTCCAGTGCCCTGTAGGCGCTGGTTCCTGATCGTCTCCGGCATCGTCGTCCATAGCGTCGATGTCTTCGGAGTCGTAGTCTAGCATGTCGGTTAGATCGTCGATAGTGGCTACAAAGTGGGTGGTGGGTGGGCTCTCAATTTCTTCGTCGTTCGTACCCCAACCATCCTGGCCATAGTCCGGCCAGGACTCTCCTGATAACGAGAGATGCTTTAGTGAATTCAAGATATCGCCAAAAGGCGAGTATTGGAAGATGTCCGCGGCGGTGAATTCCATAACCGGCGCCCAATCCGGATCGATTGGTAGGGGCGCGGGAGGTTCGGAGTCCGGCAAGGAGTCCGGCGCCTCGGAATCACGAGTTTCGCAGGGGACAAGATTAGTGTTCGGCTCCATCGCCATGGATGTTGAAGCCCCCAGGGCCGCGTCTATCCACCGGCCCTCGATCTGGGCGATCGGCTCCGGGCTAATGGCCGAAGTGGACCCGTGTGCGGCCACCAAGGCACTGTTCGGTGGCAGAGCTAGATCATGCCCGTCGTCACAGTGCGGCGCGCTTGGCTGTGGCTCGAGGCCGTCGAAGATCAAGTCTCCGCGGACATCGGCCGTGAAGTTTAAGCTTCCAAATCTGACCTGACGGCCAGGGGCGTAGCTTTTGATCTGCTCCAGATGGCCAAGTGAATTGGCCCGCAGTGCGAAGCCGCCGAATACAAAGATCTGTCTGGGGAGAAAAGTCTCGCCCTGGACAACGTTGCTGGTTGAAGATGCCATCAAGCCTATCGGTGACGACACAGAGGAACTCTCAATGAAAGCACCAATGTCGGTGTCAAAACCGGCGGATCTCGGGTAGGGGGTCCCGAACTGTGCGTCTAGGCGGATGGTAACAAGAGACGAGGGACACGATGTTTTTACCCAGGTTCGGGCCCTCTTGATGGAGGTAAAACCCTACGTCCTGCTTGATTAATATTGATGATATGGGTAGTACAAGAGTGGATCTACCACGAGATCAAGGAGGCTAAACCCTAGAAGCTAGCCTATGGTATGATTGTTGTAATGTATGTTGTCCTACGGACTAAAGCCCTCCGGTTTATATAGACACCGGAGGAGGCTAGGGTTACACAGAGTCGGTTACAATGGTAGGAGATCTACATATCCGTATTGCCAAGCTTGCCTTCCACGCCAAGGAAAGTCCCATCCGGACACGGGACGGAGTCTTCAATCTTGTATCTTTGTAGTCTTGGAGTCCGGCGGATAATGATAGTCCGGCTGTCCGGACACCCCCCAGTCCAGGACCCCCTCACCCGGCCTTTCCTGCTCACCAATCGGCAAGATCCTGATAGACGTCCTCTTTGGAGACAAAGATCATTTCCGCCGAGAGCCAGTCTGGTTTGAAGTAGTGGACCTTGAAAGCCCATACCATGCACTGCTTGGCCGACCTGCACTGGCCAAGTTCATGGCGGTTTCTCACTACGCCTACCTCAAGATGAAGATGCCGAGTTCCAAGGGAATTCTGACCGTAGCTGGCGACTACAGGAAGTCATCCGCTTGCGCGGCCGAGAGCAGTCAGCTGGCCGAGTCCCTGGTGATCGCAGCTGAGAAGCGGCTCCTTGATCGGGTCGTGGCGATGGCCGGAAAGCAGCCAGAGATGTCGCCTGACCCCAAGGAGTCGGAAGCTGAGGGTTCATTCAAGCCGCCAAAGAGACCAAGAAGATACCCTTGGATCCGTAGCACCCAAAGAGGTACGCTGTCATGGGTACAAACCTTGACAGCAAATAGGAAGGCGAGCTCATCGATTTCCTCCGTGAGAATCGAGACATCTTCGCATGGTCCCCTAAAGACATGCCAGGTGTACCGACGGAAATCACCAAGCACAAGTTACATGTCCGACCTGATGTGAAGCCCGTCAGGAAGCCCTTGCGCCGCCTGTCAGAAGAGAAGAGAAGAGTTGTTGGAGAAGAGATAGCCCGGCTCCTGGCGGCCGGCTTCATTATGGAAGTATTTTTTTCCAGAGTGGTTGGCAAACCCGGTCTTGGTACTAAAGAAAAACAAGCAGTGGCGGATGTGCATTGACTACACAAGCCTCAACAAAGCTTGCCCCAAGGACCCCTTTGCTTTGCCAAGAAACGATCAGGTGATAGACTCCACAGCCGGATGCGAGCTGTTGAGTTTCTTAGATGCATATTCGGGATATCACCAGATCAAGCTGAACCCGGCAGACAGACTGAAGACCGCCTTCATCATGCCGTTCGGAGCCTTCTGCTACCTGACCATGACATTTGGCTTGAGGACTGCCGGCGCCACCTTTCAGCGTTGCATGCAGAAGTGCCTCCTCAAGCAACTCGGCAGGAATGCCCACGTCTACGTAGATGATGTAGTGGTGAAGACGGAGAAGCATGGGACACTGCTGGAAGACCTCAAGGAAACCTTCGAGAACCTGCGCTGATTCCAGATCAAGCTCAACCCTGAGAAGTGCGTTTTTGGAGTACTAGCCGGGCAACTCCTTGGCTTCCTGGTCTCTGAACGCGGCATAGAGTGCAACCCTGTGAAGATCAAAGCCATCGAGAGGATGGAAGTACCCAGCCGACTGTTAGATGTGCAGAAGTTCACCGGCTGCTTGGCGTCCATCAGCCGATTCATCAGTCGGCTGGGCGACAAAGCTCTCCCTTCGTATCAATTGATGAAGAAGACCACCTTTTTTGAATGGAACCACAAGGCGGATGAAGCATTTCTCCAGCTGAAGAAGATGTTGACTACTCCTCCTGTGCTGGCGGCTCTGACTCCTAAAGAGCCCATGCTCCTATATATTGCCGCCACTAGCCGAGTAGTTAGCACAGTCATTGTACTCGAACGCAAAGAGGAAGGTAAGGCGCTCCCTATCCAGAGACCGGTGTATTACCTGAGCGAGGTACTGTCGACCTCCAAGCAGAACTACCCCCACTACCAGAAGATGTGCTACGGTGTGCATTTTGCCGCCAAGAAGCTGAAGCCTTACTTTCAAGAGCATCCAATCACTATGGTTTGCACAGCCCCGCTGGCCGAGATCATTGGGAGCCGAGACGCTTCTGGCCGAGTAGCCAAATGGGCCATAGATCTGGCTCCTTACACCATCTACTACCAGCCCCGCACCGCCATCAAGTCGCAAGCACTGGGCAATTTCCTCGTCGACTTGGCCGAGACCCAGTACCTACCGCCAGCGCCCGACTCCACCCATTGGCGGATGCATTTTGACGGCTCCAAAATGCGCACCAGCCTGGGAGCCGGCATCATCCTCACCTCCCCTAAAGGCGACAAGCTCAAGTACGTGCTGCAGATCCACTTTGCCGCCTCCAACAATGTCGGCGAATACAAGGCGCTCATTCACGGGCTCCGGCTTGCCAAAGAACTCGGCATTCGCCGGATCCTGTGCTATGACGACTCCGATTTGGTGGTCCAGCAGTCATATGGCGACTGGGACGCCAAAGATGCAAACATGGCGAGCTACCGCTTTCTGGTGCAGCAACTCAGCGGATACTTCGAGGGGTGCGAGTTCTTTCACGTGCCAAGGAATGACAACGACCAAGCAGACGCCTTGGCACGAGTCGGCTCCACCCGCCAAGCAATACCATCCGGCGTCGCTCTTCAGCGCCTCCTTAAGCCGTCTATCAAGCCTTCACCAGAATCAGACTCCATCTTCGTGACGGCTCCTCCCGAAGAAGTCGGATCCGACTCAAGAGCCCCAGCAGATAGCCCCAAGAAAATCACAGTTGAAGCCGGCCCGGGGACTTCAGAACCCAGCCCGGGGACTGCGCCAGTCGGCCTGGGGACTTCGTCAATCCAGCAAGCGGCCGCAGACTCCAGCCCGCCGCCTCCCAGCCTAGCCGCCCTTGTCCAAGTCGCAGTGGTGGCGGTCAAAGAAATAGCAGCACCCTCATGGGCGCAACCCATCCTCAAGTTTCTAGTGAATAGAGAGCGGCCATCTGATGAAATCTCGGCTCGGCAAGTGCAACGCCGAGTGGCAGCCTACACCATAATTAACAGAGAGCTGGTCAGGCGCATCATTACTGGTGTCTACCAACGCTGCGTGGAGCCAGAGCAAGGCCAAGCAATTCTCAGAGACATCCATCAGGACGAGTGCGGCCACCATGCGGCTTCAAGAGCACTCGTCGCCAAAGCCTTTCGGCACGGTTTCTTCTGGCCGACTGCCCTGGAAGAGGCTAAAGAGTTAGTCCAAAAATGCAAGGGGTGCCAAAAGTTCCGCTCCAAGCCGCTTCAGCCGGCTTCCGCGCTGAAGACAATCCCCATCGCCTGGCCCTTTGCAGTTTGGGGCCTGGACATGGTGGGACCATTCAAGACGGCCCGAGGCGGCCTAACTCATCTGCTTGTCGCAGTGGACAAGTTCACCAAGTGGATAGAAGCAAAGCCCATCAAGAAGTTGAACGGTCCGACTGCAGTGACTTTCATCGCCGACATCACGGTGCGGTATGGCATACCGCACAGCATCATCACCGACAATGGCACAAATTTTGCCAAAGGCGCCTTGGCCTGTTTCTGCGCGACGCAAGGCATCCGACTAGACTTAGCGTCCGTTGCCCATCCGCAGTCAAACGGCCAGGTGGAGCGAGCAAACGGCCTCATTCTGTCCGGCATCAAGCCTCGACTGGTCGAACCACTCGAGCGTTCGGCTGGCTGTTGGCTTGAGGAGCTGCCAGCCGTCCTCTGGAGTCTGCGCACGACTCCAAACAAGTCAACCGGCTTCACACCTTTCTTCCTCGTCTACGGTGCCGAAGCCGTCATCCCGACGGACATAGAGTTTGACTCTCCACGAGTCACCATGTACACCGAAGAGGAAGCCGAAGAAGCACGTCAAGATGGCGTCGACCTGCTGGAAGAGGGCCGGCTGTTGGCACTCAGCCGGTCCGACATCTACCAGCAGAGTCTGCGCCGATACTACAACCAGAAGGTCAGGCCGAGATCGTTCCAAGAGGGCGACCTTGTGCTCCGGCTGATTCAGCGAACAGCCGGCCAGCACAAGTTGTCGGCACCTTGGGAAGGCCCCTTCATCGTCAGCAAAGTGCTGGGCAATGGCTCATACTACCTAATCGACGCTCAGAAGCCTCGAGCTCGCAAGAGGGACGACTCCGGCAAGGAGTCAGAACGACCATGGAACGTAAATCTTCTCCGAAGATTTTACAGTTAATGCTGTATGTACCACACTATCCTTTGTATTAAAGTACCGAGACTTTGGGCCCCCCGAGACGAGCTCGGGGACTGCCCTTTTTGTTATCTGTATGATAAGAATTATGCCTCCGAGTATGCTACTCTTTGTTATCCCGCTTGGCACCGGGTTCGACTAGTCGGCCCGGGGACTCGCCATCTTGCGCTATAAAATGCTTCCTGCAGTCGGACAAGTAGTGTGCGGCGCTTAAGCCGTCTCCTGTCGAAAGCCGCAGCTCGCAGAGCGACTGTTGGTAGGCAGAGAGTAAGCAAGAACGAGCGCACACACGAAAAAATGGCTAAGGACTCAAAGCATATGCATAGCCCAAGCCGGCTTCCAGCCTCTCTCTGCAGAGCCGACTCTCGAATAGTCGGCTCGCCGCCTTCTATCCAACTTGTTAAAAAACTCTAAAAAGGCCAAGTACTTGCCTTCCCTAAATTAGCCAAGCATTTGACCTGCGGCAGTCCGCGGAGCGGCTGTTCGTCTGGCAAAGCGGCGACTATGGAAAGGCGGCAAGGGAAAAAGCCAAAAAGAGCAATGAGCAAGGAAAGATAGAAGGCAGATAGATATTTACATAACATAGGCCTCTGGCCAAATTCAAGATACACCCCGCGGGTGGAATTGTGCGAATTGACAAGTTCTTTCAAGGACTATTAAGACAGGAAAAATAAAGGCAAGACGGCAGCCTAAGGAGCGGCAACCGGGTTCGGAGGGTCGGCGGAGACGGCGGTGTCAGGCGTCGGAGCGGCCGGCCGGGCGGTCTCGGCTTGATCGTCTCCGGTGACAGCCGGCCCGGTCGGAAGCGGCTCGTTGCTGGAGGCGCGATCGAGCTAAGGCTGGTCGTCCGCTCTGTCTTCTGGCGCCTCCGTCTCGTCTCCAACCCCCGCCTCGTCTTCCTCCTCGGTGCTGGAGCCGATCACCTCTGCCGAGTCCTCGTCGTAGTCGGGGTTCATCCCAAACCACTCCGGAGGCACCTCCTCGCCGTTCGCTGCCCGCTCAGGAACGAAGACGCTGGTGTCGGTGTAGTCAGCGATCGCCGCCGCACGCTCGATGAGGGCACCTTCCACAGCCGCCAGTTCTGCCTGGGCCTCTGACCGGAACACGGCCAGCCAGTCCAGGTCCAGCCCTGGATACAAAGCCTTGACGAATTCCAAGGCCCGGCGCGCTCCATCCCAAGCCAAGGAACCCTTCCAAGCCTCAAGACGGCCGGCCGCGACCTCCAGCCAGTCGGCAGTCCGACTGGTAGTGCACAGCGCCGGCATGCCTGGCCACGAGGTGGAGATCGCTTGGGCCCCGGCGCGTTGAAGCCGGCGCAGCAGCTGATGGGCCGGCCGCAGACGGGTCTTGATGCTCAGGAGCTCCTCATCGACGGTCAGGGGAGCATTGGCGGCGATCTCCTCGCCATTCGCCCTCCGCGCCTCGCGATCAGCCTCAATGGATCGGGTGACCGCCAGCGAGTGGCCAGGGAAGAAGTCTGCCCCAAACAGAAAGAAGCAAAAAGAAAGAATCAAAAATCGGCTTGACTTGCAGTCGGCGGTTTGAAGAAAGAAAGCAAAGAAACTCACCGTCCACAATGTCTTCGATCTCGTGGAAGCCGGAAGTCAGCATCGCCTCCTTGTCAGTCCAGGAGGAGCGCTCGATCTCGAACTCGGCCAGGAGAGCGGTCTCCTTCTTCTCCGCCTCGTCCTAAGCCGCCTTCAGCAGCTCCTTCTGCTCCACCAACTGTGCGGCCAGCAAGTCGCGCTCTGTGGCGAGCTTGCCGCACTCCTCCTCCTTGGCGCGAAGGGCCGTGCTGACTTCGCCCAACCGTTCCTGAAGAGCGGCATTGGCCTCTGAAGAACAAAAATAAAGACGTTAAGTCGTCAACAAGGAAGGTCGCCAGGAAGATCCGGCCCGACTGCTCAGCAGTCGGCCCGAATCTCGGGGACTACTGCCCGCGGGTGCGCCAGTGCGCCTCCGCGAAAAAAGAAGAAGAACTTACTGCGGCTCTCCGACAAGTCGGCAGTCCGCTTCCCCAGCTGCTCAACGTTGCGGTTGAAGGCGGTGACGCGGAGGTTGTGATACTCCTGCGATAAGCAATCAGACAAAGACAAAGATGAGGAACTCGCCAGAATGAGTTCTGGGCCGCCTGCGCAGCAGCCGGCCCGAAACTTGGGGACTACACCCAGTGGGTGCGCTGGCGCGCCCCCACAGAGAAGAACGAGAAGAGACAAAGTCAAAAAAGAAAACGTACCCGGATAGACGCTCGCGATGCCAGATGCGCCCTGGTGCAGCCTTGGATGGCTTCGCCCTCGGCTCGCTGCCGCCTCCTCGCACCCATCCAGGAAGCGCAGCGCTTGATGCCTCAACATCTGGAATGGCCGAGCTGGCGGTGCCGGCTTCCAAGGGGCGTGGCACCGAGACCGCCTTCTCGAGACGGCGGCGCGATGGCGAGGCGACTTGAAGGAGCAGCCTCACCACCGCCTCATCCTCAGTCGGCGGCACTAGAGGGCCCGCCGGTTGCTTGCCATGCGGCGGAGGCGGCGGTGGCGGCGTGGCCGTGCCCGACGCGGAGGCTTCGCCACCGTCCTTCTCCACGATGGAGTGCTCCCTGCCGTCTTCTCCAGTCTGCCCCGTGAACTTCGGGGGCGGCGGCGCGGAGTTCAGCGAGACGACAAGCAACGCCGATTGGCGGCGCGCGGTCTCCTCCGCCCGCTGTTTTGCTGCAGCGGCGGCTTCGGCCTCCTCCAGCTTCTTCAGGGCGGAGGCCGCCGCTTTCTCGGCCTCCGCCTTCTCCAGACGGTTGGCCTCTTCCTCGTCGTGCTTCTCCCACGCGTTGCCCTCCGTCGCCTCCCGGAGGTCGGCGGCGGGCTCAATCCGCCGAGTATTGGCGGACGTCTCGGCCGACCCCATGACAGAGGGTACGGCGACCCTCTCAAGAGAAATAGGGGCCCTGAAGCAGAAAACGGAATGAAAAAGACTCGGAAAAGATCCTTCAAAGAAAACAAGACAAAGACAGTCAACACTTACGCAGAGACTAGCGGCAGTTTCTTCACTTCCTTGCGGAAGCGGTTGGCCTTCGCGATCGCCTCCTCCCGCTTGGTTGCGGCAGCCGCCCCCTTGAACTTTTTCGGCCGACCGCCGAGCGAACTCGGCACGGCCCGGCGCTTCTTCGCGCCGACTTGACCGGCCAAGCCGGCGGAGGAACTCGCACCTGGATGGCCGGCTTTCGATTGGCGGCGCGGTACAACTTCCCCTTCGACCTCGTCTTCTGGCCAGTCGGCGAAGGTCGCCGAGGGCCGGAAGCCGCCTTCCGCTCCTCCTCCTCCGCCTTCGGCGTCGGCCTCCATCGTCGCCGCCCCCAAGTCGGGGTCGTCGATGTCGCTCTCCGCTCGGTCTGGAGCGAACTCGCGGGGCGGCCCTGTGGCGCCGGCTGCAGGCTGGATGAGGGGGTTCTGACTCGAAGAACCAAGAAGATCAGAAGTCGGATTTGGCTACAAAGAAAAACAGAAGACAAAAGATTTGACTTACCACAGGCGGAGGGTTGGCACGTGCGTACGGCTCCTTGCCGAACTGCCAGTCTTCCGTAAGCTCGCAGTTCGCGATGTGGTTCACCATGTTCGCCACCTCCGCGTGGGGCATCTCCCTGGTGCACATCCGGCTCGGGTCCCGGTGATCGCTCATCTGACAGATCAGATGAGGTCGGCCTTGGAGTGGGAGGACTCGGCGCGCCACAAAGGCGGCCAGCAAGTCGGCTCCGACCAGGCCTTCCGACTGTGTCAGCACTCAGAGTCGTGCGACGGCGGCGGCACCGGTAGGAGTCAGCGTCTTGGCCCGATTGGACTAGCTGGGAAGCCTCCCAGCCGGCGCGCCAGCTTCATAGTGCGGCAGGTTGACCCAGTCGCCTTCCATGGCGACGTTCTTCACGTAGATGTACGACCACTGCCACATCTTCACCGACTTGATCAGCGCGATGGAGGGGAATGGATTGTCGGCAGTCGACCTTCGCATTGCGTTGAAGGCGCCGCACTGAGCCGGTATGCCGGCGACGTGTGTGCCGAGCTTCGATTGGAAGAACTCTCCCCACAGCTCGATGGTGGGGAGAACGCCAAGAAAACCCTCGCACAGGGCGGCGAAGGCGGCCAGCAGCACCACCGTGTTCGGGGTGAGGTGGTGCGGCTGGAGTCCGTTGAACTCCAAGAAAGAACGGAGGAAGCCGCTCGCCGGCAGGCCCATGCCGCGCATGAGGTGCGAGCGGAATATGACCCGTTCTCCCTCCTCCGGCGCCGGCCTTATCTCCCCCTCCGGCACGGCGCGGGCTCGCACCAGGTGCGCGCCGGGGAGCCGACGCGTCCTGCGGAGGTGCTCGATGGCGTCATCGTCCACCATAGAGCCGTCCCATACGCCGGAGCGAACGGCAGGAGCCGCGGCGGAGGAGGAGCTCATCACTGTGGTGCGGTGCGGCGAAGGCAGGAAGAAGAAGAAGAAGGAGGAGGAAGCGGGGGAAGCAAGGAAGAACGAGCGCGCACTTCACCGTCCCGCTCCCCCCGCCTATTTATAAGCCCGTAGGCTGAGAAGCCGATGCGGCGGCATGGGATTAACTGCGCGCGAGACCCCACGCCCCCCACGATTAAAGCCACGAAGTTACTGCGCGCAGTAACGACGTGGGGAACCCAATCGCCCGCACGGCCACAGCGGATCCATTCGCGTGCCGAGGCGCGGTAGTGGCGGGCCCCGCCTGACGGCCTGTCCCGTTGCGCGCGTGGGCAGGCAGACTGCCCCTGCCACATGGCGCTGCGCGACGGGGCCACGGCGGGCGACTGCGGGAAGCGTATCAGACATGCCGCCTGGTTCCCGCCGCGACGTTTGAAACTCCTCGAGAGGCAAGACGGCCTTCGGTGGATCTGACTCCATCCAGCCGACCCGAAGGAAGACGACCATCAAGGCCTGCATTCCCCCACCAGAATAATGAAACTGTTGAGGCGCACGACGTATCACCCTTGGAGCCTCACCAGCTTCGGGGAATACTATCGGAGTAATGGGCCACGGGTAGGCTAACCCGAGCCCCAAAACCTTTCAAGACATCGGGGCAGACCGCGCCCCTCAAGTACCTGCGGCGACTCCAAGACAAGCCGAGTCCCCAGAGGCGACTCCAAGACAAGCCGAGTCCCCAGAGGCGACTCCAAGACAAAGCCGAGTCCACAGAGGCGACTCCAAGATGAGCCGAGTCACCAGAGGCGACTTCCAGTTAAGCCGAGTCCCAGAGGCGACTCCCAGGGAGCCGACTATGGGGAGTCGGCCCGCGACTTCCAACCACCCGCTAATTATGGGCAGGTATGGCCACAGCGCGCCGTACCCACGGAGATCTCCGCCCGGCGCGGCACTGTGGCCATGCCAGCCCTGACATCAGCCCTTGGGGCAGGGCCCTGTGCCCGCGACCACCTGTCTGTACGGCCCGGAGACAGCGGGGCCTACCAGTCAGCGAGAGTACTGAAGACGGCGAGAGCGCCGAGAGTCGGACCCGTTGGGAGTCGGCCCCCTGGAGTCGGCCGGCCCCTCCCACGGGCCCCACACGCCATTAACCAGACGCGACATGGGAATGGCAACAGTGATCGCCCGTCAGGCGGCGGCACTGTTGCCATGACCCCATGACCAAGCCTGTGTCACTAGAAGCACGGCTACAGTAATCTGCAGCCGGCAAGACCCGCCCGCGGCGGACACGGGCTGACGCCCTCGTACCAGGCCAGTCAGCGGGACCCACTTGTCGGCGGGCCCCAGGAGTCGGCGGAGAGGACGGCGCCTGAGAGACAGACGGCTGGGACCCGCGCCCAGTCGGTATTACCATTGTAACCCTGGGGGGTAGGCCTATATAAACCTCCCAGGGCACCCATGCAAAGGGCTGGCATCCATTAGCATTAGACAGACCACACAGGGAGGAGAGAGCTAGCCTTGCCTTCTCCTACCTCCAGAAACAGCTCTAGGAGCACCCTTGTATTCACTTTGCCTTAATGACCATGCGGGGACCCCGCAGAGCAGCAGTAGGGGTGTTATCTCCTCGGAGAGCCCTGAAGCTGGGTAAGATCCGCCGGCGTGCATGTCTTCGCTTCATCCCGTTTCCAGGCACCGGCGACGTTCTACTCGCCCCCACCATGATAAGCCATCCTTTGGCATATGTCGCACCCAACCCCCGACAGCAGTGGCATCCGCGCGCTCCGCATCGAGTCGAGCCTCCACCGCCCGGTTCAAGTCCAGGACGTCCGGTTCTGCCTATAGGATGGCGTCGATGAGAGCGGCATCCGCGTGCTCTGCGTCGAGTCGAGCCTCTGCCGCCCGGTTCATGTCCAAGACGTCCGGTTCTGCCTACAGGAGGGCGTCGATGAGAGCGGCATCCGCGCGCTCTGCGTCTAGTCGAGCCTCTGCCGCCCGGTTCATGTCCAGGACATCCGGTTCCGCCTGCAGGAGGGCCTAGATGGCAGCAGCATCCGCGCGCTCTGCCTCAAGTTGGGCCTCCGCCACCCGGTTCACATCCACGACATCTGGTTCCGCCTGCAGGAGAGCCTCGATGGCAGCGGCATGCGCGCGCTCTGCATCGAGTTGAGCCTCTGCCTCCCGGTCCTCCTTTAGTATCGCCATGTTGAACCGCTGGTCCGCCTGCACCATGGGGGACTCGGACGCCGGCACAAAGTCGACGTTCATCGTCTCATACCCATCGGGGGCCTTCTGCGCCGCGACCTCCGCCATGAACATTGGATCGGCTTCCTCCTCCTCGTAGCTTGGCTCCAGAGAACTCGGGGATTGGCCCGCCGCAAAGCGAGGTTGGGAATGGAGGTCTGTGGCGTTGACCGCCGCCGTGATTTCTGCGCGGCGCTCCGGCGTCAGCATCTTTTAGTAAGTGATCTTGCGGCGCACCATGGCTTTCCGGCGAACTAGGGGACGCTTGATGCGGGCTGGGGGATCGAAAGGTGGGGGAATGGGCTGGAGATTTGGTGTGGTTTTAGGGCAGTGGCTGGCGTAGGCCGAGCAGCGAAGGTTGTGGTGTGAATAGTGGTTCCGGTGACGACCGGTCAATCAGTTTTGACTGTACATTGCTCTTGTCACGTTCGCATTGCAGCCCGGCACGCTGGACCCTCCACGTCTCTCACCGAATGGAAGGCGCTTCGTCTTGCATTTTCGCTCGCTTGTGGGACCGCAGTTGAGAGCAAACCGACGTCCCTCCCTCTCCCCCGCCTGCATCATTTATTATACCACCACTCCCTCCGTTTTATGCGGAGTGAATAAAAACAGAGGGGGTATACTACGGATGAGGATCCCCTGACGTGGCCGAACCCATTGAGTAACTGACATGCGGGGCCTAGCAAGCATGGGGTCCGCCAGTAAGTGACCGAAAGGGAGGGTAAGGCAGGGATACCTACGTCAGAGGATCCACTTCCACTATACTACTTTGACCAAATGTTAGAGTAATAATATATGACATGCAACTTACACAAATGTTAGAGTAATAATATATGACATGCAACTTACACAAAGCATACAGGGTCTAATGCGTTTTTCGAGGCTAACTTTGACCAAATGTTAGAGTAATAATATATGACATGCAACTTACACAAAGCATACGGTCAAATTCGTATGTGAAAGGAGTTTCCAATGATATAATTTTCACATTATACATCTCATGTACTATTAATCTTGTCAATAGTCAAATTGGGAACCATCTCAAGTACAAATCTAGGAGTACGTACGAATCTAATAATATTGATTGGGCGTTGTTGAATGTTGATACCTTTTTTTATCAAAGTAGAGATACTTTGACTACACATAAAACTTATATGTAAACTAGAAAGGATAGGAGGGAGTATATTGTACGTTAAAAAACGAAACGAACATTGAATACCCTTTATATATGATTTGCGGATGCTATGATCACCGGTTCAAAATTTTGAATCTGCCTTAGGTATCACGTGCCCCCACTCATTCCCTCTCGATTTCATCTCGGGGTCCGGAGATCTATTGAAAGAGGACTAGGGTGGGTACATGCAAATGGTACTCGGCGGAATGTTCAAATGAGGCATGCAGGAGGATGGACTCGACTAGAGGGCGACATGATCGATGGAGAAGAGGGTTGGAGAGGAATGAGAAATAAGCAAACGCCACATGATTATACTTGAACGGCTCAAATAAACAATAAGTTGTCTCGCTTGGCCTACATAGTGAAAGGCCTAATGCGCAACACGGAGCACTGACGCTCGAATATGGCCGGGAAAACAGGGAAACCAACATGTGGGGCACACCCGTCGGGACGACGTAGCGCAGACTAGTCCAATGGAGGAGCTGGCCCACGACCTCCTCGCCACCGACAACCGTTCATGTGGGTCGTTGGGGCCAACAACGGGGTGCAGCTCCAGCACCGCCTCTGGACACGGCGACCGCGGTGAGTGACACGCTCATATTGTCGCTAGACATGGTCAGTTTCAGTGTGCCGAGGGTGGTGTTAGTGCTGTGGCACGACCAACGGTATGTTTGGTTTGTGCGCAAGGTTGCCCCATCAAAGCATTGGGTAGCCAAAATTTTGGTTGAGGTATTGGTTGCCCATGATTTGGCCGACATTGGCAAGAAAAATGAACTAGAGTTGGCTAGAGTTCATTGGCATGCCAAAGAAATGGCAACCATCCAAACAAAGACCAATCTTTGGGTCATGACCAAAATTTTGGTTGAGGTATTGGTTGCCCATGATTTGGCCGACATTGGCAAGAAAAATGAACTAGAGTTGGCTAGAGTTCATTGGCATGCCAAAAAATGGCAACCATCCAAATAAAGAGCAATCTTTGGGTCATGACCAAAATTTTGGTAAGGTGCATTTTGGCCACAATCCAAACACACCCCAACACCCGGCTCATCGAGGATGCACGGGGCGCCGCGACGTGTCCGCGGAGTGGTGTAGCGCGGCCAACTACATCCTCTGGACCTGAGACCATGCCGGGTCGTCTTGCTTTTTCAATGACATGCAGGGATCACATGTGAGCAAAGGGCATTTCCAACGTTGCCACGACCGCAGCTGACTATCCTGGCACACCAAAACCCTCGTCCCTCGCACCGTCGCGCGGTGCGTTCCTAGCTGGCGCCAGTTGCCCGCATTCATGCCGTCCGTTCGTATGTCGTTGTTAAGAGGCTCGGTGCCCGAGGAACCAACTCCGGCCACTTAATGACGCACCCGGACGCTTGGTCTCACCGGAATGCGCTACTTAAAGCGGCAACGCCCAGCTAACCTCCACACCATAGCGCATCGTCCTCCTACCTGGCACCACATCCGCCATGACCGCAAGTGCGAACGCTCTGCGGGAGAGCTTGTCTTTGGGGTTGAAGCTCGAGGTCGCCGCCCTCGCTCAAGTCGCCTCTCGCGACGCAATAGCGGCGTAGCCGGACGCGGACGCGACCGCACAAGCGGTGGCCACGCTGGCGGCCGACGACGGGAGCACCGTCAGCCACGCGTCCTACTTGCCGCCATCCAACGTCCGGCACCGCCAAGGTCGGGGACTCATCCGAGGATGAGTAGGGCATGGGAGGCGGTAGGGCATGGTGTGCCAACTGGCCGGTCCGTATCCCGTGTTCTACTCTTCCTCGCCGGAGACCGCACCTACACTTCACAGGTCTTGAACCCCGCCCCCGTACATAGAGGGGACAATTGCATTTTTACCCTTAGTTGGTTCCTACCCACGGGTTTTGCCCTTACTTTTCGAGCTTGCTCAGTTTTGCCCTTACTTTTTCCATCGAGGTCCCTCAAATGCCCTTTGACCGTTTGACCAAAACTTTGAAAATTCATAACTAATTCATACAAACTCAGAAAAATGCAAATAAGATAGCAAAATGTTCAGATAAACATTACCTTTATGGGCATATCATTTGCATTCAGGAAAAAAGCATCATTTAAACTACCCGAGGTAATTAATGTTATTAACATTATTAAAATAAATAGGTATAAACAATATTTTTTCGTGAATAAAAATTATATGCAAATGTAGGTGATGTTTTATGAACATCCTGATAACTTATTTGCATTTTTCTGAGTTCATATCAACTTGTTATGAAGTTTTCAAATAATGGTCAACGTCGTTAGAACATTCATAACAAGTTGATACAAACTCAGAAAAATGCAAATAAGTTATCAGGATGTTCAGAAAACATCACCTACATTCGCATGTAATTTTTATTCATGAAAAAATATTGTTTATACCTATTTATTTTTAATAATGTTAATAACATTAATTACACCGGGTAGTTTAAATGATGCTTTTGTCCTGAATGCAAATGATATGCCCATAAAGGCAATGTTTATCTAAACATTTTGATATCTTATTTACATTTTTCTGAGTTTGTATGAATTAGTTATGAATTTTCAAAGTTTTGGTCAAACGGTCAAAGGGCATTCGAGGGACCTCAATGGAAAAAGTAAGGGCAAAACTGAGCAAGCTCGAAAAGTAAGGGCAAAACCCGTGGGTAGGAACCAACTAGGGGTAAAAATGCAATTGTCCCTACATAGAGATCGCAGATGGAGGATGTCGGTCGCCGCCATAGAATAGGTTTATGGTCGGGTTTCTTTTATTTTTCTGTCCTATAAAAGTTTGAAATGTAATGAAAATCCGCCTGTTTGCATTAATCTCGGCCGGTGTATATGAACTTTCACAATAATATACATATTTTAGGAGTACTAGCAAGATGCCCGTGCGTTGCATGGAAGATCAAGATCTCGTGGGAGAAAAGAATGAACGAGGGAAAGCCTTATCTGCACATGTGGAGAGGAGTGCGGGTAAATTGTCATAGTTTCCTTCCTATCCGTTAGATAGATCGGACGGCCTATATTGCAGGATGACAGGCACACCATCATCACCAACTCTGCTTTTTATTGAACCAAGACAAATCTAACATGCGAAGTAAAATAAACACATAGGGTCTATACATACACAAATTATCTTAGGCACTCCAATAGTACGTCCACTACACATTCACGCATTTCACATCTTTCTACATCTACGGGAACCTACGAAAGGGTTAACGTAAATTGCCTCTCTCTCTCCTCCCTTGATTTTCATGGTGGTGGGCCCCTCCCTCCCCGCAATCTACAATCAATAGCTCACACATTTCACATTACGTTAATTACGTAACTGGGATTACGTAGGTGTAGCATTACTCGTCCTAAAAACCCAACTAAGCCAACCTCCAGCATATCGCGCGGGAAAAGCCCCGGCCGCGCCGTTTTAGTCGGGATTACCGGATTACTAGAAGTAGTATCGATGGATCGGGCGAAGCAACCATTTTTTTAAGGGGGCGAAGCACCTAGTTTAAAAGGAAAAAAGGTGGTACACTCACAACACTCCTGTCGCGGTCGCATTGCACCCCACACACGTTCGGTCCTGCGCACGGCTCACGCAAACGGAACGCACTTCGGCTTGCCTGTTCACTGACACGTGGGACTGCACTTGGAGAAACCGACCATGCGCCAAACTCCCCCCGCCCACCGTGCGAAAATCCTCCGCCCACACCCAAAAATTTCCCCCAAATCCGACTCAACCGCCCTTTGGCCAACTAGCCAATAATATTCCCCAAACCCCCTCCCCCCTGTCCCCCTCCACTCCATTCGCTCCGCCAAAGCCGCCCTCCCCGCCGCGTCGATACGTCGGCGGTGCGGTTCAACGATCCTCTCGCTCCCACACTATGCTCTCGTAGACTGCCGTCCTCTAGTCGTGCCGCCACCTCTGGCTACGTTCTTGTGGAGGCGCACGGCGGTCAGCGCCGCCCCTGCTGGCGACGTTCGTGTGGAGACGCACGGTGGTCAGCTTCTCCCACGGTACGCGCATTCTAGACTGAGGCCCCGTTCATGTCGGTGTAGCGTTGAATGTTAGCTGATAGACGCTGTTAATCTCACTGTTTGCCGAAGTAGTTTACTGTCAATATGCTCTTCTTAAGAAGCTTCCTTGCCCTATTCTGCACTCAATCTGCTTAGCTGAGATGGCATGCCAAGGCCAATTAGTTGCTAAAATATCCTGCCATATATTTATTGTGACGTAGATTGCCATGGTCTAGTAGCCAATCTGTTAGGTGAAATAGCTCTACACCGTTTTATACTCGATCTTTGTTGCTGTGATGGCCTTCAATAGTTCAATGGCTGTGTGCTCGGCCTCATTGACTGCTGAAACAGCCTGCCATAATTTAGCACTCAAATCTGTTTGCTGAATTAGCTTTACATATATTTCATTACTTAGATCTGCTCGTCCAAATATCTTGCCATAGCTTTAGACATCGACCTAGGTATTTTTTTCTGGACTTCATAAAAAAGCATATATGTTTTTCCTATAATATTTAGTAGAAGAAATAATTTGTATGTCTAACAGATGTACATGACTTGGATAACTTCTGCTCGAAGATTCTCCGCTGCATATGTCGAGGGGGTTGAAAACTTCATGAACTTTATCAGAGCTGAGTATGGTGGTCCGAAATTAGATGTGCTCTACCCGTGTAGCAGTTGTATGAATTCAGTTACAAGACCCCAGTCAACTGTGCAAAATCATCTACACTTGTATGGGATGTCGGTCACATATACTAGGTGGGTTCATCATGGTGAAGCTGTGAACATCAATGTTATTGACTACGTGGAAGCAACATATCACCATCTTGATCTACCTGATGCTCAGGTGGAAGAGGAGGAGGAGGAGGTGGTGGCGGAGCCAGTGAGTTTGACCAACATTGAAACAATGCTGCGAAATGCTCGTGCATTCCGTGAACTTTCACCTGCAGAAGAAAAACGGTGGGCCCGCATGTTGGAACAATGCAACGTGGCTGTCACCCCAGGAAATAAGCTGTTAGTATTCTCAGCTATGGTCACCTTTCTTCAGGTGAAGACATCTGAGCGGATGACCAACAAATCATTCGATGCGATGTTGGCTGCTTTCTGCAAATCTTTCCCAGATGCGTCTGAGCTGCCACACACCTACAGTAAAATGAAGAATTTCCTTCGTGTAGTTGGAATTGGATATGATATGATCCATGTTTGTAAGAATAATTGTGTTCTGTTCCGGAAGGATTATGCCAACTTAAGTGAATGCCCGAAATGCAAATCATCAAGATGGATAGATGGTGATGTTGTGAAGAGGATTCCTCATAATGTTCTGAGACATTTTCCAATTACACCAAGATTGCAGAAGTTGTTTCATGATGCTGAAACAAGAGAGGATGTACTATGGCATTCTAGGAACCAGGAGTACAGAGATCAAAATGTAATGAGCCATCCATCTCATGGTAGTGAGTGGAAAAGCTTCAATGATAAACACAAAGAGTTTGCTGCTGACCCGAGAAACATTAGACTTGGTTTAGCTTCAGATGGATTTAACCCATTTGGCCACCAGAGCGCCACATATAGCATGTGGCAAGTGCTTGTTATCCCTTACAACATGCCTCCAAATGTCTGCACCAAAGAATCAAACTACATGATGGCCTTGCTCATCCCAGGTCCAAAAAGTCCTAGAAAGGATTTTGATTTGTTCATGGAGCCTCTTGTGGAGGAACTTCAACATCTATGGAAGGGTGTTCTCACTCGAGACCTATATAGCAGCCCACCAGCTGATTTCTTTCTGCGTGCTGTTGTTATTTGGTGCATCCATGATTATTCGGCTTTGGGCACTATGTCAGGGCGAACGACACATGGTTACGATGCATGTGTTCGCTGTGACAGGAATCCGCTGTCATACGTAGAAAGATCTGTTACATTGGACACCACCGTTTCCTTGCCAAGGATAAGCCTCATCCTAGAAAATACCGAAGACATGTGTTCAATGCAAAGCATGAAAGCCATGATGCGGCAAAGAGGCTCACCGCCGATTTGTTGCAAGTGGAATTAGAGAAGGCCAGGCATATTACACCAGGAAACCATCCTAGTAATGGTAGCGGGAAAAGGAAGCACGGCACGGTAGAAGAGAGCTTATTGTTTACCCGCAGGTCCACTTTGTGGGACTTGGAGTATTGGAAAGATTTGGATCTGTGGCATAATCTTGATGTGATGCACATCGAGAAAAATATATGTGACAGCATTATCGGCACACTTCTTAACATTGAAGGCAAGACGAAAGATAGCTTAAAATCTAGGATTGATTTGACACACCTGGGTATCAGAAAGGATTTGCAGGTGCAAGATGAAGGTAAACCACGGGATATGGCACCAGCTGTGTACGTCTTGGACAAGGTAAAAAGAAAAGAATTCTGCGAGGTCCTGTCACGTGTGAGATTCCCACATGGATTTGCCTCCAACCCTGAAAGGAGAGTCAGTGCAGATGGAAACAAGGTACAAGGGTTGAAAACTCATGACTGCCACATCCTACTTCAAAGGGTTTTACCTGTTATCCTTAGAGGATTGGGCCGCCCTGACTTATACAGAGCAGTTGCAGAGTTGGGACAATTCTTCAGGGAACTCTGCAGTAGAAATATCAGGATACATGCTTTGGAGCATCTTAGAGACAAGATACCAACTATCCTATGCGACGTTGAGAAGATATATCCTCCAGCCTTCTTTGATGTGATGGTGCATTTGGCTGTTCATCTACCTGATGAGGCACTACTTAGAGGTCCAGTACAGTATGGCTGGATGTACCCTACTAAAAGGCGGCTAGGCACTTTCAAGGGCTATGTTAGGAATAGAGCTAGACCCGAGGGTTCCATTGCAGATCCCTACATTGCTACAGAAGCGTTGACATTCTGCTCAAAATACATTGAAACAGCTGATCAGCTTAGCAAAGAGGTGGGTGAAGACAATCCCGGGCTCAATGTTTTCGATTATTCTGTTGGAGTTACAGGGAAGAGTCGACAAGAGGACAAACCTAAAGATTTGGACAAAATGGTTTGGTATGTGTTGAATAAATGTCCTGAGATACTACCTTATATCAAGTAAGTGCAGTACTACAGCTTATACATCATAATCTACTAAACTTGCAGCATGTTCTTATATATTTAGATGTTTGACGTGATCACTATGTTGTGCAGCATCTACAAAGAGGAGTTACTGCCGCAAAATCCAAGAAACATTGACAAACAGGTTATGGTAGGATTTGCTAAATGGTTCAAGAACCATGTAAGCTTTTGAAGTGCACTGTCAGTTTTTTTAATATATTGAGTACATAAGATGATCAGCTTGTCTATTTTCTAACCATAGGTTAAGAAGATGCAGGAGGATGGGCAGGTAGTTGATGATGCCCTTTACTCACTAGCAATGGGTCCTGATACTCGGGTAAGACATTATGAATCTTGCGTTGTTGGAGATGTGCGCTACAACACCCTTGCACGAGACGAAGGCAGGAAGACACAAAACAGTGCCATCATGAGCACGGATACCATGACAAAGAGACAACTAAAATGTATGCTAACATAACAAACATTGTTCAGTTGCAGTATATCTCCAGTTTCGAGGATCATCGGTGTGTGGTTCTGTTGTGCTGTCGTTGGTATAACCTGTTTTCCAGGATCGCAAAACCCAGAGCTGATGATTATTTCAAATCCATCAATGTCAAGGCGGCATACCAGACCAACGAGCCTTTTATTTTGGCAAATCAAGAAACACAAATATTTTTTCTTTGAAGACACATTTGCACATAGCGATGACTGGAGAGTATTGCAAAGGTTTGAGCAGAGGAATTCGTTTAATGAAGTTGCACAACAAGATGATGCTTACACTGCTCCTGATGTACAAGATAACACAGATGTTCCTAATATCTTTGAGAACCAACACGTCAATGATGCCGGCGAAAAGATTGCCTATCGTGCTGTGGACATACAAGAGTTGATCAAGAAGAAGCCAATGTTCGAGGACGTTGAGGACGAAGAAGAAGATGATACCGTGGGGAATTACGATTCAGACTGATACACATGGCGAAGATGTTGACGCTGCTACTGCAGATGATGATTACATTGCTTTTGTCGTATTTGCCTGTCAAAAGACGTTTTTTATCTACTATGTGAAATTGTGTTTGCTACGACAACTGAAACCTGATGAACATGTTGTTTAGTATTTTGTGTGAGAACATCACTTGTTATGTATGCTGATTTGTGTTTCGTGATTGTATGACAACTAAAACATGATGACATTGTTGTTTAGTTGTACTCATATTTGGCTGTGAAACTTGAATTTGATGACATAGTTTGTTGTTGGACTGCAATTTGCTCAACGTCTTCGAATGAGAACAAAGCTGACCCAACAGGGCCTCTGCTATTTATTTATTTATATGAGAAAAAGGGGATACCCCCTGATTTCCGTTAATAGAAATCATTAGATGTTCACAACACTATGCCTATCCTACTAAATAGGTTTCATTCATTACTAGTTTCAGCAAAGTGCTCATGTCATAGCCACTGAATACATCACGAGTGCTACATACACTGCAAATAAAGAGACAATCATCCTACAGAGCACATCAATTTTGCCCATTATCTTCACAAGCTCTTTCATCTCCTCATTGTTGTCAAGGCCGTTCAGCAGCTGTTGCTTGGCCATGATCAGAGGAACTGCATCTTTAACCTTCTGCTCTGCATCTTCCTCTTCTATCGTTCCTTTAGTTACTTGTCCAACACCCCAACCTGCTGGTATTGGTATTCCTCGGCTAACCAAATAATCAGCGTAGTTGCATTCCCCCACATCAGCAACTTCCCAGAAATACAAATCACACGAATCTTCCCTTTTCTGCACGAATCAAATTGGAAGATCATCAACCAAACTATTAAAAAAATCAGCAACTGAAAGCAGCAGAACAACACTTAATCATATTATTACCCCATGATTCGGGCATTTGTAGAAGACTCGGCCAGGGTTGCGGATTGTGGTTGAGACGTGACGGATGACTGCGTGATTTGCAGTAGTGGCACCACACCAACAACAGCGGGTAGTGATGAGCAATCGGCTGCGGTGCGTGAGCCGGCGGGGGTGTGATGAGACCCACATGCGATGGTACAGGTGGTGACTTGGCGCATATCTGGTTGTTTCCTGCTGAAGAGCAGGTGGACGAGCAGCCAGCGGACATGGTTGCTGCGGCCAGAGCTTCTGATGCTAGGCAGAGTAAGTAGAGAAGAGGAGAAGCGAATGTTGGATATGTCAGTTTCATTACTTGCAGAGTAGCATAGCACCATATATAGTCATAGTCTAGGTTTGGATTCGAACCAGCTAAAGGAGCACGTCTTTCTTTTTTCTAAAACTTGGCAACGTCTCTTTACTGGTACACTAGCTTGTTCCGTACGCCTTCCCAAGTCTTTGATTTTCTTTCCCTTTTTTTGTGAGGAAGGAAGAAGACAAAATTGAGAGTTCCTGGGACTCGAACCCAAGACCTCTTGGTTGAAAACCAAGGGTGCTAATCACTTATGTGGCGAATGTTCCCTGTGAGGAGGACGGCAGACAAATGCATTTTCCTCGCAGTTTTCTTCCTATATATAAAAAAGTATGCTACTTGGTGTCCGCTTAGTCAACAAACAATTGTGCCAACCTTGACCGTTGGATTGACATTCAATGTCTGTCGCGTTTCTTCAGTCTCTTCTTCCTCGAGCCGCCAAAGCCAAACCAGCGCCGGCGGGACCGCCTGCTCCCGCCTCCCACGGCTGGCTGTGATCTTCCCCGGCTCCTATTCGTTCCCGTCCGAGGCCTCACCATCGTCCTCCGCCTTGGTTCGCTTGCCGCGGCGCTGCCCTCCGGTGTTGTCATCATGGCCAACAACCGAGAGGAATACGGAGATGACTGTACATGGTGAGGATGACAGTAGGGACCCAGCAGCGCGTGCAATAATTTTGTTTTTTCGGGATGGAGAAGGGTATCAACTGGGTTGTGCGGGACCCGTGGCCCGTCTAGCCCAGGCTTTTATTTCATATGTTTAGCACATGACCAGCCTAGTTTGTTTTTTCCTTTCTGAAAATGGCTAGCCAGCTATTTTGGTTTTTGCAGAATAACCAACATAGGCCTACTTGCTTTTCTACGCCCTGCTGGGCCGGAAATCTTTCAAGACGAGGAGGGATGCATTTTTCCCAGAAAATGGGCTATAAGTAATAAGAAATGGGCTATAAGTAATAATAAATGGGCTGTAAAATGAAAAAATACAGCAAACAGACAATTAGTTCCAAAATACTGTTTTCTTTCGGATTTTGATATTTTAAATTTCATTGTTTTTGTGCGGGTAAAATTTCATTGAATTTAAATTAAGGTATATTTAGATTTAAAATTAATTTGAATCTGGCTAGAAATTTTGGGCTGTATGCTGTTTGGGACAGATTTGGAGGCTGACTTGTGGGTCTACTAGGTTGACGTGTAGTTTGGCTTTGTCAACTTAGTCCACAAATGATTCTAGCAGCAGTGACCCATGGATGTTAATCCAACGGCCGTGCTGCTTCTTCAATATCTGATCTTCTTGCTCCAGCCGCCCAAACCAGCTCCGGTGGGACTGCCTGCTCCTGCCTCCCATGGCCGGCTGTGCTGACGCACAGGCCGCACCGCCCCACCCTACTTCATTGCTGGTCAGGCCATTCCTCTACTCACCCACACCTCATGTTATTTTCCGGCGACGGCAGCCGGACCAGTAAACCCTCGTACTCCCCACCGCGTGGGCAACCATTGCCGAGTCTTCCCCGGTTCTGTGTCGTTCCCTTCCTAGGCCTCGTCGTCGTCACCGCCATGGTGCTCTCGGCGCGGCCTGGTCAACATGGTCAATGAACGACATCCATCGGTCATGGACTGTACGCGCAAAATAATGATTCCTCCACCTGACAGCTGGGACCCACCGGAAGGGCCTCTGTATTTCGCGAAAAAGACGTTCCCCCCGCTGACATGTCGAACCCACCAGCTATATCTTCGCACAAAAGGAAGTGCCTCCTTATTATGCATAAAAAAATGAATACCACCCTGCTAGCTGGGACCCACCATAGTGGGAGGATGACTTGTGGGCCAACTAAGTTGACGGGGACGGAGGGCTTTGTCAATTTAGTCAATATGAACGATTCTAGCTCCAGTGAACGTACGATGTCCATCCAACGGCCGTAGTTCTTCTTCAACATCTGGTCTTCTTGCTCCAGCCGCCCAAGGCAGCGTCGGTCGTGCCGCATGCTCTTGCCTCCCATGGCCGGCTGTGCTGCCGCGGAGGCCTCACCGCCCCCTACTATTCCCACCGCTGGCCAGGCCATGCGGCGACGGCAGCCTCACACCGCAGCCGAACTAGTGAACCCTCGTACTCCTCTCGCGCGGGCTTCCACTGCCGCGTCTTCCCCGGCTCTGCGCCGTCCCCTTCCTAGGCCTCGCCGTCGTCCACCGCCGTGGTGCTCTCGGCGCGGCCTGGTCAACGTGGTCAAGGAACTACTTCCATCGGACGTGGACTGTACGTGGAGAGGCTGACAGCTAGGTCCACGGCCGCAGCAAGGAAGTTCCTCCTTATTACGCGGAAAATAATGATTCCTCCACCTGACAGCTGGGACCCACCGGACGGGCCACTGTATTTCGCAGAAAAAACATTTCCCACTGACTGCTGGGAGCTTCATCTTCACACGCAAGGAAGTGCGTCCGGGCAAAAAAATGATTCGCCCCCCTGACTGCTGGGACCCACCAGCTACACCTTCGCACGCAAGGAAGTGCGTCCGGGCAAAAAAAAAACGATTCGCCCCCTGACTGCTGGGACCCACCGGCTACATCTTCGCACGCAAGGAAGTGCGTCCGAGCAAGAAAAAACGATTCGCCCCCCTGACTGCTGGGACCCACCAGCTATATCTTCGCACACAAGGAAGTGCCTGACAGTGGGACCCACCTGGTCGAAGCGTACGTAGCGTTGTCATTCTGGTCGTGAACGTGTACGTACATATATACTGGTCGATGTAGAGACGCGCACGTGTAGTAGTAGAGGCGCGTATGTGTCATAGTAGAGGCGCGCACGTAGCATGTACACGTACGTACAGCGGCCAGGGTGCAAGAAAGAAAATACGGCCACGTTGTGTACATACGGGCGGAGTCTCGAACGCCTACTCGCGCATACGTACGGCGAGGGCTCATGTACATGGCTGGGTCGAAACGGAGAAACAACGTCATCGTCGTGTTCATGGGGAGGCAACGAAATGCATCGTGTTCACGGGGAGGCAACGGAATGCCTCGTGTTCATGGGGAGGCAACGGAATGCGTCGTCTTCATCGGGAGGCAACAGAACGTGTGGGAGCCAACCGGCTGGGTCGGAACGGAATGCGTGGTCGTGTTCATCGGGAGGTCTTGGACGGAACAGGCGATGGAAACAAGGCCTGGTGTATCGCGGAACGGAGGAAACGGACCTCCTATGTTCGGAACAGGGTCTTGTTGATCGGCAAGGGTGTGGCGTACCGCAAAACGGAAGAAACTGACCTCCTATGGTCAAAACGGGGGTCCTATTGATCGGGAGGGGTGTGGCATACTGCAAAACGGAGGAAACGAACCTCCTACGGTCGAAACAGGGGTCCTGTTGATCGGGAGGGGTGTGGCGTACCGCAAAACGGATGAAACAGACTTGTGTTGGAGCGCTACGGTCGAAACAGGGGTCCTGTTCATCAGGAGGGGTGTGGCATACCGCAAAACGGGACTCCACGGGATACTGTTCATCTCCACCGTCGACCTCCTCCAGCCTCCACGGGCTACCGTCGACCTCCTCCAGCCTCCGTGGGCTCCTGTTCATCCAGCCTCCACTGCGCGCTACTCCACCGGCTACTATTCAACCACCCCTCCATGGGCACCCCTCTACCGTCAACTGTTCAGCCAGCCCTCCACACCACGGGGTCCTATTCAGCCACCCCTCCATGGGCACCCCTCCATCGTCTACTGTTCATCCAGCCCTCCACCACACCACGGGGTCCTGTTCATCCAGAGGCGACGCCACCGCTCAGTGTTCATCCACCCCCCCGCCCCGCAACGCTCACTGTTCATCCAATCGATCGGCTTCAGTTAGCAGCAATAGCGAAGGAATCGCTCAATCGGGTTCAGTTAACAGCCATCGATCAATCGCTCGGGTTCAGTAACGCGTAGCCTGCAGTGCAATTGCTCGGGTTTAGTTAGAGCCCAACGCCTCGCCCGGGTTCAGTTAGAGCCAACGCCTCACAAACACACGCGTACGTGTATGAGAGAAACGCCATCGCTCGGCCCCCGACCTCCCACCGTAACCGGAAACTCCCCGAAATTTTCCTCCCCCTCGCTTCTGCCACGGTTTTTTCCGTCATGGACGACCAAAAGAATGTTTTTTGTCATAGAAGTAGGAGCCCACCACATCTATGATGATACCGGGTTTTGTCACAATTATCGTCATAGAAGTGTCATATGTATGACAGAAAAAAAATTCGTTCGGCCCAAAATGTCACGGATGTGTCTTTTTTGTAGTGCCCCACTAATCCCTAGCAGATCTTGTTACTCTTGGGTGTTTGAGCACCCTAGACGGTTGAGGTCACCGCGGAGCCATAGTCCATTGTGGTGAAGCTTCGTGGTGTCGTTGGGAGCCTCCAATTAAGTTGTGGAGATTGCCCCCACCTTGTTTGTAAAGGTTCGGTCGCCGCCTTCAAGGGCACCAATAGTGGAATCACGGGATCTCTCATTGTGTGAGGGCGTGAGGAGAATACGGTGGCCCTAGTGGCTTCTTGGGGAGCATTGTGCCTCCACACCGCTCCAACAGAGACGTACTTCCCCTCAAAAGGAAGGAACTTCGGCAACACATCCTCGTCTTCACTGGCTCCACTCTTGGTTATCTCGTGCCTTTACTTGCGCAAGCTTATTTGTGTTGTATCCCTTGCTTGCTTGTGTGCTTGTTGTTATTGCATCATATAGGTTGCTCACCTAGTTGCATATCTAGACAACCTATTTTGATGCAAAGTTTAATTTGGTAAAGAAAAGCTAAAAATTGTTAGTTGCCTATTCACCCCCCCTCTAGTCAACTATATCGATCCTTTCAATTGGTATTAGAGCCTCATCTCTTTATTAAGGACTTTGCCGTCCGAAGAGTATGGTTGACACCGTAGACGGTGGGGAGGAGCACTCTGGTGTGAATCCGAGCTCGTCTACGGCCGATGGGGGAACCGCGGTTTCTCGTGAGGAATTCAATGTGGCTTTGGACACATTGAAAACCTCCATGACAACCGAGGTTGAAAGCATGTTTAATAAATTCTTAGAAGGACTTAAACTATCTACCTCGCCAATGAAAGTGGGTGATCCCACTAACAAGGTGATGGATGCTAACTCCGACAAGGGGGAAGCTACTAGTGAAAAGGGTCCTTCTACTAGTGGTAGAAATGGCACTGGCATCTTTGCCCATGTGGAACTTCCAATTTATGGAGGACCGATTCCCTCTACTCATTTAAATTATGCCGGCCCTCCTCCTAAGATTGTGAAAAATGAGGACTTTGATTCTTGGGTTTATCGCTTCAAGCGTCATTTAAATCATGTGAATACTAATCTTTGGAGAATCATTGAAGAAGGTTTCTATCCACATGACCGAAGCAACTTCACCCCTAGAGAAGCCGTGGATAATCAATTCAATGAGAATGCTCTCTTCATCATCCAAGATGTAGTTCCACCAGAAGATCTCCCTCATCTTTGAACCTTCGCCATGGCCAAAGATGCATGGCATTGTGTTGTTTCCCTCTATAAGGGAAGCTCTAGCATTCAACGCTCCAACTATGAAGTGGTGCAAGATGAAGCCGGTGAGTTTGCAATAAAGAAGATGAAGCACCTTGTGAGCTCTCTCGAAGAGTAACCAAACTCGCGGTCTCACTCCGAGATCATGGGAGCAAGGACACAGATGACAATTGGATCAAGCGCAAGTTCCTCAAAGCAATGATGCCTTACCACAAGGCCATGTCCTCCGTCATCCTTCAAAGACCGGACTTCCACTCCTTGACCTCAAATGAAGTGTTGGATGAGTTTGTGGCAATGAGGATCTTGGACAAGACCGCCGACAACGCGGTGTTGCATTCTCAAAGGGCAAAGAAGCCCAACCTTGCCTTGAAGGCCAAGGTCATTGTGGAAGAAGAGGAAGATGAGGAGTGCAACCCCAAAGATACAAAATATGATTATCATGAGCACATGGCTCTTGCTTCAAGGCAATTTTGGAGCAAGAAGAACACAAGGCCCAACTTAAACAAGAACAACTCAAGCAAGGTCAAGCAACGTGTGAGAACATGTTACAATTGTGGCAATGTGAGCCACTTTGTTGTGGATTGCCCTTACGAGAAGCGGGAAGACAATGGTGGCAAGCTCATCCGAAAAGATAAAGCCAAGTCCTTCCCCAACAAGAACAACTTCACCAAAAAGACTCCTACTTGAGGGTTGGTGGTTCAAGAAGAATATCATGAGGATGACGATGATGAAGAAGATAGTGAAGCATGATACGTCTCCGTCGTATCTACTTTTTAAACACTTTTGCCCTTGTTTTGGACTCTAACTTGTATGATTTGAACGGAACTAACCCAGACTGACGCTGTTTTCAGCAGAATTGCCATGGTGTTGTTTTTTGTGCAGAAAATAAAAGTTCTCGGAATGACCTGAAACTCCACGGAACACCTTAGAAAAAATAAAGAAAAATCGTAGCCAAAGATGAAGGCCAGGGGGGCCACACCCTGTCCATGAGGGTGGGGGGCGCCCCCCTGGGCGCGCCCCCCTACCTCGTGGGCCCCCTGGTGGCCCTCCGACGCCAACTCCAACTCCATATATTGGCTTTCGGGGAGAAAAAAATCAGAGAGAAGAAATCATCGTGTTTTACGATACGGAGCCACCGCCAAGCCCTAATCTCTCTCGGGAGGGCTGATGTGGAGTCCATTTGGGGCTCCGGAGAGGGGGATTCGTCACCGTCGTCATCATCAACCATCCTCCATCACCAATTTCATGATGCTCACCGCCGTGCATGAGTAATTGCATCGTAGGCTTGCTGGACGGTGATGGGTTGGATGAGATTTATCATGTAATTGAGTTAATTTTGTTAGGGTTTAATCCCTAGTATCCATTATGTTCTGAGATTGATGTTGCTATGACTTTGCTATGCTTAATGCTTGTCACTAGGGCCCGAGTGCAATGATTTCAGATATGAACCTATTATGTTTTCATGAATATATGTGTGTTCTTGATCCATCTTGCAAGTCTATAGTCACCTACTATGTGTTATGACCCGTCAACCCCGAAGTGACAATAATCGGGACCACTCCCGGTGATGACCGTAGTTTGAGGAGTTCATGTATTCACTATGTGCTAATGCTTTGTTCCGGTTCTCCATTAAAAGGAGGCCTTAATATCCCTTAGTTTCCAATAGGACCCCGCTGCCATGGGAGGGTAGGACAAAAGATGTCATGCAAGTTCTTTTCCATAAGCACGTATGACTATATACGGAATACATGCCTACATTACATTGATGAACTGGAGCTAGTTCTGTGTCACCCTATGTTATGACTGTTACATGACGAACCGCATCCGACATAATTATCCATCGCTAATCCGGTGCCTACGAGTTTTCCATATACTGGTTCTCGCTTATTTACTTTTCCGTTGCTACTGTTGCAATCACTACAAAATACCAAAAACATTACTTTTGTTGTCTTTACTTTTTGTTACCGTTACCACCACTATCATATTACTTTGCTACTAAACACTTTGCTGCAGATACTAAGTTTCCAGGTGTGGTTGAATTGACAACTCAGCTGCTAATACTTGAGAATATTCTTTGGCTCCCCTTGTGTCGAATCAATAAATTTGGGTTGAATACTCTACCCTTGAAAACTGTTGCGATCCCCTATACTTGTGGGTTATCAAGACCTTTTTGTGGCACCGTTGTCGGGGAGCATAGCTCTATTCTTTGAGTCACTTGGGATTTATATCTGATTGACACTATGAAGAACTTGAAAGATGATTGAACTACTATTTTGCCCTCAACTACGAGGGGAGGTAAGGGACTGCCATCTAGCCTTGCACTAGATTCTGCTTCTGTTATGAGTAAGTTTGCAACACCTAAACCTACTACTGCTATGAATTCTGATATGTCGCATGTTATTGATGACGCCACTTCTGCTATGCATGATACTTTTGTTGAAACTACTTCTATGCTTGATACTACTGTGCCCCTTGGTGAATTTCTTGATGAGCAAATTGCTAGGTCTAGAGAAAGAGAAATTATTGAACCTGAACACGATGATGTTAGTGATGATGACACTATGCCTGCTATTCCTGAGGGTTATCTTTTTGATGCTGAATCTTCAGCAGCTATTCTTGCTTGCCAGGATAGACATGAACTTAAGAGGTTGCTAGTTAAATGGAGTAAAGAATCTTTTAGAGATAGAATGAGACCCGACCCTGCTTTTGCTACTTCACCTATTTGTGTTCCTGATAAGGATTATTATGATTTTTCTGTTGATCCAGATATAATTACTTTGGTTGAATCTGATCCTTTTTATGGCTATGAATCTGAAACTGTTGTGGCACATATTACTAAGTTAAATGATATAGCTGCCCTGTTTACTAATAATGAGAGATCGCGCTACCTTTATTTACTCAAAATATTTCCGTTCTCATTAAAGGGTGATGCTAAGATATGGTTTAATTCTCTTGATTCTGGTTGTGTGCAAAGTCCCCAGGATATGATTTATTACTTCTCTGCTAAATATTTCCCTGCTCATAAGAAACAAGCTGCCTTGAGGGAAATATACAATTTTGTGCAAATTGAAGAAGAGAGTCTCCCACAAGCTTGGGGGAGGCTTCTCAAGTTACTTAATGCTTTGCCTGATCATCCTCTTAAGAAACCTGAAATATTTGATATCTTATGCTTCCAGAGATTTCCTGGATAGTTGTGCTGGTTCTGTTTTCAGGGAAAGAACACCGGATGATGCTGAAATTCTATTGAATAATATGTTGGCAAATGAAAATAATCGGGAACATCCTGAGCCACCTCCTGAGCCAGTTCCAGAGCCAATTACCGAGTCTATTCCTAAACCAAATCCAAAGAAGGGAGGTGTTCTATTTCTCAGTCCCGAAGATATGCAAGAGGCAAAGAAATCTATGAAAGAAAAAGGTATTAAAGCTGAAGATGTTACGAATTTACCTCCTATTGAAGAAATACATGGTCTTAATTTACCACCTGTTGAAGAAGTATATGATCTCAACTACTTATTTAATGAAGAACCTCCCGATATCCCGACACAGGTAGTAAAGGTAAATTCTCTCTATAGATATGATAAAGCTGAAGTCCCTCCTACTAAAATTGCTAGTCAGTGCTTGGATGAGTTTGATGACTTTATGTTTAAGCAAGATGACTTTAATGCTTATTTTGGTAGACAATTAAAACAGAATACCTTTATGATTAAATGCTTGGGTGATTATATGGCTGATATTAGAGGTGAACTTAAACTTGTTAGCAAACATGCTTCTATGGTTACCACTCAAGTAGAACAAGTACTTAAAGCTCAGAAAGAAGTGCTCGATGAAATTAATAGTAAAAAAAATGATTATGCTGTTATAGTGGCTACTAGAACTGGTAGAATGACTCAGGAACCTTTGTATCCTGAAGGCCACCCTAAGAGAATCAAGCAAGATTCTCAGAGAAACAATATTGATGTACCTAGTTCTTCTAAGAGGAAGAAAAAGAAAAATGATAGGACTTTGCAAACTTCTAGTGAACCTATTGCTGAACCACCTGAGAATCCAAATGACATCTCTGTTTATGATGCTGAAACACAATCAGGTGATGAACATGAATCTAGTGATAATGTTAATGATAATGTTCATGTTGATGCTCAACCTAGTAATGATAATGATGTAGAAGTTGAACCTGCTGTTGATCTTGATAACCCACAATCAAAGAATCAACATTATGATAAAAGAGACTTCATTGCTAGGAAACATGGTAAAGAAAGGGAACCATGGGTTCAGAAACCCATGCCTTTTCCTCCGAAACCATCCAAGAAAAAGGATGATGAGGATTTTGAGCGCTTTGCTGAAATGATTAGACCCATTTTTTTGCGTAAGCGATTAACTGATGTGCTCAAAACAAATCCTTATGCTAAGTATATGAAGGATATCATTACTAATAAAAGAAAAATACCTGAAGCTGAAATTCCACCATGCTTGCTAATTATTCTTTTAAGGGTGGAATACCAAAGAAACTTGGAGATCCCGGAGTACCTACTATACCTTGCTCCATTAAGAGAAATTATGTTAAAACTTCTTTATGTGATCTTGGAGCCGGTGTCAGTGTTATGCCTCTCTCTTTATATCATAGACTTGATTTGAATAAGTTGACACCTACTGAAATATCTTTGCAAATGGCTGATAAATCAACTGATATACCTGTCGGTATTTGTGAGGATGTGCGTGTTGTGGTTGCAAACGTTACTATTTTAACAGACTTTATTATTCTTGATATTCCCAAGGATGATAGTATGTCTATTATTCTTGGAAGACCTTTCCTTAATACTGCAGGGGCTGTTATTGATTGCACCAAAGGCAATGTCACTTTTCATGTTAATGGCAATGAGCACATGGTACATTTTCCGAGAAAACAACCTCAAGTTTATAGTATCAACTCTATTGGAAAAATTCCATCGATTATATTTGGAGGTTTTGAATTTCCTCTCCCTACTGTAAAGAAAAAGTATGATATTGTTATTGTTGGGGATTTTCATATCCTCGTTGAGGTAACTTAGTGTTATTCGAAATTTCTCCGGCCCCGTGATTATTCGGAATGAGTTTGTTAACAAGACTTGATCAACCTTGTTAGTGGGTTCATTTTGATGATCACGAGATGGATGAAACTAGAAGCACAACCTTCTGTACCCTCTTTATATTTTCTGTTATTTAGTAGAAATAAAGTAAAATAGTATTTTTCTGTCTGTCTCCTGACTTATCCGTGCAATATAAAAATAACCCGAAAAGAAAAGTCCTCGGAATGCCATGCCAATTTAATATGATTTTTTCGGGAATATTTGAGGATTTACTGTGCAAAAATTACCACGGGGGGAGCTGTCACCTGGCCACGAGGGTGGAAGGCGCGCCCTACCCCCCTGGGCGCTCCCCCTGCCTCGTGGGCCCACGGTGGCCCTCCTCCACTTATTCTTGCACCCATCTTCTTCCTCTGCTTCACACAAACACGAAAAACTAACTCAAGCATGAGTTCCAGCCCCCGTTGTTGTGATTTTTGATCTCCTTGCTCAAAGCACCTCTTGCAAAATTGCTTGGGGAGATTGTTCCTTGGTATGTGACTCCTCCATTGGTCCAATTAGTTTTTTGTTCTAGTGCTTTATTCATTGCAAATTTTTGCTGCATAGGTGACCATGTTCTTGAGCTTGCATGTCAAATTTATATGGTTCCAAGTAGCTCTAATGCTTTATATAGGCTCTAGGCACTTGTGGGAGTTGTTACTACCAATTTTATTGAAGTTGGTTCACTTTTATTTGAAGTTACTAAAAATTTCAGATTGTTTCAGAAATAATGAAGAGACTTTTGAGGGGCTCATCGAGCCGAAGCTCTAAGGAAAAACAAAAGGAAGAAGAGGAGAAGCCCAAATTCAATTTGCCCCGCACCACGGAGGTCCGGCCGTGTGAATGGCCTTCCGATGACTTCTTGAGGAGAGCTGGGATTTATGAGGATTTCTATTTATTGATTGAGAACGCCGGCCTCACCGACTTCCTCCACGACCAACGTCATCAGTATCTCTTACTCACAAATACTTTTGTGCAAAACTTCTACTTTTTCCCTAAGAAATCACCTCCGACAGTAGAGTTTCATTTATATGACATTGTTAAAGAGATGACATTAGCTGAATTCTGCGAGGTTTGCAGAATACCCTTTGAGGGCACCTTAGATGAACCCCACTGTAATGAAGTAGAAGCTTTTATTAACACTATCACTGTGGGAGAAACCAGGAAGGTTTCTAATGCAAGGATCACTAGCATACATTATCCTGTTTTACGCTACTTTGCCTTATTTGCTAGTCGTTGCTTGATTGGACGCGGGAACTATGGGAACCTTAGTATTCCTGATATTATTATTTTGCTCCATGGTTTATACCGCAATAACTCTGTTAGTATGGGTGGAATTGTTGCTAGACGGTTAAGTCTGAACCGTACTAAGGGCCCCATCTTTGGAGGCATTTATGCTTCACGCCTAGCTGAACATTTTGAAATACCTATTAGGCATGTGGAGAAAGAAGAAACAACACTGCCCCGTGCTTATTTAGATTATAAGAGTATGATAGCGCATGATTTTCTTGTTAAGAGTCACGATGGGGAGCTTAAATATAAATTATACTTTGATAAACATCACCCTAAGACTATTACTTTGCCTGCTCCTTCTTTGTTTAACTTGTCTGCAGAACCTCACATCGTTTCGTGGTCGGCTGTTCAAGCCTATCGGAACCCTGCACCAGCCCCGGAGCCGGAGCCACAAGATGAGCCTCCACGACTATCTGTTTATTCTTGGGATCCAGAGGAGGCTGCTAGCCAGTGGCAGCCGGAGTCTTCTTCATCGCAGTACGACCCCAGCTTCACCTACGGGTATCCGCTAGGCTATCCCTGGCAATAGACCAACTTAGGCCAAAAGCCTAAGCTTGGGGGAGTACGTATTTCCCACCGACATTACATTTATGTTCACACACACTCATTGCTAGATGTCGGTGCTCATACTTTTTCACTGTAATATCCATGCTAGTTTATTTTCTTTTCCTACTTTCTTCTTGTGTGCTTGATAAACCTTAAGAAAAAACCAAAAAAAATTAGTTAGTCTACTTTCCATGCTTGTAGTAGAGTTAAAAAGAAAACCCAAAAATATTTCTCGTTCTTCTTTTACTTGTTGGGAGCTTTCCCGTGTAAATAGTTTTTGTTTCTTTTCTTTTCTTTGGGGGTTGAGAAGACCTTATTGAAAATGTTTAGTGGCTCTTATATGCATGATTGTTTATTTAACTTAGAGCCCATATTACTTGTCTTCTCTCTTGAGTTGAATGCTTGCAGATTCTAGCTTAGTCCAATGCACGTGCACTCTTATTATTATACACACCGTTCGGTCATGCAAGTGAAAGGCAATAATGATGATATATGATGGACTTATTGGGATAAGAAAAGCTGGTATGAACTCGACCTCTCTTGTTTTTGTAAATATGATGATTCACCATTCCTGATTCAGCTATTTTGAAATAAACATATTTGCAATGACATTTAGAGATTATATTTGCTTGTGCCATGCTTGATTAGCTATGAGTTATAATGGTTTACCTTGCGTGCCAACATGCTATTAGAATGATTATGATGTGGTATGATGGGATGGTATCCTGCTTTAAATGTATTGAGTGACTCGACTTGGCACATGTTCACGCATGTAGTTGAATCAAATCAACATAGCCTTCATGATATTTATGTTCATGGTGGACTATATCCTACTCATGCTTGTATTCGGTGTAAATTAATTTTAATGCATGTTTACGACTGTTGTCGCTCTCTCAGTTGGTCGCTTCCCAGTCTTTTGCTAGCCTTCACCTGTACTAAGCGGGAATACTGCTTGTGCATCCAAACTCCTTAAACCCCAAAGTTATTCCATATGAGTCCACTATACCTACCTATATGCAGTATTTACCTGCCGTTCCAAGTAAATTTGTATGTGCCAAACTCTAAACCATCCAATAAACATTCTATTTTGCATGCTCGAATAGCTCATATGTCAACTAGAGCTGCCCTTATCTTCCGTGTTAGGCGGGTTATTCTCAAGAGGAGTGGAATCCGCTCCTCATTCACGAGAAAATGGCTGGTATCCGGGATGCCCAGTCCCATGCTTCGTGCAAACTAAATCAAAATAACTGCAAACAAAACTTCCCTTGGGACCCGTTGAATGTTGGAGGCACTCGTTGTTTCGAGCAAGCCATGGATTGATGCTTGTGGAGGAAGGGGAGTATAAACTTTACCATTCTGTTTGGGAACCGCCTATAATCTGTTTAGCATGGAAGATATCGTCGTCTTTTAGTTGTTATGTTGACAATGAAAGTATGCCGCTCAAAATATAATTTATCTCTATTTCAAAACTGAGCTCTGGCACCTCTACAAATCCCTGCTTCTCTCTGCGAAGGGCCTATCTATTTACTTTTATGTTGAGTCATCACCCTTCTTATTAAAAAGCACCCGCTGGAGAGCACACTGTCGTTTGCATTCATTATTATTGGTTTATATTGGGTATGACTTGACTGGATCTCTTTTACCATGAATTACAATGTTTAGTCAGTCCTTGATCTTTAAAGGTGCTCTACATTTATGTTTTGCGGTCTCAGAAAGGGCTAGCGAGATACCATTTTTGTTATATCATATTATGATTATTTTGAGAAAGTGTTGTCATCCGAGTTTTATTATTATAGCTCGCTAGCTGATTATGCTATTGATATGAGTAATTATGAGACCTACGTGTTATTGTGAGTATGGTTAGTTCATAAGAAACTTGAATGCTGGCTTTTCATATTTACAACAACAAGAGCAAACAGAGTTTGTAAAAGTTTTTCTTTTTCTCTTTCAGTTTGTCAACTGAATTGCTTGAGGACAAGCAAGGGTTTAAGCTTGGGGGAGTTGATACGTCTCCGTCGTATCTACTTTTCCAAACACTTTTTCCCTTGTTTTGGACTCTAACTTGTATGATTTGAATGGAACTAACCCGGACTAACGCTGTTTTCAGTAGAATTGCCATGGTGTTGTTTTTTGTGCAGAAAATAAAAGTTCTCGGAATGACCTAAAACTCCACAGAACACCTTAGAAAAAATAAAGAAAAATCATTGCCAAAGAAGAAGGCCAGGGGGCCCACACCCTGTCCACGAGGGTGGGGGGCGCCCCCCTGGGCACGCCCCCTACCTCGTGGGCCCCCTGGTGGCCCTCCGACACCAACTCCAACTCCATATATTGGCTTTCGGGGAGAAAAAAAATCAGAGAGAAGAAATCATCGTGTTTTACGATACGGTGCCGCCGCCAAGCCCTAATCTCTCTCGGGAGGGCTGATCTGGAGCCCGTTCGGGGCTCCGGAGAGGGGGATTCGTCGCTGTCGTCATCATCAACCATCCTCCATCACCAATTTCATGATGCTCACCGACGTGCGTGAGTAATTGCATCATAGGCTTGCTAGACGGTGATGGGTTGGATGAGATTTATCATGTAATCAAGTTAGTTTTGTTAGGTTTTGATCCCTAGTATCCATTATGTTCTAAGATTGATGTTGCTATGACTTTGCTATGCTTAATGCTTGTCACTAGGGCCCTAGTGCCATGATTTCAGATATGAACCTATTATGTTTTCATGAATATATGTGTGTTCTTGATGCTATCTTGCAAGTCTATAGTCACCTACTATGTGTTATGATCCTGCAACCCCGAAGTTACAATAATCGGGACCACTCCCGGTGATGACCGTAGTTTGACGAGTTCATGTATTCACTATGTGCTAATGCTTTGTTCTGGTTCTCTATTAAAAGGAGGCCTTAATATCCCTTAGTTTCCAATAGGACCCCGCTGCCATGGGAGGGTAGGACAAAAGATGCCATGCAAGTTCTTTTCCATAAGCACGTATGACTATATACGGAATACATGCCTACATTACATTGATGAACTGGAGCTAGTTCTGTGTCACCCTATGTTATGATTGTTACATGACGAACCGCATCCGGCATAATTATCCATCGCTAATCCGGTGCCTACGAGTTTTCCATATACTGGTTCTCACTTATTTACTTTTCCGTTGCTACTGTTACAATCACTACAAAATACCAAAAACATTACTTTTGCTGTCTTTACTTTTTGTTACCGTTACCACCACTATCATATTACTTTGCTACTAAACACTTTGCTGCAGATACTAAGTTTCCAGGTGTGGTTGAATTGACAACTCAGCTGCTAATACTTGAGAATACTCTTTGGCTCCCCTTGTGTCGAATCAATAAATTTGGGTTGAATACTCTACCCTCGAAAACTGTTGTGATCCCCTATACTTGTGGGTTATCAAAGCCATGGCCATGGCCTCCGTTGCCATTGCCACAACTCCACGGGTGTTCCTCTTCGACTCACCCCGTGAGAACATCACCGCCAAGTGTCTCATGGCTAAAGCCACCAATAAGGTAACTCCCAACATCAAAACCACCATCATTACTAATCCCTCCTTGATGGATGGCATTGATGAAAGTGAGGGGTCTAATGAGGAAGTGAATGAATTTGAGTCTTTTATGAGTAAGCTCAAGGGCAAATCCAAGAAGCACTTTGTTGCTCTCTTGGAACAACTTGGTGAAGCCAATGACATGATCGAGACTCATGAAGAAACCATCTCTAAGATGGAAGGTCATAGTCATGACTATGCCGATGAGATATCTGATCTCTCTAATGCTCTTGAGGAAGAGTATGGGCATCGTTTGGCTCTTGAGGAGTCACACAACGATGACCATGCTAAATTAAAGAAATATCTTGATCATGCTCTTGTTGTATCTCGTATGCTAAATTCCGAGAAGGCTAAACTTGGGGTTGACCATGCTAGACTCAAGGAGGAGTTTGATTTACTCGACAAGGCCCACAATGTCTTGAAGGGTGCTCATGCTAGCCTCAAGGAGTCTCATGATCAACTCCCAGTGAAGCTAACCAAGGAAAAGTCACCTTTCCTCATATGGTATTAATTGATAATGCAAATGCCACTAATCCGTGTTGTGAGCATGTGCATCTTGTGGAGGAGAATGCCAAGTTGAAGGATCAACTTGAGAAAGGCCTTGTGACGTGCATACAAGGTGAGAAGAACCTCAATGATCTTTTGAGTAATCAAAAGGAAGTTGTGTCCAAGGAGGGAGTTGGGTTCACACCCAAGTCCAAGAACAAGAAGAAGAATGACAAGACCAAACGACCTCCCCCTCTCAAGCAAAATTTTGTGAAGGAGGGAGAGGGTGCTCCCAAGGAGAAGAAGAACAATGTGAAGGGTGGTGATGTCAAAAAGGGCAATGCCACCCCTTCCAACAAAGCCGGCGACTTTAACCCTTCTTATGTGTTGTGCCGTGCTAGTGATGGGCATGTTTATGCTAAATTTGTTGGTTCTCCCTATGAGTACATTGAATGGTCTATTTGGGTTCCTAAGACCCTTGTTACTAACATCAAAGGACTCATTACAAAATGGGTACCTAAAACCAAGCATTGATCTCTTGTAGGTGTTTGCTTCTAGTGGGGGATAATGGTTGCTCGATAGTGGAGCAACAAATCATATGACCGGAAGCAAGGACTTGGTGGTGGACGTGCACAAGATCCCTTCTATGCCCACCAACATCGAGTGGGGTGACGCCTCTTCTCTAAGGTATTGGGTCTTGGCAAGGTTGTCATTTCTCATGATCTAACAATCGAGAAAGTCATGCTTGTTGAGTCCCTTGCTTACAATCTACTTTCCGTTCGTCAACTTGCACTCATGGGCTTTGCCACTTTCTTTGATATTGATACCGTGGCCCTCCTGTGGAGCAAGACTCTTAAAGTAGCCTTTGTTGGGCATGTCGAGAATGGTCTTTACGTGATTAACTTTCCGGAGAGACCCACTAAGACCACGACATGCCCAATGGCTAAAGTTGATGTGGGATGGCTTTGGCATTGCCATTTAGTCCACGTCAATATGAGATCTTTGCAAAGTCTTGTCAAGGGGGACCATGTCCGTGGACTAACAAATGTTAGTTTTGCCAAAGATCGTGCTTGCAGTGCTTGTATCGAAGGAAAGCTTCATGAGAAGGCTCACCCTCCCACGACTATCATCTACTCGAAGAGACCCTTGGAGCTCCTTCACATGGATCTCTTTGGGCCTCCATCCTTTTATAGTCTTAGGGGTATAAAGTATTGCTTGGTGATTGTGGATGATTATTCAAGATACATTTGGGTATATTTCTTCAAGAGGAAGAGTAAGACTCAACAAACCGTCATCGACTTTGCCAATGAAGCTCAACGTCAACATGATGCAAAGATCTTGACAATTAGGAGTGACAACGGCATCGAGTTCAAGAACTACACCTTGGATGAGTTTCTTAGTGATGAGGGGATCAAGCATCAATATTCTGCACCATATACCCCTCAACAAAATGGTGTCGCGGAGAGGAAGAACCGGACGTTGATGGATGCGGCAAGGACCATGATGGCAGAGTTCAAGTCTCCATAGAACTTTCAGGCCGAAGCCATCAACACAACATGTCATGCATCCAATCGGCTCTATCTCCGCAAAGGCTTGAAGAAGACTCCTTATGAAATACTTACCGGGAACAAGCCCAACCTCAAGTACTTCCGGGTGTTCGGGTGTAAGTGTTTCATTCTCAAGAAAGGTGTTTGTTTGTCTAAATTTGAGGCTAGAGCTTATGAGGGCATATTTGTTGGTTATGCTACAAACTCTCATGCTTACTGTGTCCTCAACAAGTCCACCGGACTCATTGAGGAGACGTGTAATGTAGAGTTTGACGAGAATAACGGCTCCCAAGTGGAGCAAAGTGGTACTTGTGATGTAGGTGATGAAATTCCCCCAAGCCATAAGAAGAATGGGTGTGCGTCATATCCTACCCATTGAGGAACCCCTTGTGGCTGAAGGATAAGGACAATGCTGTGGAGCCATCACCAACCCAAGACCCACACGCTTCTGAAGAACAAAGTGAAGGCCCTCAACCTCATGAACAAGATCAAGGGCAAGATCAACCTCAAGATGGTGGTGAACCACCAAATGATTCCCAAGGTCAAGTTCTCCCCCTCGAGCAAGTTCAAGATCAAGAGCAAGCTCAAGATCAAGAACAAGCTCAAGACGACGCTCAAGATGATCAAGTTACCCCTCCTCTTTTCACATCTGAGGAGGAATTAGAGCGTCGTGCCGCGAAGATTGCTTCCAAGCTCACTACCAAAGGTCATCTCATGGAGAATGTGGTTGGAAGCCTAAGAATAGGGGTAAGAACTCATAGACAATTAGCAAACTATTGTGAACATCACGCGTTTGTCTCTTATGTTGAACCTCAAAAGGTCTATGAGGTGCTCGAAGATCCGGATTGGCTCAATGCCATGCATGAAGAACTCAACAACTTCGAGTACAACAAGGTGTGGATATTGGTACCAAGACTATCGGGGAACCACAATGTCATTGGAACCAAGTGGATATTCAAGAACAAGCAAGATGCTCATGGGATCATTGTTCGCAACAGGGCAAGGTTGGTAGCACAAGGCTACTCCCAAGTCGAGGGTATCGACTACGGTGAAACCTTTGCTCCCGTTGCTCGCCTTGAATCCATTCATTTGTTGATTGCTTATGCTTCTCATCATAATTTCAAGTTGCAACAAATGGATGTGAAGAGTGCTTTTCATAATGGTCCTATTAATGAGTTGGTATATGTCAAGCAACCCCCCGGGTTCAAGGATCCCTACTTCCCCGATCATGTGTATCAACTTGATAAGGCACTCTATGGCCTCAAGCAAGCCCCATGTGCGTGGTATGACCACCTTACCGAGTTGTTGCAAGATCGTGGGTTTGAAGTCAGGCAAATCGATCCCACTCTTTTTACTAAGGAGGTCAAAGGGGAGTTGTTTGTGTGCCAACTATATGTTGATGATATTATCTTTGGTTCCCCTAACAAAGCTTTTAATGAGGAATTTGCCACTCTCATGACCTCTGAGTTCAAGATGTCTTTGATGGGAGAGTTGAAGTTCTTCCTCGGTTTCGATATCAAGCAGAGAAGAGAAGGTACCTTCATCCACCAAGCTAAATACACTCAAGACATGCTAAAAAGATTCAAGCTAAGTGATGTCAATCCGGCTACCACTCCAATGCCCACCAAGTGCCAACTTGACATTGATCCCAATGGTAAAGCAGTGGATCAAAAGGTATATCGCTCCATGATTGGCTCCTTGCTTTATCTTTGTGCATCTAGACCGGATATCATGTTGAGTGTGGGAATTTGTGCACGGTTTCAAGCCGTACCTAAGGAAAGTAACTTTGTGGTGGTCAAGTGAATCTTTCGATATTTGGCTCATACCCCAAACTTTGGCTTATGGTACCCAAGAGGAGACAACTTTGATCTTTTGGGCTATACAGATTCAGATTGGGCGGGAGACAAAGTGGATAGGAAGTCCACCTCGGGAGGGTGCCAATTACTTGGTTGCTCTTTAGTGAGTTGGTCTTCCAAGAAGCAAAGCTGTGTATCTCTCTCGTCCATCGAAGCAGAGTATGTGGCTGCCGGTAGTTGCTGTGCTCAACTTCTATGGATGAGGCAAACTTTGAAGGATTACGGTGTCATGTGTGACGAAGTGCCTCTTTGGTGTGACAATGAAAGTACCATCAAGATCTCTCTCAACCCGGTGCAACACTTCAAGACGAAGCATATTGAGATTCGGTATCATTTCATCCGGGATCACATTATGCAAGGGGAGATCAAGCTCAAGTATGTCAACACCCATGATAACCTTGCAGATATTTTCACGAAGCCCTTGGACGAAGCAAGATTTCGCGAGTTAAGGCATGAGCTAAATATCATTGATTCGAGCAATGTTGTTTGAACCCTTGCACACCCCACCATACTCAACTTGTTATCTTGTTTAGGTGTAGGCATAGACATAGGGGGAGTGTTGTTCTCTCAATGAACTCTCCCTCCCCCCATTATGCATAAATTGATCAACTCTTTCACATTAGCCATTTTTATGGTACTTGTGCTTCAAAGACGAGGTTTGGTCATGGGCCCAAGGATAATTCTTCGCGGTGCCATACCAATCGACTCAAACATAGGTGGCTCCGGCCACCGCCTTCTCCTTGGAGAGGTTGTGTCTCGTTTTTTGTCCTTGTTGTCTCTTGCTTTTCTTTCTGTCTGCCGAGCTTGTGCTTGTGGTGTCTCGTTTGTTAGCTCGTTGGTGTGTTCGTTCGCTTAAAGGTTCCGTGCAAAGGTGTTTCTTCCTTTTGTTTGAAACTGCATTTTCTTGGGTTCACGGTACTACCGTGGCCTGCCACGGTACTACCACAAGGACACGGTACTACCGCAACCAGCACGGCACTAATTTTTTACTGCCACTGGTGGAGCAGTACTACCGCCCACGGCACGGTACTTCCACCCGGGCGGTACTACCGCAAGGACGCATGGTACTACTGCGGAGTAGCGAGCGCGTGGGGGTTAAGAGCGGGCAGGGGGAGTTCCAACTCCCCCATACCCATTCACTCTTTCTCCCCATGCCGCCTCTCTCTCTCTCCTGCCCAAGAACGGCGCCGGAGGCCCTCGCCGGATCTCCATCTCTGGCCGCTCTCCTCGGATTCCGATCGGTGGGATCGTTCCCCACCACTTCCTCTTGCCATGGAACAAGGTTTCTCCCCAAATCCCTCTCTTTTTGGTTCGTTCTTTTGCTTCTAGGTTTTTGGGGAGATGCATGTTGTTCTTGAGATTTTAGGCTAAATCTTTGCAAGAGTAGGATGTAGGAGAGTAGTAATGCGTAGAGATAGTACTTGATATGTTGCCCCGTGGTAGATTTGATCGACCGTAGTACCGCTTTGTTGTCATGGTTGTACTCAGATCCACTTGCAGTTTCGGATCTGAAACAGTGCGGTACTACCGCCCGCACGGTACTACCGTGACTAGGAGTGGCACTAAAACTTTAGTACCGCACGCAGTACTACCGTTGTTGTCAAACCTCTCATGTGGCAATTATCAAGTGCGAGTTCTACTAGTTTCACCGTTTTGCTGTGGTCTTTGCATTAATCCTTCTCGCATCTCTTGCGTGTTTGTTTTGTGGTGTGTGTTTTAGGTGGTGGCTCAGGTGCTCCTGCACGCCGTTCCAATCCAAGCCGTGACACGGGCTCCAAGCGTCTGCGAAATCAAGATGAAGCTCCGGGGGGCTCCAATGCCCCCCAACGCAGGACCAAGACCACCGCCACCAAGGACAAGGAACCCTCCATGGGCATGGATGAGATGCCACTTGCTGAGTTCATCTCTCGAAGGAAGATCAATCCCTATGTGCATCCTCATGCCAACTTCTGAGGGAATGACCTGTTCTGGACCAAGCAGCAGAATCTCATTTATCTGGATGTGATCAAGGCCAAGCAAAACATCTATGTGGATGTGCACTGGATCGACATGCATCATATGAGGCAAGAGAAGCACCGGGACTACTTTGGTGAGGATTTGGATCTAGTGGAGCAATTTGGCATTGAGCACATCATCTCTTTTCACAAAGACTTTGATCCTGAGATTGTGGCTCAGTTCTTTGCTTCGGTGCACTTTCATCCTAATGAGGAACGGACTATGACTTGGATGACCAATGGTCAGCAATTGACTGCTACGTGGAAGGAGTTCATGACTTTGCTTGGTGTTCAGGATGAGGGGCTCACCACACCCCAAGGTGTTCGTCCTCATGCCAATCCCGAGTCAGCCAACAAAACAAGATTCAGCCCTTCTATGTTGAGAAGAAGCTCTCTAGTGGCAAGTCATCTTGGGTGCTCAACTCCTTCCTTGACATCATGTACCGGATCTTCCGCAACACTCTCTTTCCATGCATTGGTGACAAGGACAAGGTGCATGCTTATCTTGTGGACATGATGCTCCCGTGTGAGGAAGTGCGCAACTCTCAGACGCTACCACTTGATGTCTCACATATCATGTGGTGTGAGCTTTGGTTTGCGGTATACAACCGCAAGGTCCCCATCTATGGACCTTATCTGTTTCATTTGATCTCGGCCACTTGTGAGAAGCTCTACCCTCAGGATGAGTTTGAGGCCCCTGGTTGGATTCGACATGATTCCATCAGGCTTCGTGTCAAGACTCAGTGGGCTAACACCACTTCTCGTGCTAAGGCCGCAGCTGCCATGGATGTGGATGCAGATGAGGATGAGGAGTAGGAAGTGGACGAGGACAGCTCTGAGGGTTACATCCCTCCCACCTCTGAGCCATCTTGGGCTAAGAGGCTGAAGAACAAGATGAAGGCCCTGTTCTGTATGCAAGCAAAGGGGTAATATTGGACTCATGTTGTCTCCAAGGAGAGTCGCCGCCGCGACAAGAAGATTATGAGGCTTTTTGGAGAGGATGTTTCTGGCGGTTCTGAGGAGCACATCGCTCCAGAGGCTGAGTGGATGGCAAAACAAGGCTTCAAGTGGACTGATTCTGAGGAGGACAACAAGGAGACCATTCCCGCTGCCGAGTCTGATGAGGAGCGTGCGAGTGATTACTCCGCTTGAGCCACCACTTGTGTTGTAGGTGTCCTCTCTGCCTTTTTGGCGTCTTGATGCCAAAGGGGGAGAGAGTGTAGGGATTTGCGAGTCTTGTGTTGTGCTTGTGTTTGCTTTGCTCGCGTTTGTTCCGTTGAACCTTGCTTGCTTTGGTTTAGTTTGCTCGTGAGACTTGTTCTATCATATGGTGTAAGACATATGCACTATATCGTACCTTATTGAGCTCATGATATATTGTGCTATTTATGTTATGCTCATATTTACTATCTTGTTTAGTGTTAGCCTTATTGTTGCAAGATATGCATTGTCTATAAAATATAGGGGGAGTGTTGATCCTAGTATACGTGCTATGCAGTCCAAAGCACTTATCTAGATAGCACACATCTAGGGGGAGCCCGTCTATATTTTAGAGATGTGGGGTTTTGCTTATGTTCTATATTATGTCCCCTTGTGCAAATCCCGTATTGTCATCAATCCACCAAAAAGGGAGAAATTGTAAGGGCATATTTATCCCTAAGGTGTTTTGGTGATTGATGACAATGCTTTTGCGGATTAATCGTGTGCCTTGAGTATTTCAGACGTTTCGTTACTAGGCACAAGACGGTTTCGTGCCCCTCGAAGACTATTGAGGACGACGTTTTTCTACGTTTCTTTTCGGTGGATTTGAGTCGTAGGAAAGCCATACTATTAAGAGGGGGTCCGCGTTGGAAAGTTTCGGGTGGAATCATCACATACACATTTACTCCCTCTGCACCGCCTTTCCCTTTGCGCTTTGGATCATCCTCCATTTTCTTCATATATATGCAAAGAGAAGGATTCCTAGTGTTGCTGTTCTAAGGCATGCAGTACTACTGCTCTTAGGAGCGGTAGTACCGCAGGTCCCCACGGTAGTACCGCACGCCCTTGCAGTAGTAACACTCCTAAGGAGCTGTAGTACCGTGGCCTCAGACCAGACTCAGCCGCTCGTGCAGCTGTAGGGGCGGATGTAATTTTTTACATCCGCGCCCTACGCGGTAGTACCGCCCCATGCACGCGGTAGTACTGTGAGTCCTGGTCTGGCACAGCAACATGAGCAGAAGTAGGGGCGGATGTAATTTTTTACATCCGCTCCCTGCGCGGTAGTACCGCATGCCATGTGCGGTAGTACCATGTCGGACTTTTGCATTGTTCGATTTTCAGCGGAAGTTGGCACGGATGTATTTTTATTCATCCGCGCCCTTCCCAGGCTAGTCCAATCCTGCCTTGCGGTAGTACCGCAAGGGGGAGCAGTAGTACCGCGTCAGCGGCAGTACCGCCCTCAGCCTTTGTGGTCCATGCCTGGGCTAGCTCCTGCCATAGCAGCGGTAGTACCGCGATCCGCCACGGTAGTACCGTGAGACCTTGCAGTAGTACCGCTTGTCTGGGGCGGTAGTACCGCATGTCGCGGACTGGTTAAGTGAATAATGGTTGGATTTTTCTCTCCACTATATAAGGGGTGTCTTCTTCCTCTAGTTGACTACCTCTTCCACCCCCAAGCTCCATTGTTGCTCCAAGCTCCATTTTCGCCCGATCTCTCTCCCTAGCCAATCAAACTTGTTGATTTGCTCGAGATTGGTTGAGAAGGCCCCGATCCACCAAGAGAAATTTGATTCCCCCCGCTAATCCCTAGCGGATCTTGTTACTCTAGGGTGTTTGAGCACCCTAGACGGTTGAGGTCACCGCGGAGCCATAGTCCATTGTGGTGAAGCTTCGTGGTGTCGTTGGGAGCCTCCAATCAAGTTGTGGAGATTGCCCCAACCTTGTTTGTAAAGGTTCAGTCGCCGCCTTCAAGGGCACCAATAGTGTAATCATGACATCTCGCATTGTGTGAGGGCGTGAGGAGAATACGGTGGCCCTAGTGGCTTCTTGGGGAGCATTGTGCCTCCACACCGCTCCAACGGAGACGTACTTCCCCTCAAAAGGAAGGAACTTCGGTATCACATCCTCATCTTCACCGGCTCCACTCTTGGTTATCTCGTGCCTTTACTTGTGCAAGCTTATTTGTGTTGTATATCTTGCTTGCTTGTGTGCTTGTTGTTGTTGCATCATATAGGTTGCTCACCTAGTTGCATGTCTAGACAACCTATTTTGATGCAAATTTTTATTTGGTAAAGAAAAGCTAAAAATTGTTAGTTGCATATTAACCCCCCTCTAGTCAACTACATCGATCCTTTCACCTAGTTACGTTGTGACGTTTGATAGCACACAAGGTGTTCCTCCGGTATTCAGGAGTTGCATAATCTCATAGTCAGATGAACATGTATAATTCATGAAGAAAGTAATAGCAATAAAACTAAACGATCATTATGCCAAGCTAACGGATGGGTCTGGTCCATCACATCATTCTCTAATGATGTGATCCCGTTCATCAAATGACAACACATGTCTATGGCTGGGAAACTTAACCATATTTGATTAACGAGCTAGTCAAGTAGAGGCATACTAGGGACACTCTGTTTGTCTATGTATTCACACATGTACCAAGTTTTCGGTTAATACAATTCTAGCATGAATAATAAACATTTATCATGATATAAGGAAATATAAATAACAAATTTATTATTGCCTCTAGTGCATATTTGCTTCAGTCTCCCACTTGCACTAGAGTCAATAATCTAGATTACATAATAATGATTCTAACACCCATGGAGTCTTGGTGCTGATCATGTTTTGCTTGTGGAAGAGGCTTAGTCAACGGGTCTGCAACATTCAGATCCGTATGTATTCTGCAAACTTCTATGTCTCCCTCCTTGACTAGATCACTGATGGAATTGAAGTGTCTATTGATGTGCTTGGTTCTCTTGTGAAATCTGGTTCCTTCGCCAAGGCAATTGCTCCAGAATTGTCACAATAGATTTCATTGGACCCGATGCACTAGGTATTACACCTAGATCAGATATGAACTCCTTCATCCGGACTCCTTCATTTGCTGCTTCCTAAGCAGCTATATACTCCGCTTCACACGTAGATCCCACCACGCCGCTTTGCTTGGAACTGCACCAACTGACAACTCCACCATTCAATATAAATACGTATCCGGTTTGCGACTTAGATTCATCCGGATCAGAGTCAAAGCTTGCATCGATGTAACCATTTACAACGAGCTCTTTGCCACCTCCATAAACAAGAAACATATCCTTAGTCCTTTTCAGGTATTTTAGGATGTTCTTGACCGCCGTCTAGTGATCCATTCCTGGATTACTTTGGTACCTCCCTACTATACTTATAGCAAGGCACACATCAGGTCTGGCACACAACACTGCATACATGATAGAACCTATGGATGAGGCATAGGGAATGACTTTCATTTAACTCTCTATCTTCTGCAGTGGTCAGGCATTGAGTCTCACTCAACTTCACACCTTGTAACACAAGGAAGAACCCTTTCTTTGACTGATCCATTTTGAACTTCTTCAAAATTTTATCAAGGTATCTACTTTGTGAAAGTCCAATTAAGCGTCTTGATCTATCTCTATAGATCTTGATGCCCAATATATAAGCAGCTTCACCGAGGTCTTCCATTGAAAATTCGTATTCAAGTATCCTTTTATGCTATCCAGAAACTCTGTACTATTTCCAATCAACAATATGTCATCCACATATAATATTAGAAATGCTACAGAGCTCCCACTCACTTTCTTATAAATACAGGCTTCTCCAAAAGTCTGTGTAAAACCATATGCTTTGATCACACTATCAAAGCGTATATTCCAACTCTGAGAGGCTTGCAACAGTCCATAGATGGATCGCTGGAGCTTGCACACTTTGTTAGTACCTTTAGGATCGACAAAACCTTCTAGTTGCATCATATACAACTCATCTTTAAGATATCCATTAAGGAATGCAGTTTTGACATCCATTTGCCATATTTCATAATCATAAAATGCGGCAATTGCTAACATGATTCGGACAGACTTAAGCATCGCTACGGGTGAGAAGGTCTCATCATAGTCAACTCCTTGAACTTGTCGAAAACCTTTCACAACAAGTCGAGCTTTGTAGACAGTAACATTACCGTCAGCGTCAATCTTCTTCTTGAAGATCCATTTATTCTCTATGGCTTGCCGATCATCGGGCAAGTCAACCAAAGTCCACACTTTGTTCTCATACATGGATCCCATCTCAGATTTCATGGCCTCAAGCCATTTTGCGGAATCTGGGCTCATCATCGCTTCCTCATAGTTCGTAGGTTCGTCATGGTCTAGTAACATGACATCCAGAACAGGATTACCGTACCACTCTGGTGAGGATCGTACCCTGGTTGACCTACGATGTTCGGTAGTAACTTGATCCAAAGTTTCATGATCATCATCATTAACTTGCTCACTAATTGGTGTAGGCATCACTGGAACTGATTTCTGTGATGAACCACTTTCCAATTCGGGAGAAGGTACAATTACCTCATCAAGTTCTACTTTCCTCCCACTCACTTCTTTCGAGAGAAACTCCTTCTCTAGAAAGGATCCATTCTTAGCAACGAATATCTTGCCTTCGGATCTGTGATAGAAGGTGTACATAATAGTCTCCTTTGGGTATCCTATGAAGACACATTTCTCCGATTTGGGTTCGAGCTTATCAGGTTGAAGCTTTTTCACATAAGCATCACAACCCCAAACATTAAGAAACAACAGCTTAGGTTTCTTGCCAAACCACAGTTCATATGGTGTCGTCTCAACGGATTTAGATGGTGCCCTATGTAACGTGAATGCAACCGTCTCTAAAGCATAACCTGAAAACGATAGCGGTAAGTCAGTAAGAGACATCATAGATCACACCATATCTAATAAAGTACGGTTGCGATGTTCGGACACACCATTATGCTATGGTGTTCCAGGTGGCGTGAGTTGCGAAACTATTCCACATTGTTTCAAATGAAGACCAAACTCATAACTCAAATATTCTCCTCCACGATCAGATCGTAGAAACTTTATTTTCTTGTTACGATGATTTTCTACTTCACTCTGAAATTCTTTGAACTTTTCAAATGTTTCAGACTTACGTTTCATTAAGTAGATATACCCATATCTGATCAAATCATCTGTGAGGTCAGAAAATAACGATACCTGTCGCGAGCCTTAACACTCATCGGACCGCATACATTAGTGTGTATTATTTCCAATAAGTCAGTTGCTCGCTCCAATGTTCTGGAGAACGTAGTCTTAGTCATCTTGCCCATAAAGCATGGTTCGCAAGTATCAAGTGATTCCAAAAGCCCATTAGCATGGGGTTTCTTCATGAGCTTTACACCAATATGACCTAAACGGCAGTGCCACGAATAAGTTGCATTATCATTATTAACTTTGCATCTTTTGGCTTCAATATTATGAATATGTGTATCATTACAATCAACATTCAATAGAAATAGACCACTCATCAGGGGTGCATGACTGATTGCTCTCTGACTATAGCGCCAGAAAAGCTCCTATCTGCTAGGACTACGTCGGTTTTTCCCCAAACAGGAAGGGATGATGCAGCACAACGACGGTAGGTACTTCCCTCAGTGAAGAAACCAAGGTTATCGAACCAGTAGGAGAACCAAGCAACACAACATAAACAACACCTGCACATAAATAACAACACCTCGCAACCCGACGTGTTAAAGGGGTTGCCAATCCCTTTCGGGTAACGATGCCAGAAATTTATAATAGATTGAAATAATGGATCTCAAATAAAATAAAGTGCAGTAAAGTATTTTTGTATTTTTGGTTTAATAGATCTAAATAAAATGCAAAGGAAAAGTAGATCGCAAGCAAATATATGAGAAAAAAACCCGAGGGCCGTATGTTTCGCTAGTGGCTTCTCTCGAGAAAAATAGAAAACTATGGGTAAACAAATTACTGTTGGGCAATTGATAGAACTTCAAATAATTATGATGATATCTAGGCAATGATCATTACATAGGCAACACGTCCAAGATTAGTAGACCTACTCCTGCCTGCATCTACTACTATTACTCCACACATCGACCGCTACCCAGCATGCATCTAGTGTATTAAGTTCATGGAACGGAGTAATGCAATAAGAACGATGACATGATGTAGACAAGATCCGTTTATCTATTGCGTAGATATATATCCCATCTTTTTATCCTTAGTAGCAACGATACATACATGTTGTTTCCCTTTCTATCACTGGGATCGAGCACCGTAAGATCAAACCCACTACCGGGCACCTCTTCCCATTGCAAGATAAATAGATCAAGTTGGCCAACAAAACCCAAATATTGGAGAAGAAATACGAGGCTATAAGAGATCATGCATATAAGAGATCAAAGAAACTCAAATAACATGGATATAAAAAGATATAACTGATCATAAACTCGAAGTTCATCAGATCCCAACAACACACCGCAAAAAGAGTTACATCATATGGATCTCCAAGAGACCATTGTATTGAGAATCAAACGAGAGAGAGGAAGCCATCTACCTACTAACTGCAGACCCATAGGTCTATAAAGAACTACTCATGCATCATCGGAGAGGCACCAATGGACGTGACGCACCCCTCCATGATGGTGTCTAGATTGGATCTGGTGGTTCTGGACTCTGCGGTGGCTGGATGAAAATTTCGTCAACTCCCCTAGGGTTTCTGGAATATTGGGGTATTTATAGAGGAAAGAGGCGGTGCGGGAGGCCACCGAGGTGGGCACAACCCACCAGGGCGAGCTTGGGCCTCCTAGCGCGCCCTGGTGTCTTGTGCTCACCTCGAGCCCTCTCCTTGGTACTTCTTTGGCCCACTAGATGTCTTCTAGTCCAAAAAAACCACAAAAAGTTTCGCTGCGTTTGGACTCCGTCTGGTATTGATTTACTGCAATTTAAAAATCAAGCAGAAAACAACAACTGGCACTGGGCACTAGTACCAAAAAATGATATAAAATGATTGTAAAACATCCAAGAATGATAATATAACAGCATGGAACAATAAAAAATTATAGATACGTTGGAGATGTATTAGCATCCCCAAGCTTAATTCCTGCTCATCCTCGAGTAGGTAAATGATAAAAACAGAATTTTTGATGTGGAATGCTGCCTAACATGTCATCTCATATTATTTTCTTTATAGCATGGACATTTGGACTTTTATATAGTTCAAAGCAATAGTTTAGTTTTGACATGAGACTTAAATACTCAAGCATACCAACAAGCAACCATCTCTTTCAAAATCTCATCGCTAAAATAAGTTATCTCTAGCCCATCATGCTCAATCATTGATCCATTCATGAAACACACTCGCATATTAGCTACACCCAATGCTCAAGTATGATCATAGTGCCTCCTATTTGGTGCTTTATAAGAGAAGATGGAGACTCAAATTTAAAATAAAAAATTCATAAAGTAAAAGAAAGGCCCTTCGCAGAGGGAAGTAGGGAATTGTAGAGGTGCTAGAGCTCAAAGCAAAAATTGAGAAATAAAAACATTTTGAGTGGCATACTTTTCCCACCAATGAAAATGACTTAGAGCTCCCAACACTTTTCATGCTTGATATATCATAGGCGGTTCCCAAACAAAAAATAAAGTTTATTCCTTTTTCAACCATACTTTCACTTCCATGGCTAGCTGTATCCACGGTTGCCCTCCATACCAACACTTTCCAAGGAATTTATTATTTGACAACATAAAGTAAATTCAATTTTGCATTTTGGGACCGTGCATCCCTAAGACCTTTGCCTTACTCTCGTGCAATGACAAGTGAATAAACACTCATCGTGAGAATAACATATCCAGCATGGAAAATATTAGCCACCCGTTACCGTTCCACGAGCGAAACAAACACACAAAAGAAAAGTTTATTTTGAAAATTAGAGATGGCACATGCAAATTTGCTTATAACGGCAAAAGAATACTGCATATAGGTAGATATAGTGGACTCATGTGGCAAAACTAGTTTAAAGGATTTTGAATGCACAAGTAGAGGTCATACTTAGTGCAAAATGAAGGCTAGCAAAAGACTGGGAAGAGACCAACCAAGAAAAGAATAATCTCATATGCAAGCAATAAGCATAATTAACACCAAATAATGCACCACAAGTTGGATATAATTTTCATTGCATGATTATTGACTTTCGTGCATGCATAGGGAATCACAAACCTTAACACCAATATTCTTACTAGAGCACAATTACTCATCAACATAACTCACATATCACATCATCATATCTCAAAACTATTACTAAGAATCAAGTTTATTTTGTCCAATGATCTTCATGACATTTTTTCTTTTCTTTATCCTTCTTGGATATCTATCACTTTGGGGCTAATTTTCATATGTTGCTTTTCATAAGCTCAAACAAGTATAAGTGAAGATCATGAGCATAATTTTCTTTCTCTCGAAATAATTTAAGTGAAGCAAGAGAGAATTTCTTCAAAATTTTACTAACTCTCAAATAAATCTAAGTGAAGCAAGAGAGAATTTCTTCAAAAGTACTAAGCACACCGTGCTCAAAAAGATACAAGTGAAGCACTAGAGCAAGTCCTAGCTCATAAAAGATTTATGTGAAGCACAGAGAGAAATTCTAACAAGTCATGATATAATTTTGGCTCTCTCAAATAGGTGTGTCCAGAAAGGATGGATGACTTAAAACACAAAATAAAACAAGCAAAGACACATATCATACAAGACGCTCCAAGCAAAACACATATCATGTGACGAATAAAAATATAGTCTCGAGTAAAATACCGATGGTCGTTATAAGAAAGAGGGGATGCCACTCAGGGCATCCCCAAGCTTAGTTGGTTGCTCATTCTTGGATAATAGCTTGGGATGCCGGGGCATCTCCAAGCTTAGGCTCTTCTATCCTTCTTTCATCCATCGTAAGATAACCCAAAACTTGAAAACTTCAATCACACAAAACTCAACAAAACCTTTGTGAGATCCGCCAGTGTAAGAAAGCAAACCACTACTATAAGTGTTGTATCAAACCTATTCATATTTTTTGTATTATATCACTGTATTCCAACTTCTCTATGGCAAAAACTCATCAAAGAAAACCATAGGGCCATCAAAATAAGCACACAACACAAAGAAAACAGAATCTGTCAAAACAGAACAGTCTGTAGTAATCTGACACTTTCGTATACTTCTGGAACTCCAAAAATTCTAAAAAATTAGGAGAACCAGGGTAATTTGTATATTGATTTTCAGAAAAATGAATCAGGGAAAAAGCTCGTTTCTGTGATTTATGAAAATTATTTTCATGAGCGCGAAGTTTCTGTCTTTTTCAGCAAGATCAAACAACTATCACCCAAGAAGATCCTAAAGGCTTCTACTTGGCACAAACACTAATTGAAACATAAAAAACACAATCATAACAGTATCATAATTGTGCAAACACACAAGAACAGAAAGTAAAAAGCAAAAACAAATTTTATTCATTGAGTTGCCTCCCAACAAGCGCTATAGTTTTACGCCCTTAGCTAGGCGTAAGGCAAGGATCTAAGTTTTGTCATCTTTCTTCTTCTTAGTTTTCTTAGAGGTATTTTCATCATGGGGTTTTGTAAACACAACATAAAACATATTATCCATGGAAACTTTAGCATTCCTTAGTTTGTTTTGCATCGTAACCCCTTTGATTTCCCCCAACAATCCAAGAGTAATGTTGATTGACATTATTGAAAACTTGTTGGATTATATCTAGAACGGGGACTTCCTTTTTAAGATTCTCATCAAAGATCTTATTATCCCCGAGCAAATGCCTCAATGCATAATCACTATTGTAAAGAATTTCATCTATTATCGGTTTTTCACGATTCATGCCATAAAAGTCAAAGATTTCCCTAGCTTCCCGTATTATGTAGTCAAACTCATTCATAAGAACGAGAGTGGCTAAGTTTTTAGCCCTCGGATTCTTTATCTCCGGAAGCTCAAAGAACAATCTTTGCAAGGTAGGATGAGTGCGGATAAATTTACTTTCAAGTTTCAGAACTAGTGTTGAAATAGCATCCACATAAAATCTAGTAGTTTTAAGTATAGGAGCATCATCAAGACTCAGATTTCCCACACAATTGAAAAATTCTTGGATACGTTCTTTTCCCATAATGTTCCCTTGCCCCAAGATAAAAGTTTTAGCATCCAGATTGCCTATACGTCCAATCTTAGGAGTCAGTCCATCATCTGTTGGTGCCATACCGAAATCACTCATGATTGCAAGCAGAGAATAGATCTGACGAGAAAACAGTGAACGGAAAAAGGGCGGCAAATAAAACGGCAAAATTTTGTGAAGTGGGGGAGAGGAAAACGAGAGGCAAATGGCAACTAATGTAAATTGCAAGGAGATAAGATTTATGATTAGGAACCTGGTTATGTTGAAGATCCTCCCCGACAACGGCGCCAGAAATTCCTTTTGATTGCTCTCTGACTATAGCGCCAGAAAAGCTCCTGTCTGCTAGGACTACATCGGTTTTTCCCCAAAGAGGAAGGGATGATGCAACACAGCGATAGTAGGTATTTCCCTCAGTGAAGAAACCAAGGTTATCGAACCAGTAGGAGAACCAAGCAACACAACGTAAACAACACGTACACACAAATAACAACACCTCGCAACCCGACGTGTTAAAGGGGTTGTCAATCCCTTTTGGGTAACGATGCCAGAAATTTACAATAGATTGAAATAATAGATCGCAAATAAAATAAAGTGCAGCAAAGTATTTTTGTATTTTTGGTTTAATAGATCTGAATAAAATGCAAAGGAAAAGTAGATTGCAAGCAAATATATGAGAAAGAAGACCCGGGGGTCGTAGGTTTCGCTAGTGGCTTCTCTCGAGAAAAATAGCAAACGGTAGGTAAACAAATTACTGTTGGGCAATTGATAGAACTTCAAATAATTATGACGATATCCAGGCAATGATCATTACATAGGCATCACGTCCAAGATTAGTAGACTAACTCCTGCCTGCATCTACTACTATTACTCCACACATTGACCACTATCCAGCATGCATCTAGTGTATCAAGTTCATGGAAAAATGGAGTAATGCAATAAGAAGGATGACATGATGTAGACAAGATCCGTTTATCTATTGTGTAGATATAGATCCCGTCTTTTTATCCTTAGTAGCAACAATACATACGTGTCGTTTCCCTTTGTCACTGGGATCAAGCACCGTAAGATCGAACCCACTACCGGGCACCTCTTCCCAATGCAAGATAAATAGATCAAGTTGGCCAAACAAAACCCAAATATAAGAGAAGAAATACGAGGCTATAGGAGATCATGCATATAAGAGATCAAAGAAACTCAAATAACTTTCATGGATATAAAAAGATATAACTGATCATAAACTCGAAGTTCATCGGATCCCAACAAACACACCGCAAAAAGAGTTACATCATATGGATCTCCAAGAGACCATTGTATTGAGAATTCAGTGAGAGAGAGAAAGCCATCTAGCTACTAACTATGGACCCGAAGGTCTACAAAGAACTACTCACGCATCATTGGAGAGGCAACACTGGAGGTGGTGAACCCCATCCGAGATGGTGTCTAGATTGGATCTGGCGGTTCTGGACTCTGCGGTGGCTGGATGAATATTTCGTCGACCCCCCTAGGGTTTCTGGAATATTGGGGTATTTATAGAGCAAAGAGGTGGTCCGGGGGGCACCCGAGGTGGGCACAACGCACCAGGGCGCGCCTGGGCCTCCTGGCGCACCCTGGTGGGTTGTCCCCTCCTCGGGACTCCCCCCAGGTGCAACCAGGGCCCAACTTCTTCCTTTTGGTCCATAAAAAAATCATCGTAAAGTTTCCTGGCATTTGGATTCCGTCTGATATTGATTTCTTGCGATGTAAAAAACATGGAAAAAAACAACAACTAGCACTTGGCACTATGTCAATAGGTTAGTACCAAAAAATTATATAAAATGATTATAAAACATCCAAGATAAAACAGCATGGAACAATTAAATATTATAGATACGTTGGAGACGTATCATTGACCATAAAAGATATTACTCATATAAATAGAACAACCATTATTCTCTTATTTAAATGAATAACGTTCTCGCATCAAACAAGATCTAGATATAATGTTCATGCTCAACGCTGGCACCAAATAATAATTATTTAGGTCTAAAACTAATCCCGACGGTAGATGTAGAGGTAGCGTGCCGACGACGATCACATCGACTTTGGAACCATTTCCAATGCGCATCGTCACCTTGTCCTTAGCCAATCTTCATTTAATCTGTAACCCCTATTTCGAGTTGCAAATATGAGCAACAAAACCAGTATCAAATACCCAGGCGCAACTACGAGCATTAGTAAAGTACACATCAATAACATGTATATCAAATATACCTTTCACTTTGCCATCCTTCTTATCCGCCAAATACTTGGGGCAGTTCCGCTTCCAGTGACTAGTCCCTTTGCAGTAGAAGCACTAAGTTTCAGGCTTAGGTCCAGGCTTGGGCTTCTTCCCGGGAGTAGCAACTTGTTTGCTATTCTTCTTGAAGCTCCCCTTCTTACCTTTGCCATTTTTCTTGAAACTAGTGGTCTTGTTAACCATCAACACTTGATGCTCCTTCTTGATTTCTACCTCCGCAGCCTTTAGCATTGCGAGGAGCTCGGGAATTGTGTTTTCCATCCCTTGCATATTATAGTTCATCACGAAGCCTTTATAGCTTGGTGGCAGTGATTGAAGAACTCTATCAATGACACTATCATCAGGAAGATTAACTCCCAGCCGAGTCAAGTAGTTATGGTACCCAGACATTCTGAGTATGTCTCACTGACAAAACTATTCTCCTCCATTTTACAGCTATAGAACTTGTTGGAGACTTCATATCTTTCAACTCGAGCATTTGCTTCAAATATTAACTTCAACTCCTGGAACATCTCATATGCTCCATGACGTTCAAAATGTTTTTGAAGTCCTGATTCTAAGCCGTAAAGCATGGCACACTGAACTATCGAGTAGTCATCAGCTTTGCTCTGCCAGACGTTCATAACGCTCGGAGTTGCTCCTGCAGCGGGTCTTGCACCTAGCGGTGCTCCCAGGACATAATTCTTCTGTGCGGCAATGAGGATAATCCTCAAGTTACGGACCCAGTCCGTGTAATTGCTACCATCATCTTTCAACTTAGCTTTCTCTAGGAACGCATTAAAATTCAAGGGAACGGTAGCATGGGCCATTGATCTACAACAACATAGACATGCAAAACTATTAGGTACTAAGTTCATGATAAATTAAAGTTCAATTAATCATATTACTTAAGAACTCCCACTTAGATAGACATCCCTCTAGTAATCTAAATGATCACGTGATCCATATCAACTAAACCATGTCCAATCATCACGTGAGATGGAGTAGTTTTCAATGGTGAACATCTCTATGTTGATCATATCTACTATATGATTCACGTTCGACCTTTTGGTCTTAGTGTTCCGAGGCCATATCTGCATAATCTAGGCTCGTCAAGTTTAACCCGAGTATTCTGCGTGTGCAAAACTAGCTTGCACCCGTTGTATGTGAACGTAGAGCTTATCACACCCGATCATCACGTGGTGTATCGGCACGACGAACTGTCGCAATGGTGCATACCCAGGGATAACACTTATACCTTGAAATTTAGTGAGGGATCATCTTATAATGCTACCATCGTACTAAGCAAAATAAGATGCATAAAAGACAAACATCACATGCAATCAAAATATGTGACATGATATGGCCATCATCATCTTGTGCCTTTGATATCCATCTCCAAAGCACCGTCATGATCTCCATCATCACCGACTTGACACCTTGATCTCCATCTTAGCATCATTGTCGTCTCGCCAACTATTGCTTCTACGACTATCGGTACTGCTTAGTGATAAAAAGTAAAGCAATTACATGGCGATTACATTTCATACAATAAAGCGACAACCATAAAGCTCCTTCCAGTTGTCGATAACTTCTACAAAACATGATCATCTCATACAACAATTTATATCTCATCACCTATTGACCATATCACATCACAACATGCCCTGCAAAAACAAGTTAGACGTCCTCTACTTTGTTGTTGCAAGTTTTACGTGCCTGCTATGGGATTCTAGCAAGAACCGTTCATGCCTACGTATCAAAACCACAATGATTTTTCGTCAAGTGTGCTGTTTTAAACAACAAGGATCGACCGTAGTCAAACTTGATTCAACTAAAGTTGGAGAAACAGACATCCGCCAGCCACCTGTGTGCGAAGCACATCGGTAGAACCAGTCTCATGAACGTGGTCATGTAATGTCAGTCCGGGCCGCTTCATCCAATAATACCGCAAAATCAAAGTAAGATGTTGGTGGTAAGCAGTATGACTATTATCGCCCACAACTCATTGTGTTCTACTCGTGCATATAACATCTACGCATAGACCTGGCTCGGATCCCACTATTGGGGAACATAGTAATTCAAAAAATTTCCTACGATCACGCAAGATCTATCTAGGAGAAGCATAGCAATGAGCGGGGAGAGTGTGTCCACGTACCCTCATAGACCGAAAGCGGAAGCGTTTAGTAAAGCGGTTGATGTAGTCGAATGTCTTCACGATCCAAACGATCCAAGTATGGAACATACGGCACCTCCATGTTCTGTCCTAGTAGGATTCCCCTTTCCTTTTCGAAGTAGGAGAGAGGGAAAGAGGGAAAGAGAGAGGGAGTAGGAAAGGGCATGGGGGCACCGCCCCCTCCCCTAGTCCAATTCAGACTCCATGGGGGGGGGCACCTCCCCTTGGCCTGCCTCCTCTTCTCTCTCATGGCCCAATAAGGCCCATTACTTCCCCGGGGGGTGATACGTCTCCGTCGTATCTATAACTTTTGATTGTTCCATGCCAATATTATTCAACTTTCATATACTTTTGGCAACTTTTTATACTATTTTTGGGACTAACATATTGATCCAGTGCCCAGTGCTAGTTCCTGTTTGTTGCATGTTTTATGTTTTGCAGAAACCCCATATCAAACGGAGTCCAAACGGGATAAAAACGGTCGGAGAATATTTTTGGAATATTTGTGATTTTTGGGAAGAAGAATCAACGCGAGTCGGTGCCCGAGGGGGCCACGAGGCAGGGGGCGCGCCCCAGGGGGGCAGGCGCGCCCCTGACCCTCGTGGGCACCCCGTAAGGCGGTTACTGCTCTTCTTTGGCCGCAACAAAGCTAATTTTCGGAGAAAAATCTGGGCGAAGGTTTCAACCCAATCGGAGTTACGGATCTCCGGATATATAAGAAACGGTGAAAGGGCAGAATCTGAGAACGCAGAAACAGAGAGAGACAGATAGACAGATCCAATCTTGGAGGGACTCTGATACATCCATTTTGCATCATGCTTTTTGATACGTCTCCTACGTATCTATAATTTTTGATTGTTCCATGCTATTATATTACCCCTTTCAGATGTTTATGGGCTTTATTTTACACATTTATATCATTTTTGGGACAAACCTACTAACCGGAGGCCCAGCCCATATTGCTGTTTTTTTTGCCGATTTCAGTATTTCGAAGAAAAGGAATATCAAACAGAGTCCAAACGGAATGAAACCTTCGGGAGCGTGATTTTTGGAACAAATCTGATCCGGAGAGCTTGGAGTGCAAGTCAAGAAGCTCCCGAGGGCCCCACGAGATAGAGGGTCGCGCCACCTCCTGTAGGGCGCGCCCCCTGTCTCGTGGGCCCCTCGGGCGGCCACCGACGTACTTCTTCTTCCTATATATACCTACGTACCCCGAAAACATCCAGGGGCACCACGAAACACAATTTCCATTGCCGTAACCTTCTGTATCCGCGAGATCTCATCTTGGAGCCTTCGCCGGCACTCTGCCGGAGGGGGAATCAACCATGGAGGGCTTCTACATCAACATCCTTGCCCCTTCGATGAGTTGTGAGTAGTTTACCACAGACCTATGGGTCCATAGTTATTAGCTAGATGGCTTCTTCTTTCTTTTTGGATCTCAATACCATGTTCTCCCCCTCTCTTGTGGAGATCCATTCGATGTAAACTCTTTTTGCGGTGTGTTTGTCGAGATCCGATGAATTGTAGGTTTATGATCAAGATTATCTATGAATAATATTTGAATCTTCTCTGAATTGTTTTATGTATGATTGAGTTATCTTTGCAAGTCTCTTCGAATTATCAGTTTGGTTTGGCCTACTAGATTGGTCTTTCTTGCCATGGGAGAAGTGCTTAGCTTTGGGTTCAATCTTGCGGTGTTCTTACCCAGTGACAGAAAGGGTTGCAAGACACGTATTGTATTGTTGCCATCGAGGATAACAAGATGGGGTTTATATCATGTTGCATGTGTTTATCCCTCTACATCGTGTCATCTTGCTTAATGTGTTACTCTGTTCTTATGAACTTAATACTCTAGATGCAGGCAGGAGTCAGTCGATGTGTGGAGTAATAGTAGTAGATGCAGGCAGGAGTCGGTCTACTTGTTATGGATGTGATGCCTATATACATGATCATGCCTAGATAATCTCATAACTATGCGCTTTTCTATCAATTGCTCGATAGTAATTTGTTCACCCACCGTAATACTTATGCTATCTTGAGAGAAGCCTCTAGTGAAACCTATGGCACCCGGGTCTATCTCTTATCATATTTGCTTTCAATCTACCCTTATTTGCATCTTTACTTTTTGCATCTATCTTATAAAATACCAAAAATATATTTATCTTATCATACTATCTTTATTAGATCTCACTTTCACAAGTGGCCATGAAGGGATTCACAACCCCTTTATTGTGTAGGTTCCGAGTTCTCAGTTTGTTTGTGTAGGTGCGTGGGACTTTTGAGGAGCCTCCTACTGGATTGATACCTTGGTTCTCAAAACTAAGGGAAATACTTACGCTACACTTTTCTGCATCACCCTCTCCTCTTTGAGGAAAACCAACGCAAGCTCAGGACGTAGCAAGAAGGATTTCTGGCGCCGTTGCCGGGGAGGTCTTCGCTCAAGTCAAGACATACCAAGTACCCATCACAAACCCATCTCCCTCGCATTTACATTATTTGCCATTTGCCTCTCGTTTTCCTCTCCCCCACTTCACCCTTGCCGTTTTATTCGCCCTCTCTTTCCCAACCTCCTCCTCTCTTTTTCATTTGCCGTTTTTCTGTTTGCTTGTGTGTTGGATTACTTGTTGCCATGGCGCAAGATAATACCAAATTGTGTGACTTCTCGAACACCAATAATAATGATTTCCTTAGTACTCCGATTGCTCCTCTTAATGATGTTGAGTCTTGTGAAATCAATACCGCTTTGCTGAATCTTGTTATGAAAGATCAATTCGCCGGCCTTCCTAGTGAAGATGCCGCTACTCATCTAAACAAATTTGTTGATTTGTGTGATATGCAAAAGAAGAAAGATACGGATACCAATATTGTCAAATTGAAGTTATTTCCGATTTCACTTAGAGATCGTGCTAAAGTTTGGTTTTCGTCTTTTCCTAAAAATAGTATTGATTCTTGGAACAAGTGCAAAGATGCTTTTATCTCTAAGTATTTTCCTCCCGCTAAGATCATCACTCTTAGGAACGATATTATGAATTTTAAACAACTTGATCATGAGCATGATGCCCAATCTTGGGAAAGAATGAAATTGATGCTTCGTAATTGCCCTACTCATGGCTTGAATTTATGGATGATCATACAAAAATTTTATGCCGGATTGAACTTTGCTTCTAGAAATCTCTTAGATTCGCACGTTTATGGATATTATGTTAGGAGATGCTACAAAATTGCTTGATAATATTATGTCTAATTATTCTCAATGGCACACCGAAAGATCTTCTAGTAAAAAAGTGCATGCTATAGAAGAAATCAATGTTTTGAGTGGAAAGATGGATGAACTTATGAAAATGTTTGCTACTAAAAATACTCCCCTTGATCCCAATGATATGCCTTTGTCTTCCTTGATTGAGAATAATAATGAATCTATGGATGTGAATTTTGTTGGTAGGAATAGTTTTGGAAACAATGCTTATAGAGGAAATTTTAATGCTAGACTATTCCCTAGTAATCCCTCTAATAATTATGGAAATTCCTACAATAATTCTTATGGTAATTTTAATAAGATGCCCTCTGATTTTGAGAATAGTGTGAAAGAATTTATGATTTCTCAAAAGAATTTTAATGCTTTGCTTGAAGAAAAATTGCTCAAAGTTGATGATTTGGCTAGGAACGTTGATAGACTTCCGCTTGATGTTAATTCTCTTAAACTTGGATCTTCTTCTCCTAAGCATGATATCAATGAGTCTCTCAAAGTAATGAGAATTTCCATTGACGAGTGCAAGGAAAGAACCGCTAGATTGTGTGCTAAAAAAGAAAGCTTTATAAAAGTGTGTTCTTCTAGTCTCCATGAAAATAATGATGAGGATCTTAAAGTTATTGATGTGTCTCCGATTAGATCTATGTTTTGCAATATGAATTTTGATGATTATGGGAGTGATGATGAATCAACTTTGCCTAGAAAGCGTCCCAAAAATTCGGAATCTTTAGATCTTGATGTTAAATTTGGTAAAAGAGAGATTGGAGAATCCTCAACTTCTAATAATATTGAATCTACTATCTCGGATTTCAAGGAATTTGATTATGATAATTGCTCTTTAAAAGGTTGTATTTCCTTGTTGCAATCGGTTGTTAATTATCCTCATGCTTATAGTCAAAATAAAGCTTTTACCAAACATATTGTTGATGCCTTGATGCAATCTTATGATGAAAAACTTAATTTGGAAGTTTCTATACCTAGAAAATTTAATGATGAGTGGGAACCTACTATAAAGATTAGAATTAAGGATTATGAGTGTTTTGCTTTGTGTGATTTGGGTGCTAGTGTTTCCACGATTCCGAAAACTTTATGTGATATTCTAGGTTTCCATGATCTTGATGATTGCTCTTTAAATTTGCACCTTGCGGATTCCACCATTAAAAAGCCTATGGGAAGGATCAATGATGTTCTTATTGTTGAAAATAGAAATTTGGTGCCTGTAGATTCTATCGTTCTTGATATAGATTGCAATCTTTCTTCCCTATTATTCTTGGTAGACCTTTAATTAGAACGATTGGTGCGATTATTGATATGAAGGAAGGGAACATTAGATTCCAATTTAATTTAAAGAAAGGCATGGAGCACTTTCCAAGAAAGAAAGTCAAATTACCTTATGAATCTATCATGCGTGCTACTTATGAATTTAGTGCCAAGGATGGCACTCGTTAGATCTATCTTCTTTTTTATGCCTAGCTAGGGGCGTTAAACGATAGCGCTAGTTGGGAGGCAACCCAATTTTTCTTTATGTTTTTTGTTTTTGCTCCTGTTTAGTAATAAATCTTGCATCTACCTTATGTTTAGATGTGTTTTTATCTTTTAATTAGTGTTTGTGCCAAGTAGAACCTATAGGATAACCTACGATAATAGTTGATTTGATTCTGCTGAAAAACAGAAACTTTGCGCGCACGAATATAATTTTGTTAAATCACAGGAACGTGCTTTTGCGTTGATTCGTTTTACTGCTGTTCAATAGACAAATTTTCCAGGATTTCCTATTTTGGTAGGATTTTTAGAGTTCCAGAAGTTTGCATTAGTTACAGATTGCTACAGACTGTTCTGTTTTTGACAGATTCTGTTTTTCGTGTGTTGTTTGCTTATTTCAATGCATCTATGGCTAGTAATTCAGTCTATGAACCATAAAGAAGTTGGAATACAGTAGGTTTAACACAAAATTAAATAAAGAATGAGTTCATTGCAGTACCTTATGTGGTGGTTTTGTTTTCTTTCACTAACGGAGCTTATAAGATTTCCTCTTGAGTTTTGTGTTGTGAAGTTTTCAAGTTTTGGGTAAAGCTTTTATGGACTATGGAATAAAGGGTGGCAAGAGCCTAAGCTTGGGGATGCCCATGGCACCCCAAGATATTCAAGAATAGCCAAAAGCCTAAGCTTGGGGATGCCCCGGGAAGGCATCCCCTCTTTCGTCTCCGTTCATTGGTAACTTTACTTGGAGCAATATTTTTATTCGCCACATGATATGTATTTTGCTTGGAGCGTCGTGTATTATATTAGTCTTTGCTTTTTAGTTTACCACAATCATCCTTGCTGTACACACCTTTTGGGAGAAGCCTATTTGATTAGAATTTGCTAGAATACTCTATGTGCTTCACTTATATCTTTTGAGCTTGATAGTTTTTGCTTTAGTGCTTCACTTATATCTTTTAGAGCACGGTGGTGTCTTAATTTTGAAGAAATTGCTAGTCTCTCATGCTTCACTTATATCTTTTTTAGAGTCTTTTAGAACAGCATGGTATTTGTTATGGTCATAAAGTTGGGTATAATAAAAACTATCATAGAAAAGTGAATTGGATGCCATGATCAATTTGATACTTGATAATTGTTTTGAGATATGGAGGTAGTGATATTAAAGTCATGCTAGTTTGGTGATTATGAATTCAAAGAATGCTTGTGTTGAAGTTAGGAAATACCGTAGCATGCACGTATGGTTAAAGTTGTGTAACAAATTTGAAACATGAAGTGTACTTGGCTTGTGCATCCTTATGAGTGGCGGTCGGGGACGAGCGATGGTCTTTTCCTACCAATCTATCCCCCTAGGAGCATGCGCGGAGTACTTGATTTTTCATGACTTCTAAATTTTTGCAATAAGTATATGAGTTCTTTTGACTAATGTTGAGTCCATGGATTATACTCACTTCTACCTTTCCACCTGTGCTAGCCTCTTCGGTACCGTGCATTGCCATTTCTCACCTTGAGAGTTGGTGCAAACTTCATTGGTGCATCCAAACCCCGTGATACGATACACTCTATCACACATAAACCTCCTTATATCTTCCTCAAAACAGCCACCATATCTACCTATTATGGCATTTCCATAGCCATTCCGAGATATATTGCCATGCAACTTTCCACCGTTCCGTTCATCATTTTCATGACATATTTTACTTTTGTCATATTGTCATTGCATAATCATGTAGTTGACATTGTATTTGTGGAAAAGCCACCAAGCATTATTTTTCATACATGTCACTCTTGATTCATTGCACCATCCCGGTACACCTTGCATTGTATTTGCTGGAGGCATTCATATAGAGTCATATCTTGTTCTAGTTTTGAGTTGTAATTCCTATGTTGTAATCAACAGAAGTGTGATGATCATCATTATTAGAACATTGCACAAAGAAAAAAAAGAAAAAAAAAGAAAAGCCAAAAAAAGAGAAAGGCCCAAAAAAAGGAAGAAAAAGAAAAAAAGAAAAAAAAGAAAACAAATAAAAAGGGCAATGTTACTATCTCTTTTTCCACACTTGTGCTTCAAAGTAGCACCTTGTTCTTCATGTAGTGAGTCTCATATATTGTGCTTCAAAGTAGCACCATGTTTTTCATATAGTGAGTCTCATAAGTTGTCTTTTTCTTACTAGTGGGAATTTTTCATTATAGAACTTGGATTGTATATTCCTATGATGGGCTTCCTCAAATGCCCTAGGTCTTCGTGAGCAAGCAAGTTGGATGCACACCCACTAGTTTTCTTTTGTTGAGCATTCATTTATAGCTCTAGTGCATCCGTTGCATGGCAATCCCTACTCCTCATGTTGACATCAATTGATGGGCATCTCCATAGCCCGTTGATTATACTCGTCAATGTGAGACTTTCTCCTTTTTTGTCTTCTCCACACAATCCCCATCATCATATTCTATTCCACCCATAGTGCTATATCCATGGATCACGCTCATGTATTGCGTGAAGGTTGAAAAAGGTTGAGATTATTTAAGTATGAAACAATTGCTTGGCTTGTCATCGGGGTATAGAAGTTGGGAACATATTTGTGTGATGAAAATGAAGTGTAACCTAACTATATGATTTTGTAGGGATGAACTTTCTTTTGCCATGATATTTTGAGAAGACATGATTACTTTGATTAGTATGCTTGAAGTGTTACTATTTCTTATGTCAATATGAACTTTTATTTTGTATTCATTTGGATCTGAACATGCATGCCACAATAAAGAAAATTACACTATGAATTATGCTAGGTAGCATTCCACATCAAAAATTTTCTTTTTATCATTTACCTACTTGAGGATGAGCATGAATTAAGCTCGGGGATGCTTGATATGTCTCCAACGTATCTATAATTTTTGATTGATCCATGCTATTATATTACCCCTTTTAGATGTTTATGGGCTTTATTTTACACATTTATATCATTTTTGGGACTAACCTACTAACCGGAGGCCCAACCCATATTGCTGTTTTTTTGCCTATTTCATTATTTCGAAGAAAAGGAATATCAAACGGAGTCCAAACGGAATGAAACTTCGGGAGCGTGATTTTTGGAACAAATCTAATCCAGAGAGCTTGGAGTGCAAGTCAAGAAGATCCCGGGGGCCCCACGAGATAGGGGTCCGCGCCCCCCCCTATAGGGCGCGCCCCCTGTCTCGTGGGCCCCTCGGGTGGCCACCGACGTACTGCTTCTTCCTATATATACCTACGTACCCCGAAAACATCCAGGGGCACCACGAAACACAATTTCCACCGTCGTAACCTTCTGTATCCGCGAGATCTCATCTTGGAGCCTTCGTCGGCACTCTGCCGGAGGGGGAATCAACCACGGAGGGCTTCTACATCAACATCCTTGCCCCTCCGATGAGTTGTGAGTAGTTTACCACAGACCTACGGGTCCATAGTTATTAGCTAGATGGCTTCTTCTCTCTTTTTGGATCTCAATACAATGTTCTCCCCCTCTCTTGTGGAGATCTATTCGATGTAAACTCTTTTGCGGTGTGTTTGTCGAGATCCGATGAATTGTGGGTTTATGATCAAGTTTATCTATGAATAATATTTGAATCTTCTCTGAATTCTTTTATGTATGATTGAGTTATCTTTGCAAGTCTCTTCGAATTATCAGTTTGGTTTGGCCTACTAGATTGGTCTTTCTTGCCATGGGAGAAGTGCTTAGCTTTGGGTTCAATCTTGCGCTATTCTTACCCAGTGACAGAAAGGGTTGCAAGACACGTATTGTATTGTTGCCATCGAGGATAACAAGATGGAGTTTATATCATATTGCACGTGTTTATCCCTCTACATCATGTCATCTTGCTTAATGCGTTACTCTGTTCTTATAAACTTAATACTCTAGATGTAGGCATGAGTCGGTCAATGTGTGGAGTAATAGTAGTAGATGCAGACAGGAGTCGGTCTACTTGTTATGGACGTGATGCCTATATACATGATCATGCCTAGATAATCTCATACCTATGCGCTTTTCTATCAATTGCTCGACAGTAATTTGTTCACCCACCGTAATACTTATGCTATCTTGAGAGAAGCCTCTAGTGAAACCTATGGCCCTCGGGTATATCTCTTATCATATTTGCTTTCAATCTACCTTTATTTGCATCTTTACTTTTTGCATCTATCTTATAAAATACCAAAAATATATTTATCTTATCGTACTATCTTTATTAGATCTCACTTTCGCAAGTGGCCGTGAAGGGATTGACAACCCCTTTATTGCATTGGTTGCGAGTTCTCAGTTTCTTTGTCTAGGTGCGTGGGACTTTTGAGGAGCCTCCTACTAGATGGATACCTTGGTTCTCAATACTGAGGGAAATACTTACGCTACACTTTGCTGCATCACCCTCTCCTCTTTGAGGAAAACCAACGCAAGCTCAAGACGTAGCACTTTTATATCAATATTTATTGCATTATGGGCTATTATTACACATTATATCTCAATACTTATGGCTATTCTCTCTTATTTTACAAGGTTTACCATGAAGAGGGGGATTGCCGGCAGCTGGAATTCTGGCTGGAAAAGGAGCAAACATTGGAAACCTATTCTGCACAACTCCAAAAGCCCTGAAACTCCATGAAACAACTTTTTGGATTTAATAATAATTTATGAGCGAAAGAAATAGGCCAGGGGGCCCACACCCTGTCCAGGAGACAGGAGGGCGCGCCCCCCTGTAGGGCCCGGCCCCCTATCTCCCGGGCCCCCTGGTGGGCCTCCGGCGTCCATCTTCTACTATATCATCACTTTTACCCTGGAAAAAATCGTGGGCAAGCTTACGGGAAGAAACTCCGCCGCCACGAGGCGGAACCTTGGCGGAATCAATCTAGGGCTCTGGCGGAGCTGTTCTGCCGGGGACACTTCCCTCCGAGAGGGGTAAATCACCACCAACGTCATCACCAACGATCCTCTCATCGAGAGGGGGTCAATCTCCATCAACATCTTCACCAGCACCATCTCCTCTCAAAACCCTAGTTCATCTCTTGTATCCAATCTTGTATCAAAACCACAAATTGGTACATGTGGGTTGCTAGTAGTGTTGATTACTCCTTGTAGTTGATGCTAATTGGTTTACTTGGTGGAAGATCATATGTTCAGATCCTTTATGCATATTATTACTCCTCTGATTTTGAACATGAATATGCTTTGTGAGTAGTTACGTTTGTTCCTGAGGACATGGGTGAAGTCTTGCTATTAGTAGTCATGTGAATTTGGTATTCGTTCGATATTTTGATGAGATGTATGTTGTCTTTCCTCTAGTGGTGTGTCGGTGTACTAGAGTAGGGGTACCCTAGTATCCCGAACTGGTGCACGGGCAGTCGCAGCGCCCCGTGGCAAGGCTTGCCGGGTGCCTGCCAAGGTCCTCCGTGGTTCCTTTGGAGCCATTCAAGAACAAAGTGTTCAAGTCAAGGAGATAAGGACCCGGCAAGAGGAGCTTGCCGGGAAGGAGACAAGGCCCCGGCAAGAGGAGCTTGCCGGGAAGGCTAACCGAGGCATTTCAAGGAACTTGCCGCGACACGCTACGCGTCCCGGCAAGGCCCAGCGAGCGACAAGCTTCCGGGCGCGACAAGACAACGACCGCGGCAAGGCGCTTGCCGTGGCATGCCACCACTCTGTACTCATGCTCCAGCGCATCCGTCAACGTGTCGCCACGGGACCTTTCCAGGCGCGCGTGGCGGGAGGCTGTGCAGCCAGCGGTGCGAGGTGGCAAGCGGCGATGACAAGACCGCCATCGTGGCGAGCAGTGACGCCCCTAATGGTCCTTTTCTGCACTGTTTGGGTGACACAGACGGGCATTTAATGCCTTTGTCCCCTGCCGTCAGGGTTAGGTAGGATACACTGTAAAAGTAGGTCTACCAACCACAGCATTTACATTTTTTCCCTCGCCTACGTTGCCACCTGTCGGTGACCCCTTGAGCATATAAAAGGAGGCCCATGTGCAACGTAGAGGGGGTTCGGAACATTCGAAACCAGAGAACACCCACGCTCTTGAGCAAGAACCGAATACAACCACAAAGCAGCAGTAGGAGTATTATCTCTTCGGAGAGCTCCGAAGCTGGGTAAAATCGCTCGCGTGCCTCGCCTCGATCCGCTCTTCGTGCGATCTCCGCCCCTCGCCGGACCGAAAAGGGGCTCCGGTCCCATAGGTGTTCGTTCCCACGACATCTTTGGCGCGCCAGGTAGGGGGCGTCGAGGTTGTGTGAACCCGATCCGGCGTTCACGCGACGAGATCTTCATCTTCTTCATCATCTTCATCGAAATGCCACCGAAGAAGAAGGCTTCGGAGGTGGCTGCTCCGTCCACGTTGATCCCACCGCCACCGGAGCAAACGGGTGGTGGGGTAGATGCCGGCGGAGGAACGGGCGCCGACGAGGGAGCTCACGCTGCCGCCAGGTCCAAGGACAAGGCTGCACAAACCTCGGCGTCCGTACACGCACCGCGCCCGTCTCAGGAGGTGCGGGGCCAACAGCGTCATGGTACTCGCGGTACCATACGTTCGTTGGACCGAGATCGAGCTGGCGGATCTCGAGATGCTCAAGACCAGCATGCACGCCAACCTGCTGGCACGAGCAAGACATGGTCGCCTGGACGGGATCCTGCTCCTTCTAACATAGTTAGAAGTCCGAGCATATCCCGCTCCTCGCACCGTTCGACACCACCACCGAAGACCCCAGAAGAAGTGTCGGCTCGAGCCCAACTGCTCCTGGATTACCCTCCAGCAGCGGACAAGATCGACGATTGGAGGGCCACCATTCAGAGTCTCATCGGCTTCGCCAACGGCGACACTCCACGGCAGCCGAATGCGTCGCAGCCGCGGCAAGATTGCCGGACGCGAGCCGATGGCGACAAGACTGGTGGAGGTGCAACCACCGTGCACTCTCCACCCCAAAGGCCAAGATCGCTGACTCGCCGGGTCAACCTCGACACTGACTCCATAGCGTCATCAGATCCACAACCTCATCGCGATCAGCGCCAAGTTCTTCAAGAACGACAGCAAGAGGACGCCCGTACTCACATCGAGCGTCGAAGAGAAGTGCGGCTTCAGTTAGACCAGCGCGCTGAGCCCACTGTCGACATGCATGCACCAGGGGAACCAGGCGACTTGCCGTACGCGGTAGGTTGCCCGGCGTTCACTCGTGAGCTGCGGCAAGTCTAGTGGCCCAGCACAAAGAATTTCAAACCAGATGTGCCAGAGAAGTACGACGGCAGGTTGCATCCGTCGGAGTTCCTCACCATCTACACCATCGCGGTGCAAGCTGCCGGGGGGCGCGACGACAAGATCCTTGCCAACTACTTCCCGCTGGTTCTCGAACCCAACGTCAGATTCTGGCTCATGCACTTGCCGGACAACTCCATATCCTCATGGGCGGATCTGTGCCACAAGTTTGTTGGCGCCTTCACAGGCGGCCACAAGCCTCATGGCCAAGAAAGCGATCTGCATCTGCTCGCCCAGAAGGAAGGAGAGCCTCTGCGCAAGTATATTCAGAGATTCAGCCAAGTACAGCGCAACATCCCAGACGTCCGCCCTGCCGCGGTCATCAGTGCGTTCCATCAGAACGTGCATAACCGCAGGATGCGGGAGGAGATGGCGATGTGCAAGATAAGAGACGTCAGTGAGCTATACGCCCTGGCCGACAAGTGTGCACGTGCTGAGGAGGGGAGGAAACTCCCCGGAGAGAACACAGGAGCAGGGGGATCTGACAGCGAGGATGCCGCCCCGGCAAGGACAAACCGGCGGCGGAACAACAGGAAGAGGAAAGGCAAAGACGTGCTAGTTGTTGAGCAGTCCAACAACGGAGGTGGCGCCGACAAAGCCAAAGCTGGTAGTTCCGGCGAGGCTGTGGCGGCCGCCGACAAGCAGGGCGGCTCCGACAAGCAGTATTGCAAGATCCACCGCACCAAGGGTCATGATCTCCAGAGCTGCAAGAAGGTCGAGCAGCTTGTCGAGCAGCAAAAGGCTGAGTACGAGCGACGCGACAAGGAGAAGGCCTAGGAAGGTACTGGAGGACCCAGCAAGAAGCGTCCCGGCCGGGGAGGACGCGGCGGCAAGGCCAAGCAGCGGCAAGGAGACAGGCCTCTCCGCGGCCGCGACAAGGATGAAGATGAAGATGACAACAAAGATATGGATGATGATGAGGCCGATGAGCAGGAGTTTCAGAAAGCCACAGAGGTCATGTGCATTGACGGCGGCGCTTCTCTGCATACTTCACACCGCCAGCTCAAACAGTGGGTGCGGGAAGTCAACGCAGCAGAACCACCCGTTGAGTCATGCAAGCCTCTGAGATGGTCCCGCACGCCTATCGTCTTTGATATTGAGGACCACCCTGATCACATAACTGCGGTCGGGTGCTTGCCGATGTTGGTCTCACCAACTATCCGCAACCTCAAGGTCACTAAGATGCTAGTTGACGGCGGGGCCGGCTTGAACCTGATCTCCTCCACGGTACTTCAAAAACTCCAGATCCCTGACAGCGAGCTCGAAGAGACCGGCACATTCCAAGGAATCAACCCGGGAAGGAGCAAGCCGAAGGGGAAGATCACGTTGCCGGTAACATTTGGCAGCGAGCTGAACTTTAGGACTGAGAGGGTCACTTTTGACGTTGCTGATTTCCCATTACCTTACAATGGGATACTCGGCCGTCCAACGCTCGCCAAGTTCATGGCAGCCTCTCACTATGCCTACAACGTACTGAAGATGCCCGGTCCGATAAGTGTCATCTCTGTCCCTGGCGACAAGAAAGATGCTCTTATCTGCACCGACAAGATCTACCGGGAAGCAGCAGCCGCAGTAGAACGCAAGACACTTGCCGCTGAAGCTCCCGGGGGGAAGAAGAAGACCAAGTCCGGCAAGAGCTCTGATGCCCACTCCGGCAAGTGCACCTCTTCGGAGTGCTGTACTACCGTCGAGGACGCACCATCGAGCTCCACCGGCAAGTGTCAGAAGACGAAGGCAGCTCCGCCAGAGACCAAGAAGGTGCCCGCCAAGGAGGACGGCACTGGTGGTACCTTCACCATCAGTGTCACTCTCGACCCCAAATAGGAAAGCGCGCTCGTTGCTTTCCTGCGGGCGAACGTCGACGTGTTTGCGTGGCAACCGTCTGACATCCCCGGTGTTCCCAGTAAAGTAATTGAGCACCACCTTGCCGTCTGTCCTCACGCGCGGCCCGTCAAGCAGAAAGTTAGGAAACAAGTAGTGGAGCGCCAAGAATTCATTGCAGAAGAAATCAAGAAGTTGGAAGCAGCAGGCCTTGTCAGAGGAGTGCTCCATCCTACGTGGTTGGCCAATCCTGTAGTCGTGCGCAAGGCAAACAGAAATGGAGGCTTTGTATTGACTTTACTGATGTTAATAAAGCTTGTCCCAAAGACCCATTTCCCTTGCCGCGCATTGACCAGATTGTTGACTCCACGACCGGATGTGATTTGCTTTCATTTCTTGACGCATACTCAGGATATCATCAGATCTTCATGGCAGAAGAGGATGAGGAGAAGACCGCATTCATCACTCCATGTGGCACATACTGTTTCGTACGGATGCCCTTCGGTTTGAAGAATGCTGGTTCAACGTTTGCAAGAGTAGTCCATGATGCTTTTGAGCCGCAGTTGCACAGAAATGTGGAAGCCTACATGGATGACATAGTGGTCAAGAGCAAGGACAAAGCAACTCTGATTCAAGATTTAGACGAGACGTTTGCAAATCTGTGCAAGATCAACCTCAAACTCAACCCTGAGAAGTGCATGTTCGGAGTCCCCTCCGGCAAGCTTCTCGGGTTCTTTGTGTCTCAGCGGGGAATTGAAGCCAATCCCGATAAGATCAAGGCCATTGAGCAGATTGAAGCACCGAAGCGCGTCAAGGATGTACGAAGGCTTGCCGGTTGCGTGGCTGCTCTCAGCAGGTTTATCTCTAAGTCTGCTGAGCTCGCCCTGCCATTTTTCAAAATATTGAAAAAGGCAGGTCCAATGAAATGGACTCCGGAAGTGGAGGTTGCGCTGCAGGACTTGAAGAGATATCTGTCCTCCACTCCAATACTTGTCGCACCTAAGCCACAAGAGAAGTTGCTGCTGTATCTAGTGGAAACCAATCAAGTGGTTAGTGCTGCGTTAGTAGCGGAGAGGGAGGCGGATGATGAGCCAGCGACCATGGCAAGTGCATCCAGCGACAAGCAGGGGGCTTCCCCGACAAGCTCTGGTCCCGACAAGGATGGGTCTGCGCAGGCACAGGAGGAGAAACAGAAGAAAATGGTGCAGCGCCCAGTTTACTTTGTCAGTTCCCTTCTACAGGGGGCTAGGTCAAGGTACTCTGGTGTGCAGAAATTGCTTTTCGGCCTTCTCATGGCCTCGAGAAAGCTGCGCCATTACTTCCAAGCACATGAGATCACAGTTGTCACTCGCTTTCCGCTGAAGAGGATACTTCAGAATCCAGAAGCAACAGGCAGGATTGTCGAGTGGGCACTGGAACTGTCAAGCTTTGGCCTTAAGTTTGAGAGCACTTCAACTATCCAAAGCAGAGCATTGGCAGAGTTCATAGCAGAATGGACGCCAACACTAGATGAAGAAACTCCAGAAACGAGCATCCCCGTCAAGGAGGCAAACAAAAGAGTGGCTGATGTACTTTGATGGTGCCTTCTCGCTACAAGGCACCGGTGTGGGCGTGCTGCTTGTTGCACCCACCGGAGAGCACCTCAAGTACGTAGTCCAGATGCACTTTCCCAAGGAGCAAGCAACAAACAATACTACAGAGTATGAAGGTTTGCTTGCCGGTCTCAGGATCGCAGCAGACCTGGGGATCAAGAAGCTCATTGTCAGGGGTGACTCACAGCTTGTCGTCCGCCAAGTGAACAAGAATTATCAGAGTCCGTTGAAGGAAGCTTACGTTGATGAAGTGAGAAAGTTAGAAGAGCACTTTGACAACCTGCAGATGGAACATGTTCCGAGAGCTCAGAACGACATTGCTGATGGCCTATCAAAGTGCACCGCACTTAAGTTACCTGTGGAACCAGGGATTTTTGTGCTCAAGCTGACTCAACCATCTGTAACACCATCAACTGGACAGAGCAAGAAGAGGAAGTTGATTTCTGGTGACTATTTTCCGGCAGAACTCCCCGAAGCCGCCGCCAAGAAGGTCCCTAAGATCAACGCCAAGAGTGCTGAGGAGCAGTCTGCTCCGACAAGCCCTAGGGTTTGTTCCGTTGAAGCAGACGCTCCCGACAAGTTTTGCTCCGGCAAGCTTGCCGGGGAACATCAAGCTCCGGCTGAGCCGCAGGTTCTCGCCGTAGAAGCGGATGTTCCCGCGGCAGCATATGTGCCTTTAGTCCTTGTTGTCGAGCTGCAAGCTCCAGCATGGGCACAGCAGATCGTCCGTTTCCTTCAGACAGGAGAACTTCTCGAAGAGCAAGAAGAAGCGGAAAGAGTAACCCAGCAATCAAGTATGTACCAGTTTGTCGACGACACACTGTACAGAAGAAGATTCAACGGTGTGAAATTGAAGTGTATTCCCCGGGAAGACGGACAGAAGTTGTTGGCGGAGATACATGGAGGCATATGTGGTCACCACATTGGCGCAAGAGCACTTGCCGGCAAAGCATTCCGGCAAGGTTTCTTTTGGCCAACAGCCCTCCAGGATGCAACTGCGCAAGTAACCAAGTGTGAAGCATGCCAGTTCCATTCCAAACAGATACACCAGCCAGCTCAAGCTCTCCAGACAATCCCTTTATCCTGGCCATTTTCGGTCTGGGGGCTCGACATACTCGGCCCCTTTCCCCGAGCTGTCGGGGGCTTTGAGTACTTGTACGTTGCGATCGACAAGTTCACAAAGTGGCCGGGAGTGGAAGCAGTGAGGAAGGCGACAACACAGTCAGCAGTCAAGTTCTTCAGGTCGATTGTTTGCCGTTTCGGAGTCCCTAACAGGATCATCACCGACAACGGCACGCAATTCACGAGCCGCACCTTCATGCAGTATGTCCAAGATCTTGGCGCCAAGGTCTGCTTCGCTTCTGTTGCTCACCCGAGAAGCAACAGTCAAGCGGAGAGGGCAAATGCTGAAGTCCTGCGCGGGCTCAAGACCAGGACTTTCGACAGGCTGCACAAGTGCGGAAAGAACTGGATCGAGGAGCTGCCGGTGGTTCTTTGGTCGATCAGGACGACACCAAATCGAGCCACTGGCCAGACACCTTTCACTCTAGTCTATGGAGCAGAGGCAGTTCTCCCCACGGAACTCGTATACGGATCGCCTCGAGTGCTCGCTTATGATGAGCTTGAGCAAGAGCAGCTGCGACAAGATGACGCGCTGCTCCTTGAGGAGGATCGTCTTCAGGCTGCTGTACGAGCTGCTCGATACCTGCAAGCTTTGCGCCGCTACCATAGCCGCAAAGTTAATGCCAGAAGTCTCGAGGAAGGCGACCTTGTTCTTCGGCGCGTTCAGTCCGCCAAGAATTCCAACAAGTTGACGCCGAAGTGGGAAGGCCCTTATCGGGTGAAGCGAGTCACTAGGCCCGGCGATGTCCGCCTTGAGACCGAAGATGGCTTTCCGGTGAGCAACTCCTGGAACATTGAACATCTTCGTAAGTTTTACCCGTAAGGTGCGGTTGCCGGAACCTGTTCCGGCAACCACCTTTTGTACAAGTCTTGCCGCTGTTGCATGTAATCCTTTGTACAAAGCCGGGCGTAGACCCCGTGCATAAATAAAGTTCATATGCTCCGCGCATCTTGTCAATTTCATGCTTTCTATTCTTTGCATGTGTTATCTGACACTTTGTGCAGCACTTACCCCCGGTAAGAAATAACGAGCCTTAAGGCTCCATATCTTTATTTTCTCTTCTTTCTTTTTCTCAAAAGGAAGGTTCCCTCGCCCACAAGTTTGCCGGGGGGGAAGGAGGAGATAATGGTGTGGACCAAGCGTCGTTCAAGAAAGTTTCGCCTTGCCGGGACGCGAACGATAGAAAAGCTAAGTTGCCAAAGTTTGAGCAATCAGTTTTAAAATTTTTAAGTTATTTTCCTCGAACGACCGTGCTTTGTATGGAAAACCTGTGAGCGGAGGAACCAACTCGTAGCTAGTTGCGCCCTTACTTTGTTTCGAGTTCGCTCAACAACTTAAGTGTGCTGCGACTAGTTGCGACAAGGTTTCTTGTCGGTAGCGGCACCGCCAGCAGGCTGCTGATGTTCCGCACTCAGCGCTCGCGGCAAAGGTGCCTACGCCGGCAAGTTCCCTAAAAGCGTAGGGCAAAAACATACAAAGGAAGGAATCAAGTAAAGGAAATAACATAGCATTCGATACCCAAAATAAAAGTTATGTTACAAAGATAACTTGTCGCAAGATCTAATAAAGTGTTCTCGTAACATGACTAGCAGCGGCAAGAAAAGGAGAAAACAGGCGGCCTAATCCACGCGATCGCCGTCAACCCTCCTGACTTCATTCACCTTGTCCACAATGGGTGCGACAAGGGCCTTGAGCTCTTTCAGATCAGCATCCGGAGGCAGCTTCCTGAGGACGTTGGTGAGGTTGAGGCCTGGATTGCGGAAGGCCACCTTCACCAACACTTTCTGAAGAACTCTCGTGCAGATTGTGCGCGACTCGTCGGCCAGCTGCTTCGGGATCCTTTCCCGGAGTTGCTGGAGGGCCTTCTCCACGCCCTTGAAGAACAGAGTGAGCTTGGCGCTGGGCTGGAGGTTCTCATCGGAGGAGTACCCGAAACCCTCCATTCCCAGCTGCGCCAGCTCCTCGTCGATGACTGTGGCATTGTTTACGAGGCCCACTGTCCAGAGCTCCACAGTCTCCCTGAAGGTGTTCTGGGTTTCGGCGGCCGTCGTCAGCAGCGCTTCGTTGGCCTTGATCTCCTTCTTCAAGGCCTCCTCCCGCTCCTTGGCGCCGTCCAGCGTCTCGGTCAAAGTAGCCAGCTTCAACTCAAGATCGGCGTTGGAGTCCTTGGCGGCGCTTAGCTCTTTGCCCTTCTCGAGGAGACGTCCCCGTAGCTCACCATGGGCAAGGGCGTCCTTCTTGCGCTCGCGCTGGAGCGCGGCAAGCCCTTCATTCCTCGCCTTAAGATCGGCCTCTAACTGCGCCACCTTCACCTCCAGCTCCTTCTTGGCGGCCTCGGCAGCTGCGGCAGCATCCTTTGCCTCCTTGAGAGCCCCGCCAAGTGTTTGCTCGCGTGCAGCAAGCTCCTCCTCATAGCTGTCCAGATTGACCTTCCGCTGCGTCAACTCGCCTTCCCGCACGGACATCTCCTCGGCGGCAAGCCGCTGTGGCTCTTCGGCTTCAGCCTTCTCGAGGAGGAAGGCCTTCCGCGCCTCGACAAGCTGCGCCCGCTCCTCTGTAATGGACCGGAGGGCTTCCTGATTGCGTTCCCGGAGCTCCTCCGCGCGCCTCTCGATATCCACTCCCGCCTGCGCGACAAGCGCTTCCCGGGATTCTACCTTGGCTTGTCGGGCGCGGTAGAGTGACAGCAGCCTCCGCAGCAGCTGTTCCTCCTCAGGCTCGCCGCTGCTGCTGGTCAGCGTGTCAACCAGTGTCAGCCCGGCGGAGGCGAGCACTTCTCCATCAAAAGCTTTTCCTTCGACCGGCGCCCTGGAGCTCGAAGCCCAGGGGAGTTTGATGAAGACGCCATCGCTGGCCTTGAGATAGGCACCGGGCTGGGGCTCTTCGGAGCCTAATGCTGCGGCAGCGGCGGAGGGATCGGCGGTCGGTGTAGCGCCTTGCGCTCCTGCGGCCTTGGGGCCGTCAGTACGATCGCCAGACCCCTCGCCAGCTCCTGCGGCGGCAGCCTTGGCAGCCTCCTCGTCGGCAGGATCAGCGGCGCCGGCTTTCTCTTCGGTGGCAGCGGCGTCGCTGGTGTCGCCGCGTGTGTTCTCCTCGCCGGTGGCCTCGGTCTCCATCGGCTCCATGGATGGTGGATCTGAAGGCAGGAAGAGGGAGAAAAAGTCAAGTAAATACCCAAAAAGAAAACTAGAAGAAGAAGAACCCAAGGGAAGTTTTTCAAGCAAGAAGGGGTACCTGTACTGGGATCTGCAGTCATGGGCTCCACCACCGGGGGGTCGCTGGTGCCGTCCCTTGCCGGAGAACTGTCCCTTGCCGGAGACCTCTCCCTTGCCGGGGAATCCTCCCTTGGCGGCGTAGTTGAAGCAGATAGCATCTCAGGGGCGGCTTCCGGTTACTCCTGGTGAGGCTGCTCTGCTCCTACACAAATCAATAGACAGGTATCAGCAAATGAAGAGCACCCATGCGCTCCCAACAACAGGAAGTAAACAGATACTTACGCTGGGGGCTGCTTCGGGGAGTAGTTGCCGGGTCCGGCAAGGTGGTCTCGGGCGCGCCCCCTACTGTCGAGGTGGGCTCGTCCTCGATGATAATCACCGGAGCCTTGGCCCTCTTTGCCGCTCTCTGGGCCAGGGTCCTGAGAAGTTCAGAGTAAAGCAAATCAGATGCAAGACAAAAACAGCAAGAATTGAAGAATTACAAGTACAGCAAAGAATCTTACTCTTCTTCTTCCTCGTCGGAGCTGAGCGCGGAGAGGTCGAAGTCCGGCCCTCTTTCGGCGCGACGAGGCGAAGGAGTAGGCTTCCTCGCCCGCTTGGCGGGGGCAGCGGCAGGATCGGAACCGGCGGTCCGGGAAGACCCCGCTCCAGTTGCCGCGGCGGCATGAGACGCTCCCGCGGCAACAGTGCTTGTCACGGTGGAGCGTGTCCCACAGCGCGGCGGCTGTTGACCCGTCTGCCGCCCTGCTACGTCCCCGGCCCTGCGTAGGCGCCTTCTTGGTGGAACTGGGGGCTGCACTGGGAGCTCTGCTTGCGGCAAGTTGCTTGAAGATGGCTGGCCGCTTGCACCCTCGGCGGGCTCGCTCGATTCGGCTTCAGGCTCTCCCTCGCCGGCAATCTCTCCGGCAAGCTCGTCTCGATCGGCAAGGCTTGCCACCTCGGCTGCCTCTGCCTCCTCCACGGTAAACCCAAACTCGCCCGCGGCAGCGGCCGCCGCCGCCTCTTCCGCACTGGTGGCGATGCGCCGCATCTCATCTTCGATGGTGTCGCAGGTGAGGCTCCTCTGTTCGTCGGCGCGGACCGCCACCTCCACCAAGCCGTCGAAGAACTGCTGCACGACGTCGTCCGCGGGCTCTTGCCAAGTTGGAATAATTCCATGCGAGTCGCACTCCGACATCATTGCGCGGATGCGATCAAGCGAGGAATTGTTGCACAACGGGACGACGCCCTGCGGCAGCCTGAACCATTCTGGATGCTGAGGATCATGCTTGAACAGCTCCTTGAGCATCGCATCCAGCTCCAGGATGGTGAAGTTGAAGTTGAGGCCCGGGCGCAGCCTCATGATATCCGCCGGACCCCCAAACTCCCAGGCGGGTCTCCTCCTCTCTTGCAGGGGGGCGATGCGGCGGCGAAGGAAATCCGCGCCAACAGCGCCTACAGTGAGTCCGGCAAGCCTGAGCCGCAAGATCCGGGTGATGGCAATCTTCAGCTTGTCGTCGTCCGCGGCCAGGGCGCTCCAATCATTGCCGCGCACTGCTGGGGCTTGGCGTAGGGCAGTGAACGGCTACGGGTTCTCCTCAACGATCTAGCACCATTCCGCTCTCCACTCCTCCCATTTGCTGCGGAGCTCCCCCTCCAGATAGGCCTCCTTCTTGCCGGCTCTCGAGATCCAGGCGATTCCTCCGGCTAGAGGCTCTCCTCTCTCGACCCGGGGCATGAAGAAATGGCGGAAAAGAGCTACGTTTGGGTGGACTTCGACAAAGTTTTCGCAGAGATGTGCGAAAACTGCCATGGTCAGAACGGCATTGGGGGTGAAGTCAAGGAGGTGGAACCCGTAGGTGTTCATGATGTCACAAAAGAATTCAGAGAAGGGCGGGCAGAGCCCGCAGTAGAAGAACAGCGCAAAGAAAGGGTATCCGTTCGGAGACTGTTTAGAAGCGGCGGCGGAGAGTACCTTGGTGCGCGGATGCGCTCGCGTCTCCGTCGACCAGAAGAGGTAGAACCAATCCCTCAGCTCCTTCGCGGAGAGCTCAGGGGGGAAAGTTGCCCGCTTCTTTCGCAGCGCCTCGAGCCGCAGCGCCTCGGCCGACTTCACGCCCTTCCCTGTTTTCAGAGCCATGGCGAAGGTGGTGGGGGAGATCGACGGCGTTGGTGGCGACGGTGGCAATGGGGGCGGAGCGCTGCTCTTTCTTGGCTTTGGAAGAAGGGCGGAGCGGCGGAGATTTCTGAGATTGGAAGTAACAACGGGCAAGATGGGCGAACTGCCCCTGTTTCCTCTGCTTATAAAGAGGGAGGGGGCGGACGTTCCGCTTTTCCGAATAAAGAACCACCCGCGATCTCTCCCATGACGCCGCATTCAACGCGTGCCGTTAGGGGAGAGGGCGGTGGATACGGAGTAAGATCGGCGTGGACCCAGGCCACGCGTGCCCGTGCCCTGTTTTGGGCCTGGCCCAACAGCGCTCGGCACCGTGTGTGGCCCAGGCCCGGGGGCTCCTGTCGGTGTACTAGAGTAGGGGTACCCTAGTATCCCGAACTGGTGCACGGGCAGTCGCAGCGCCCCGCGGCAAGGCTTGCCGGGTGCCCGCCAAGGTCCTCCGTGGTTCCTTTGGAGCCATTCAAGAACAAAGTGTTCAAGTCAAGGAGAC
>NC_041393.1:476999660-477048403 GCF_002162155.2 Triticum dicoccoides | reverse complement strand
TTGCCGGGAAGGCTAACCGAGGCATTTCAAGGAACTTGCCGCGACACGCTACGCGTCCCGGCAAGGCCCGGCGAGCGACAAGCTTCCGGGCGCGACAAGACAACGACCGCGGCAAGGCGCTTGCCGCGGCAGGCCACCACTCTGTACTCACGCTCCAGCGCATCCGTCAACGTGTCGCCACGGGACCTTTCCAGGCACGCGTGGCGGGAGGCTATGCAGCCAGCGGTGCGAGGTGGCAAGCGGCGATGACAAGACCACCATCGTGGCGAGCAGTGACGCCCCTGACGGTCCTTTTCTGCACTGTTTGGGCGACACAGACGGGCATTTAATGCCTTTGTCCCCTGCCGTCAGGGTTAGGTAGGATACACTGTACAAGTAGGTGTACCAACCACAGCATTTACATTTTTGCCCTCGCCTAGGTTGCCACCTGTCGGTGACCCCTTGAGCATATAAAAGGAGGCCCATGCGCAACATAGAGGGGGTTCGGAACATTCGTAACCAGAGAACACCCACGCTCTTGAGAAAGAACCGAATACAACCACAAAGCAGCAGTAGGAGTATTATCTCTCCGGAGAGCTCTGAAGCTGGGTAAAATCGCTCGCGTGCCTCGCCTCGATCCGCTCTTCGTGCGATCTCCGCCCCCCGCCGGACCGAAAAGGGGCTCCGGTCCCATAGGTGTTCGTTCCCACGACATGGTGTTATGTGAATGTCGACTACATGGCACTTCACCATTATTTGGGCCCAGAGGAAGGCATAGGGAAGTAATAAGTAGATGATGGGTTGCTAGAGTGACAGAAGCTTAAACCCTAGTTTATGTGTTGCTTCGTTAGGGGTTGATATGGACCCGTATGTTTAATGTTGTGGTTAGATTTACCTTAATACTCCTTTTTGTAGTTGCGGATGCTTGCAATAGGGGTTAATAAAAAGTGGGAAGCTTGTCCAAGTTAGGGAAGTACCCAAGTGCCGGTCCACCCACATATCAAATTATCAAAGTACCGAACGCGAATCTTACGAACGTGATGAAAACTAGCTTGACGATAATTCCCAATGTGTCCTCGGGAGCTCCTTCTTCATTATTAGAATTTGTCCAGGCTTATCCTTTGCTACATAAAGGATTGGGCCACCTTGCTGCATTTTATTTACTTTATTTACTTTTTGCTCGTTACTATCTATCTTATCACAAAACTATCTATCACCTACTATTTCAGTGCTTGCAGAGATAACCTTACTGAAAACCGCTTATCATTTCCTTCTGCTCCTCGTTCGACACTCTTACTTATCGAAAGGACTACGATAGATCCCCTATACTTGTGGGTCATCAAGACTATTTTCTGGCGTCGTTGCCGGGGAGCGTGGTGCTTTTGGTGAGTGGAACTTGGTAAGGAAACATTTATATAGTGTGCTGAAATTTTCTGTTACTTGTCACTATGGAAACTAATCCTTTGAGGGGCTTGTTTGGGGTATCTTCACCCCAACCATAAGAGCAAAGAGATGCTCCTCAACCTACTGAACTTCATGAAAATATTCACTTCGAGATTCCTTCGGGTATGATAGAAAAACTGCTAGCTAATCCTTTTGTAGGAGATGGAACATTGCATCCCGATTTACACCTTATCTTTGTGGATGAAGTTTGTGGATTATTTAAACTTACAGGTATTCCCGATGATGTTGTCAAAAGGAAGGTCTTCCCTTTATCTTTGAAGGGAGATGCAATGACATGGTATAGGCTATGTGATGATACGAGATCTTGGAATTATAAGCGATTGAAGTTGGAATATCACCAGAAGTTCTATCCTATGCATCTTGTTCATCGTGATCGTAATTACATATATAATTTCTGGCCTCGCGAAGGAGAAAGCATCGCTCAAGCTTGGGGAGGCTTAAGTCAATGGTGTATTCATGCCCCAATCATGAGATCTCTCGGGAAATGATTATTCAGAATTTTTATGCTCGGCTTTCTCTTGATAATCGCAACATGCTCGATACTTCCTGTGCTGGTTCCTATATGCTGAAGACTATTGATTTCAAATGGGACTTATTGGAAAGAATTAAACGCAACTCTAAAGATTGGGGTTCTGGCGATGGTAAGGAGTCAGGTATGACACCTAAGTTCGATTGTGTTAAATCTTTTATGGATACCGATGCTTTCCATGGATTTAGCTCTAAGTATGGACTTGACTCTGAGATAGTAGCTACTTTTTGTGAATCTTTTGCTACTCACGTTGATCTCCCTAAAGAGAAGTGGTTTAAATATAATCCTCCTGTTGAAGTGAAAGTAGTTGCACCTATTACAGTCGAAGAGAAGACTATTACATATAGTGATCCTATTATTCCTACTGCTTATGTCGAAAGAACTCCTTTTCCTGTTAGGATAAAAGATCATGCTAAAGCTTCGACTGTTGTTCGTAAGAGTAATACTAGGACCTATACACCTCCTGAGCAAATTAATGTTGAACCTGGTATTACTATTATTAAAGATCTCTTGGATGAGGACTTAGATGGGCATGTTATCTCTTTCTTGGCTGAAACTGCTAATATTGCTAGACCCGATACTAAGACACGTATACCTGTTGTAGGCACACCTGTTATTTCTGTTAAAATAGGAGATCATTGTTATCATGGCTTATGTGATATGGGTGCTAGTGCTAGTGCGATACCTTATGATCTTTATAAAGAAATTATCCACGATATTGCACCTGTTGAATTAGAAGACATTGATGTTACTATTAAGATTGCTAATAGGGACACCATTAAACCTATTGGGATTGTTAGAGATGTTGAAGTCTTGTGTGGGAAGATTAAATACCCTGCTGATTTTCTTGTTCTTGCTTCCCCACAAGATGATTTTTGTCCCATTATTTTTGGTAGACCCTTCTTGAATACTGCTAGTGCTAAGATTAATTGTAAAAGGAAGGTCGTCACTGTTGGCATAGATGGTATGTCTCATGATTTCAATTTTGCTAAGTTTAGTAGACAACCTCGTGAAAGAGAACCACCTAGTAAGGATGAAATTATTGGTCTTGCTTCCATTGTTGTTCCTCCAACTGATCCGTTAGAACAATATTTGCTAGACCATGAAAACGATATGTTTATGCAGGAAAGGGAAGAAATAGATGAAGTGTTCCTTAAACAAGAACCTATGCTGAAACATAACCTTCTCGTTGAAATTCTTGGGGATCCCCCTCCACCCAAGGATGATCTCGTGTTTGAACTCAAACCCTTACCTGATAATCTCAAGTATGCTTATCTTGATGAAAAAGAAATATATCCTGTTATTATTAGTGCTAACCTTTCAGAGAAAGAAGAAGAAAGATTATTGAAAACTCTAAAGAAGCACAGAGACGCTATTGGATATACTCTGGATGATCTTAAGGGCATTAGTCCCATATTATGTCAACACAAAATTTCAGTGGAGAAAGATGCCAAACCAGTTAGAGATCCTCAAAGATGATTAAATCCAAAAATGAAGGAAGTGGTAAGAAAGGAGATTCTAGAGCTCCTTGAGGCAGGTATTATTTATCCTGTTGCTGATAGTGAATGGGTAAGCCCTGTCCATTGTGTCCCTAAAAAGGGAGGTATTACTGTTGTTCCTAATGATAAAGATGAATTGATCCCGCAAAGAATTATTACAGGTTATAGGATGGTAATTGATTTTCGTAAGTTAAATAAAGCTACTAAGAAAGATCATTACCCTTTACCTTTTATTGATCAAATGCTAGAAAGGCTATCCAAACACACACATTTTTGATTTCTAGATGGTTATTCTGGCTTCTCTCAAATACCTGTGTCAGCGAAGGATCAATCTAAAACTACTTTTACTTGCCCTTTTGGTACTTTTGCTTATAGACGTATGCCTTTTGGTTTATGTAATGCACCTGCTACCTTTCAAAGATGCATGATGGCTATATTCTCTTATTTTTGTGAAAAGATTTGTGAGGTATTCATGGATGACTTCTCCATCTATGGATCCTCTTTTGATGATTGTTTGAGCAACCTTGATCGAGTTTTGCAGAGATGCGAAGACACCAGTCTCGTCCTGAATTGGGAAAAGTGTCACTTTATGGTTAATGAAGGCATTGTCTTGGGGCACAAGATCTCCGAGAGAGGTATTGAAGTTGATAAAGCCAAAGTTGATGCTATTGAAAAGATGCCATGTCCCAAGGACATAAAAGGTATAAGAAGTTTCCTTGGTCACGCCGGTTTTTATAGGAGGTTCATTAAGGACTTTTCTAAAATCTCTAGGCCTCTGACTAATTTATTGCAAAAAGATATTCCTTTTGTCTTTGATGATGATTGTGTAGAAGCATTTGAAACACTTAAGAAAGCTTTGATCACTGCACCTATTGTACAACCACCTGATTGGAATTTACCTTTTGAAATTATGTGCGATGCTAGTGATTATGCTGTAGGTGCTGTTTTAGGGCAAAGAGTCGATAAGAAATTGAATGTTATCCAGTATGCTAGTAAGATTCTTGATACTGCCTAGAGAAATTACGCTACTACTGAAAAAGAGTTCTTAGCAGTTGTGTTTTCATGTGATAAGTTTATACATTATATTGTTGATTCCAAAGTTACTATTCACACTGATCATGCTGCTATTAAATATCTTATGGAAAAGAAAGATGCTAAGCCTAGACTCATTAGATGGGTTCTCTTGCTCCAAGAATTTGACTTGCACATTATTGATAGAAAGGGAGCTAAGAACCCCGTTGCAGACAACTTGTCTAGGTTAGAGAATGGTCTTGATGACCCACTTCCTATTAATTATAGTTTTCCTGATGAACAATTAGCGGTTGTCAATGCTTCTCGTACTACTCCTTGGTATGCTGATTATGCTAATTACATTGTTGCTAAATATATACCGCCTAGTTTCACATACCAGCAAAAGAAAAAGTTCTTTTATGATTTAAGACATTACTTTTGGTATGATCCACACCTTTATAAAGAAGGAGTAGATGGTATTATTAGACATTGTGTGCCTGAGCATGAACAGGAACAAATCCTACGCAAGTGTCACTCTGAATCCTATGGAGGACACCACGCTGGAGATAGAACTGCACACAAGGTATTACAATCTGGTTTTTATTGGCCTACTCTCTTCAAAGATCTCGTAAGTTTGTCCTATCTTGTGATGAATGTCAAAGAATAGGTAACATTAGTAGACGTCAAGAAATGCCTATGAATTATTCTCTTGTTATTGAACCGTTTGATGTTTGGGGCTTTGATTATATGGGACCTTTTCCTGCCTCCAATGGTTATACACATATTTTAGTTGCTGTTGATTACGTTACTAAGTGGGTAGAAGCTATTCCAACTAGTAGTGCTAATCATAACACTTCTATTAAAGTGCTTAAAGAAGTTATTTTTCTGAGGTTTGGAGTCCCTAGATATCTTATGACTGATGGTGGTTCACACTTTATTCATGGTGCTTTCTGTAAGATGCTCACTAAATATGATGTCAATCATAGATTCACATCTCCTTATCACCCGCAGTCTAGTGGTCAAGTAGAGTTGAGCAATAGAGAGCTCAAATTAATTTTGCAAAAGACTGTGAATAGATCTAGAAAGAATTGGTCCAAAAAACTTAATGATGCATTATGGGCCTATAGAACTGCATACAAAAATCCTATGGGTATGTCTCCATATAAGATGGTTTATGGAAAAGCATGTCATTTACCTAACATAAAGCATATTGGGCTATTAAAGAGCTCAATTATGACTTCAAACTTGCCGGTGAGAAAAGGTTATTTGATATTAGCTCACTTGATGAATGGAGAACACAAGCATATGAGAATGCCAAGCTTTTCAAAGAAAAAGTCAAACGCTGGCATGATAAGAGGATACAAAAGTGTGAGTTTAACGTAGGAGATTATGTGTTATTATTCAACTCTCGTTTAAGATTTTTTGTAGGAAAACTTCTCTCAAAATGGGAAGGTCCCTACGTTATCGAGGAGGTCTATCGTTCTAGTGCTATAAAAATCAACAACTTCGAAGGCACAAATCCGAGGGTGGTAAACGGTCAAAGAATTAAACATTATATTTCAGGTAATCCTATCAATGTTGAAACTAATATTATTGAAACCATAACCCCTGAGGAATACATAAAACACACGTTCCAGAATGCTCCACACTTCGAAAAGGTAGGTACATGGTACGGCAAGTAAACCGACTCCAAAACGACTCTAATGGCAATTTTTAGTTTTGGATTATTTAAGAATTTTAGGAAGAAAGAAGTAGTCCGAAAGGGTCACGAGGCTCCCATGAGAGAGGAGGCTGTGCCCCCCCTGTAGGGCACGCCCCCCTGTCTCGTGGGCACCTCGTGTGCCTCCCGGACTCCGTTTTCTTGTATGTTACGTATTTTGGTTGGTAAAAATTCATTATATATACTCCCGAAGGTTTTGACCAACGTATCACGCAAATATCCTCTATTTTCGTTTCGAGCTGTCCTTGCTGCAGAATAAAGCAAGATGTCTTCTTGGGAGTCAGTTGGGGAGAGTCGGGTGTCTCACCCAACGCCAGGTCCCGGAGCAAATAGTGATGCCTATCACTTTGGACCATCAACGGAGGATGACATGGAGGCTGATTTGAAAAGAATAGATGCCATGGAGGAGGATCAAGAAGTTACCTCTCGTCTCCGAGCAGAATTCACTATGGGGGAACTCCCTAGCCTGGTTGTCCCTACTTCGGTCACTCCTTCCAACCCTAGTTTATTTCTTATGAAAATATGAAAAAGAGTTTCTCTTGTTCTCCAGAAGCTATGCAGCATCCTTGGGTAAAAGGCGCTTTGTCCATTATAGGCAAGCTCTGTAAAGAAAATATGGACCTCAAACAACAAGTCAATAAGCTCGAGGAGGAGAACCGTATCCTAAAGGGCATCATCGCCAAGAAGATCATAACACCAATCATGAAGAATGAGAAATAATCACATGGGTATGGGCACTCCCCTTGGCAACTGCCAAGCTTGGGGGAGGTGCCCCAGTATCGTATCACCATCACACTCTTATCTTTATCGCTTTATTTAGTTCGATCCATTTAGTAGTATCTTGATCTAGTAGTTTGAAGTTTTTGATATCAAGTAGTTTTGAGTTTTGCATTGTGATCTCTTTATGTAATCAAGTCCGTGTGCTATCTATAATAAAGATTAGTGTTGAGTCAAGGGCTTTGCTATGTTGCTATGATCTTGAGAAAGTAGAAAGAACAAAAGAGTTCATATTGATCTTATGGATAGTGATAACTTCACACATAGAAAGTATGAGGCATAAAAATTGTTGAGAGTTGATGAACGTAGCCTTGGTCATCGTTGCAATTAATAGGAAGTGATAAGGAAAGAGGGGTTCACATATAAATATATTATCTTGGACATCTTTTATGACTGTGAAGAACTCATTAAGTATGACATGCTAAAAGAGTTGATGTTGGACAAGGAAGACAACGTAATGGTTTATGTTTTCTGACATCTTAGTTAAAGTATATTGTCATTGACCTTCCAAACATGTTGAGCTTGCCTTTCCCCCTCTTGCTAGCCAAATTCCTTGCACCAAGTAGAGATACTACTTGTGCTTCCAATTATCCTTAAACCCAGTTTTGCCATGAGAGTCCACCATACCTACCTATGGGTTGAGTAAGATCCTTCAAGTAAGTTGTCATCGGTGCAAGCAATAAAAATTGCTCTCCAAATATGTATGACTTATTAGTGCAGAGAAAATAAACTTTGTACGAACTTGTTGTGGAAGTAATAAAAGCGACGGACTGCATAATAAAGGTCCACATACAAGGGGCAATATAAAGTGACGTTCTTTTGCACTAAGACTTTATGCATCAACCCTAAACGCGCATGAAAACCTCTGCTTTCCTCTGCGAAGGGCCTATCTTTTAGTTTATGTTTTACTTTATGCTTGAGTCAAGGTGATGCTCACCTTTCCCTTTTTCGTTTTATCCTTTGGCAAGCTCCTCGTGTTTGAAAGATCATGATACATATATCCAATTGGATGTAAGTTGGCATAGGCTATTATTGTTGACATCACCTAAAGGTGAATACGTTGGGAGGCAACACAATAAGCCCCTATCTTTCTTAGTGTCCGGCTGAAACTCTATAACCACAAGTATTGCGTGAGTGTTAGCAATTATGGGAGACTACGAGATAGTTGAGTATGTGAGCTTGTTGAAAAACTCTATTATTGACTCTTTTTGATGTTACGATAAATTGCAATTGCTTCAATGACTGAGATTATAGTTTGTTAGTTCCCAATGAAGTTTTTGAACCATACTTGACATTGTGAATTGCTTATTACTTGAGCATAGGAAATCATATGACAAAATCTATATATGTTGTTGTTCTTAGAATGATCATGATGCCCTCATGTCCGTATTTTATTTTTATCGACACATCTATCTCTAAACATGTGGACATATTTTTTGATTTCGGCTTCCGCTTGAGGACAAGCGAGGTCTAAGCTTGGGGGAGTTGATACGTCCATTTTGCATCATGCTTTTATATCAATATTTATTGCATTATGGGCTGTTATTACACATTATATCTCAATACTTATGGCTATTCTCTCTTATTTTACAAGGTTTACCATGAAGAGGGGGATTGCCGGCAGCTGGAATTCTGGCTGGAAAAGGAGCAAACATTGGAAACCTATTCCGCACAACTCCAAAAGCCCTGAAACTCCACGAAACAACTTTTTGGATTTAATAAGAATTTATGAGCGAAAGAAATAGGCTAGGGGGCCCACACCCTGTCCAGGAGATAGGAGGGCGCGTCCCCCTGTAGGGCGCGGCCCCCTATCTCCTGGGCCCCCTGGTGGGCCTCCGGCGTCCATCTTCTGCTATATCATCACTTTTACCCTGGAAAAAATCATGGGCAAGATTACGGGACGAAACTCCACCGCCACGAGGCGGAACCTTGGTGGAATCAATCTAGGGCTCTGGCGGAGCTGTTCTGCAGGGGACACTTCCCTCCGGGAGGGGGAAATCATCACCAACGTCATCACCAACGATCCTCTCATCGAGAGGGGGTCAATCTCCATCAACATCTTCACCAGCACCATCTCCTCTCAAAACCCTAGTTCATCTTTTGTATCCAATCTTGTATCAAAACCACAAATTGGTACCTGTGGGTTGCTAGTAGTGTTGATTACTCCTTGTAGTTGATGCTAATTGGTTTACTTGGTGGAAGATCATATGTTCAGATCCTTTATGCATATTATTACTCCTCTGATTTTGAACATGAATATGCTTTGTGATTAGTTACGTTTGTTCATGAGGACATGGGTGAAGTCTTGCTATTAGTAGTCATGTGAATTTGGTATTCGTTCGATATTTTGATGAGATGTATGTTGTCTTCCCTCTAGTGGTGTTATGTGAACGTTGACTACATGACACTTCACCATTATTTGGGCCTAGAGGAAGGCATAGGGAAGTAATAAGTAGATGATGTGTTGCTAGAGTGACAGAAGCTTAAACCCTAGTTTATGTGTTGCTTCGTTAGGGGTTGATATGGACCCACTATTCAAAAAATCTTCCGATTCGGCGATTAATCTTCCGATTTATCACTACTCGGGGGGTGACCGATAAGATTATACCTTATCTTCACCGTTTATCTTTTGAGCTGACTTATCGCCCTGACAAGCGATTTATCAGGAATCTGCCGATAAATCAGACCTATTCAAAGCACTATGTTTGCAAAAACTATGTTTATTTGTTTTTTGTGGACATTGTTACGCAATATGTACTGTTGTCTTATTTTGTTTGTCATTATACGAGGATTCAAAGGCTATGAATCAAGGTAACACTTTTGTCCAATATTATTTTGGTGTTGAATATAGTGTATTTTAGTATTGGGAATCTAGGATTTGCAAAAAAAATATCCGATTATTAGTCAACTGATAAAATCGATTAATCGACCGATTTCTGATTAATCTCTAATCCCTAGCTCACCGAGATGATAACGATAAGCGATATCCTCAACATTGTATGGACCCATGTTTAATGTTGTGGTTAGGTTTACCTTAATACTCCTTTTTGTAGTTGTGGATGCTTGCAATAGGGGTTAATCATAAGTGGAAAGCTTGTCCAAGTTAGGGCAGTACCCAAGTGCCAGTCCACCCACATATCAAATTATCAAAGTACCGAACGCGAATCTTACGAACGCGATGAAAACTAGCTTGACGATAACTCCCAATGTGTCCTCGGGAGCTGTCCAGGCTTATCCTTTGCTACATAAAGGATTGGGCCACCTTGCTACACTTTATTTACTTTTTGCTCATTACTATTTATCTTATCACAAAACTATCTATCACCTACTATTTCAGTGCTTGCAGAGAAAACCTTACTCAAAACCGCTTATCATTTCCTTCTGCTCCTCATTGGGTTCGACACTCTTACTTATCGAAAGGACTATGATAGATCCCCTATACTTGTGGGTCATCAGAATCTCACCCCTCCCACGCCATGGGAGCCAAGGACCAGAGGGGAAACCCTTCTCCCATCTAGGGAGAAGGTCAAGGAAGATGAAGAAGAAGGGGGGCTCTCTCCCCCTTGCTTCCGGTGGCGCCGGAACGCTGCCGGGGGCCATCATCATCACCGCGATCTACACCAACACCTCCATCATCTTCACCAACATCTCCATCACCTTCCCCCATCTATATTCAGCAGTCCACTCTCCCGCGACCCGCTGTACCCTCTACTTGAACATGGTGCTTTATGCTTCATATTATTATCCAATGATGTGTTGCCATCCTGTGATGTCTGAGTAGATTTTCGTTGTCCTACCGGTGATTGATGAATTGCTATGATTGGTTTAATTCGCTTGTGGTTATGTTGCTATCCTATTGTGCCCTCCGTGTCACGCAAGCGTGAGGGATTCCCGCTGTAGGGTGTTGCAATACATTCATGATTCGCTTATAGTGGGTTGCTTGAGTGACAGAAGCACAAACCCGAGTAAGGGGGTTGTGGCGTATGGGATAAAGGGGACTTGATGTTTTAGTGCTATGGTTGGGTTTTACCTTAATGATCTTTAGTAGTTGCGGATGCTTGCTAGAGTTCCAATCATAAGTGCATATGATCGAAGAAGAGAAAGTATGTTAGCTTATGCCTCTCCCACATAAAACTTGCTATCGGTCTAGTAAAGTAGTCAATTGCTTAGGGACAATTTCACAACTCCTACCACCACTTTTCCACACTTGCTATATTTACTTTATTGCTTCTTTATCAACAGCCCCTACTTTTTATTTACATGTTTTTTATTATCTTGCGAACCTATCCAGCAACACCTACAAAGTACTTCTAGTTTCTTACTTGTTCTAGGTAAAGCAAACGCTAAGCGTGCGTAGAGTTGTATCGGTGGTCGATAGAACTTCAGGGAATATTTGTTTTACCTTTAGCTCCTCGCTGGGTTAAACACTCTTACTTATCGAAAGAGGCTACAATTGATCCCCTATACTTGTGGGTTATCCAGACCTTTTTCTGGCGCTGTTGCCGGGGAGTCATAGCGTGGGGTGAATATTCTCGTGTGTGCTTGTTTGCTTTATCACTAAGTAATTTTTATTTGCTGTTCTTAGTTGTTTTCTATCTTTAGTTATGGGTAGGAAACGCAAAATACCAAAAAAATTAGCTGTACCTATTGAACCAATGGTTGAAGAACCACTCAAAATCTATCACACTCCTGAAGCTTTTTACTTGGATCATCTTCGATCCCTTTGTGCTCGTGCTGAAACCCTCACTAGCTTAGTTGAGGGCAAATCTTTAGATGAGCATGCTTGTTATGCGCGACACCGTATATCTGAAAAAGGGAAACTTTTACTGGATCAGATTCATTGTTTGCAATGCTATGCTTGGAATTTATGTGAAATATATGATGTTACTTGTTGTTCTGAAAACCCTAAGAAACACCTTCCCCACCAATGTGAGTTTAGTGATAATGGAATCGTATCTTCGTATGCTAAGGGTGTTTATAATTACTATGATGTTCAACAAATTGAAGAATTTGTTGCTTTTAAGGGCGCTTTTGAAATTGCTTCTTTGATTGAAAAGTATGATGCCACTCTTTACAAATCTGAAAAATTTGCCATACTTGAATATTGTTATGATAATTATGATTCTAATGCCTATGTTAAACCATATATTGAGGAATTCTCCGCTGTCCAAGAAGAGAATAATATTTTGCAGGAGTCTATGGAAGAAGAAATTGATGAAACTATGAGCTCATTGGATGAAAAAGATGATGAGGAGAGCGAAGAACAAAAGGAGGAAGAGCGGGTTAGCTACCCGTGCCCACCTTCTAATGAGAGTAACTCTTCAACTCATACATTGTTTAATTCCCCTTTGTGCTTACCGAAGGATGATTGCTATGATGATTGTTATGATCCCGTTGATTCTCTTGAAATATCCCTTTTTGATGATGCTTGCTATGTTTGTGGCCAAGATGCCAATATGAATTATGCTTATGGAGATGAACTTGCTATAGTTCCTTATGTTAAACATGAAATTGTTGCTATTGCACCCACGCATTATAGTCCTATTATCTTTTTGAATTCTCCAAACCACACTATATCGGAGAAGTTTGTGCTTATTAAGGATTATATTGATGGGTTGCCTTTTACCGTTGCACATGATGATTTCGATAGATATAATATGCATGTGCTTGCTGCTCCTACTTGCAATTATTATGAGAGAGGAACTATATCTCCACCTCTCTATGTTTCCAATAAGATAAAATTGCAAGAAACTATTTATACTATGCATTAGCCTTTACTATGTGTGCATGAATTGTTCTTTTATGATAGGCCGATGCATAGGAAGAGATTTATAGTTCGTCATTGCATGATATATGTTAATTTGTGCTCACTACTAAATTACAAATCATTGTTAATTAAAATTGGCTTTGATATACCTTGGGATCTGGGTGGATCCATTACTTGAGCACTATATGCCTAGCTTAATGGCTTTAAAGAAAGCGTTGCCAGGGAGACAACCCGGAAGTTTTAGAGAGTCATTTATTTCTGTTGAGTGCTTTTATATAGTCTAAAAACAAAAAAATAAAGAGGAGAACCCAAAACTTTTAAAAAAGGAAAGTGAAAGTGAGAGAGACAAGCATTGTTGAAGTGGGAGAGCTCCTTGAACTTTGTTCATGCTCACGAACACTTTGTGAATCTTAATTACAGAAACTTTTCATCAAAAAATAATTATCCCCTTGTACAATTCCATTGTATTATAAAAATAATGTGCCAAGGTTTGCCTTTAGGATGTTTACAATGCTTGTTGGTTTGTACGGTGCAGGACAGCAACTTCGGCTGTAGTGCGTGATTTTATATTTTTTGCTGGAATGTCAAACGGTTCTAAAACTTTCTGCACTGTCTTTCTATAAAAATTGCTTATTTTTCATAATTTTGGTAGAATTTTTGTGGTACCAGAAGTATGGTGAATGTTCAGATTGCTACAGACTTTTCTGGTTTTGACAGATTCTGTTTTTGATGCATAGTTTGCTTGTTTTGATGAAACTATCAATTTCTATCAGTGGATTAAGCCATGGAAAAGTTATATTACAGTAGACACAATTAAAAAAAATATGAATTGGTGTGCAAAAGTACTTAAAGTAGTGATTTGCTTTATTATACTAACGGATCTTACCGAGTTTTCTGCTGAAGTTTTGTGTGGATGAAGTGTTTGATCGAGGAGGTCTCGATATGAGGAAAAGGAAGAGAGGCAAGAGCTCAAGCTTGGGGATGCCCAAGGCACACCAAGTAAATATTCAAGGACACTCAAGCATCTAAGCTTGGGGATGCCCTGGAAGGCATCCCCTCTTTCTTCAACGAGCATCAGTATGTTTTCAGATTCGTTTCGTTCATGCAATATGTGCAAGTCTTGGAGCGTCTTTTGCATTTAGTTATCACTTTTCTTTTATGCGCCATGCTGGTATGAGATATTCCATGGTTGATTTATAGAATGCTCATTGCACTTCACTTATATCTTTTGAGTATAGCTTTATAGAATGCTTCATGTGCTTCACTTATATCATTTGAAGTTTGGATTGCCTGTTTCTCTTCACATAGAAAACCGCCATTTGTAGAATGCTCTTTTGCTTCACTTATATTTGTTAGAGCATGGGCATATCTTTTGTAGAAAGAATTAAACTCTCTTGCTTCACTTATATCTATTTAGAGAGATGACAGGAATTGGTCATTCACATGGTTAGTCATAAAATCCTACATAAAACTTGTAGATCACTGAATATGATATGTTTGATTCCTTGCAATAGTTTTGCGATATAGAGATGATAATATGTGGGTGGTACTAGTAGATGGTTGTGTTTAGTAAGGATATTGGTGTTAAGGTTTGTGATTCCCGAAGCATGCACGTCTGGTCTCCTAACTATGTAACCAAATTGGCGCGCATTGTATTTTGATTGTTTATCTTTGCGTGAAGGTCGGGCGCGCGTGATGGTTAACTCATACCAACCTCCCCCCTAGGAGCATGCCTAGTAGTACTTTGCTTCGAGGGCTAATAAACTTTTGCAATAAGTATATGAGTTCTTTATGACTAATGTGACACCATGGATTATACCCACTCTCACCCTTCCATCATTGCTAGCCTCTTCGGTACCATGCACTGCCCTTTCTCACCTCGAGAGTTGGTGCAAACTTCACAGGTGCACCGAAACCCCGTGATACGATACGCTCTATCACACATAAGCCTCCTTATATCTTCCTCAAAACAGCCACCATACCTACCTATCATGGCATTTCCATAGCCATTCCGAGATATATTGCCATGCAACTTTCATCATCATCATATACATGACTTGAGCATTCATTGGCATATTGCTTTGCATGATCCTAAGATAGCTAGCATGATGTTTTCATGGCTTGTCCATTTTTGATATCTTTGCTATGCTAGATCATTGCACATCCCGGTACATCGCCGGAGGCATTCATATAGAGTCATATCTTTGTTCTAGATATCGAGTTGTAATATTGAGTTGTAAGTAAATAAAGTGTGATGATTATCATTATTAGAGCATTGCCCCAGTGAGGAAAGGATGATGGAGACTATGATTCCCCCACAAGTCGGGATGAGTCTCCGGACTTTATGAAAAATAAAAGAGGCCAAAGAAGCCCAAATAAAAAAGAGGCCAAAGAAGCCCACCAAAAAAATAAAAATATATAAAAAAGAGAAGAAAATATAAAAATGAGAGAAAAGGAGAGAAGGGGCAATGTTACTATCCTTTTACCACACTTGTGCTTCAAAGTAGCACCATGTTCTTCATATAGAGAGTCTCTTGAGTTATCACTTTCATATACTAGTGGGAATTTTTCATTATAGAACTTGGCTTGTATATTCCGATGATGGGCTTCCTCAAATGCCCGAGGTCTTCATGAGCAAGCAAGTTGGATGCACACCCACTTAGTTTTCAGTTTGAGTTTTCATACACTTATAGCTCGACTGCATCCGTTTCATGGCAATCCCTACTCCTCGCATTGACATCAATCGATGGGCATCTCCATAGCCCGTCGATTAGCCATGTCGATATGAGACTTTCTCCCTTTTTGTCTTCTCCACACAACCTCCACCATCATACTCTATTCCACCCATAGTGCTATATCCATGGCTTGCGGTCATGTATTGCGTGAGGGTTGAAAAAGCTGAAGCGCGTTAAAAAGTATGAGCCAATTGCTTGGCTGACACCGGGACGGGCATGAGGGGTACCTTGTGTTAAGAAAAGGGAGCATACAAGACTATATGATTTTGTAGGGATAGCGTTCTTTAGCATTGATATTTCGAAAGACATGATTGTTTGTTGGGATGCCCGAAGTATTATTGTTTTTATGTCAAATGATAGACTATTGCTTTTAATCACTCGTGTCTTAATATTCATGCCATGATTAGATACATGATCAAGATTATGCTAGGTAGCATTCCACATCAAAAATTATCTTTTTTTATCATTTACCTACTCGAGGATGAGCAGGAATTAAGCTTGGGGATGTTGATACGTCTCCGTCGTATCTATAATTTTTGATTGTTCCATGCCAATATTATTCAACTTTCATATACTTTTGGCAACTTTTTATACTATTTTTGGGACTAACATATTGATCCAGTGCCCAGTGCCAGTTCCTGTTTGTTGCATGTTTTATGTTTCGCAGAAACCCCATATCAAACGGAGTCCAAACGGGATAAAAACGGATGGAGAATATTTGTGATTTTTGGGAAGAAGAATCAACTCGAGACGGTGCCCGATGGGGCCACGAGGCAGGGGGGCGCCCCTGACCCTCGTGGGCACCCTGTAAGGTGGTTACTGCTCATCTTTGTCCGCAAGAAAGCTAATTTTCAGAGAAAAATCTTGGCGAAGGTTTCAACCCAATCGGAGTTACGGATCTCCGGATATATAAGAAACGGTGAAAGGGCAGAATCTGAGAACGCAGAAATAGAGAGAGACAGATCCAATCTCGGAGGGGCTCTAGCCCCTCCCACGCCATGGGAGCCAAGGACCAGAGGGGAAACCCTTCTCCCATCTAGGGAGAAGGTCAAGGAAGAAGAAGAAGAAGGGGGGCTCTCCCCCCTTGCTTCCGGTGGTGCCGGAACGCCGCCGGGGGCCATCATCATCACCGCGATCTACACCAACACCTCCATCATCTTCACCAACATCTCCATCACCTTCCCCCATCTATATTCAGCGGTCCACTCTCCCGCAACCCGTTGTACCCTCTACTTGAACATGGTGCTTTATGCTTCATATTATTACCCAATGATGTGTTGCCATCCTATGATGTCTGAGTAGATTTTCGTTGTCCTACCGGTGATCGATGAATTGCTATGATTGGTTTAATTCGCTTGTGGTTATGTTGCTGTCCTATTGTTCCCTCCGTGTCGCGCAAGCGTGAGGGACTCCCGCTATAGGGTGTTGCAATACGTTCATGAATCGCTTATAGTGGGTTGCTTGAGTGACAGGAGCATAAACCCGAGTAAGGGGGTTGTGGCGTATGGGATAAAGGGGACTTGATGATTTAATGCTATGGTTGGGTTTTACCTTAATGATCTTTAATAGTTGTGGATGCTTGCTAGAGTTCCAATCATAAGTGCATATGATCCAAGAAGAGAAAGTATGTTAGCTTATGCCTCTCCCACATAAAACTTGCTATAGGTCTAGTAAAGTAGTCAATTGCTTAGGGACAATTTCACAACTCCTACCACCACTTTGCCACACTCGCTATATTTACTTTATTGTTTCTTTATCTAAACAGATCCTACTTTTTATTTACGTGCTTTTTATTATCTTGCAAACCTATCCAACAACACCTACAAAGTACTTCTAGTTTCTTACTTGTTCTAGGTAAAGCGAACGCTAAGCGTGCGTAGAGTTGTATCGGTGGTCGATAGAACTTGAGGGAATATTTGTTCTACCTTTAGCTCCTCCTTGGGTTCGACACTCTTAATTATCGAAAGGGGCTACAATTGATCCCCTATACTTGTGGGTTATCAGGGGGTTCCGGTAACCTCGTGGTACTCCAAAAATAGCCGAATCACTCCAGAACCATTTTGGTATCCGAATATAACCTTCCAATATATCAATCTTTATGTCTCGACCATTTCGAGACTCCTTGTCATGTCCGTGATCTCATCCGGGACTCCGAACAATCTTTGGTCATCAAATCACATAACTCATAATACAAATCGTCATCGAACATTAAGCGTGTGGACCCTACGGGTTCGAGAACTAAGTAGACATGACTGAGACATATCCCCGGTCAATAACCAATAGCGGAACCTGGATGCTCATATTGGCTCCTGCATATTCTACGCAGATCTTTATCGGTCAAACCGCATAACAACATATGTTGTTTCCTTTGTCATCGGTATGTTACTTGCCCGAGATTCGATCGTCAGTATCATCATACCTAGTTCAATCTCATTACCGGCAAGTCTCTTTACTCGCTCCGTAATGCATCATCCTGCAACTAACTCATTAGACACATTGCTTGCAAGTCTTATAGTGATGTGCATTACCGAGAGGATCCAGAGATACCTCTCCGATACACGGAGTGATAAATCCTAATCTTGATCTATGCCAACCCAACAAACACCTTCAGAGACACATGTAGAGCATCTTTATGATCACCCAGTTACGTTGTGACGTTTGATAGCACACAAGGTGTTCCTTCGGTATTAGGGAGTTGCATAATCTCATAGTCGGAGGAACATGTATAAGTCATGAAGAAAGCAATAGCAATAAAACTAAACGATCATTATGCCAAGCTAATGGATGGGTCTTTGTCCATCACATCATTCTCTAATGATGTGATCCCATTCATCGAATGACAACACATGTCTATGGCTAGAAAACTTAACCATCTTTGATTAACGAGCTAGTCAAGTAGAGGCATACTAGGGACACTATGTTTGTCTATGTAGTCACACCTATACGAAGTTTCCGATTAATACAATTCTAGCATGAATAATAAAAATTTATCATGATATAAGGAAATATAAATAACAACTTTATTATTGCCTCTAGGGCATATTTCCTTCACACTTTGTCCCCCATAAAGTGCCAGTGCTTCTTATAGATGACCAAGGGCATGCCATTCGGTCCCGGAGCCTTCAGACCCCCAATGTGATCAAGCGCGGCCTTGACCTCCTCTCTAGTAACCTCAGCTTCTAGGATGGCCCTCATGGCATCAGTGACACGGGGTTGGACTTTGTTGATAAGCTCAGTTAATCGGTTGACACCAGAGGTAGTGAAGAGGTCCTGAAAAAAAGAACAGACATAATTATTAAGCTCCTCCCCTTCTTTCACCTCGGAACCATCCTCCTTCCTCAACTTCTTAATCCTATTCGCCTCTCTCCTAGCTGACGCTACTGCCATGAAGTATTTCGTGCTTTTGTTCACATCATGCAGCCAAGTAACGTGTGAGTACTGCTTTGCTTTCGTGTTCTTTTTGTCTTCGAGCTCCTCAAGAAAACACCTCAACATTCCCTCCTCCCTGACTTTTGCTTCCGGGACCGGCACCCTCATGCATTTCTCCAATGCACGCCTAGTTTCTCTCAAACATTCTTCCAATTCTCCCGCCACCTCCTTGCCCCATCTCCTCATCCTTCCAGCCACATTCTTCATGGCAGTTGCAACGTCACCTCGATCCTTCAAACACCCTTCCTCCCACGCTCCTTGCACCTCAGCACTACACCCTTCTTCCTGGAGCCACCAAGCCTCAAAACGAAAGCCACGGTCGCCTCCCCCTTCCTTTCTGGTGACACCATCTGTGCAGACAATGACGGGTCGATGGTCGGAGTGTCATGGGGCAACGTTAAACACTGTGAAATCCGGAAACCACTCGCACCACCTTACGTTTGCTGTCACTCTGTCTAGACGTTCACAAATATATGTGTCTACCACCTTATTGTGATTCCTCCAAGTGAATTTATCCCCTTCAAAACCCAGGTCACTTAAGTCACATGCCTCCAGAAACTCCCTAAAATTATCCATGTATCGCTGGTGTCGATCCGCCCCGCCAATCTTCTCATCGCATGTCAAAATTGCATTGAAATCTCCCAAACACAGCCAGGGGCTGTTGGAGATATGCCCTAGAGGCAATCATGTATGATGATATTTCCTATGTGTTTATGAATAAAGATAGTCCTTGGATATTATCAATGATGTGTATCAGCAAGTACGTGACTTGTTTGTGGGACTATGCATTGTATGATGACTGTCCTAAAAGGTCCCTAGTCGAAAGGGCTGTGTGGACGCGCAGCCGACTAGACTAGCATATGACACGGTCGATGGCTTGGTCTCACTAGCCACGGAGCATTGGATGCTAAAAGGATAATATGGACTTGGAAAGGTCTGTTCGGATACGACGTAGTCAGATCCGAGTCGAGAAAAGGTCCGAGTCGAACAAACCCAACTATGAGACACAGTGATATGTCATCTGTGAGTCTCTAGTACAACATACATTCTATGTCCTAAGACCTGAGCTGATGCATGTACTTGGGATGGTGACAGACTTGCTTTGGGCCGACCAAACGCTACTCCGTGACTGGGTAGTTACAAAGGTAGGTTTCGGGTTTGTCCAGTCCCATGCTGCGAGACATGGTCGAGCAAGATGGGATTTGCCCCTCCGATCAGGAGAGATATACTCTGGGCCCCTCGTGTGATCCGACCAGGATAAGCATGGCCATGCGACGGGGATTATGAGATAATCCAGTTTGTGGTCCGTATCACTGGAACGAGAAAGAGGTCGGGCTAGCATAAGGATGACAATCTCGCCTTGAGCCTGACAACATATATCGTGAGGCAAAGGGAATAGAAGTGTGACATGTTGTACAGGTTCGCCGAACCAGCTTCATAGTCTGCTTGGTGGTCGGCACACCTTGCTAGAGGCCGCTACCAACCGTGCAGGTCGGAGGTGATCCGAACTGCGACCAAGCCGACTTGAAACTAAGGGGTCGCATGCTTAAGGGAAGGAACCTACGAGGTCGGATACGAGGACACTGGTCGGATGTGATCTGATCTGTATTCGGATTGTGGCCGAGTAGACTTGTGGGCTTTAGGGTCCGTGCGAGGCCCAGGTGTTGAGCCCGCGACGGACGCCTATATAAAGTGGAGGTACGGCACACTCATGCGGTTGATCGCTTCGGCGTTGCGACTAGGGTTTGCATGTGTCGCGAATAGCCACCTCCACTCGCCGCCAACTGTGTGATCGGACCTAGCAGTCCGCCGCACGGTGTTCCTCCTGCACGCACGGATACCGTTAGAGGCGGTGCACTTGCGCCGCTCCGGCAAACTTGTACGTGGGATCGAACAACCAGCTGCTCGAGGGAGATCGGACGAGGAGGAGACGATCCACGCAGACGCGCTGCCCCAACTCTTCTTCCGCTGCACGGCACTGCGCGTCTAGTGGTAACAATCTGTGATCCATCTCCCATAGCATGTTCTTGGTTGTTCTGCGCGTAGGAATTTTTTAATTTGCAGTCGACGCACCCTACCGTAGAAGCCAACAGTGGTATCAGAGCCTCTGCTATAGGATTTGGATTCAGATCGTATGCATATTAGATATGTGGAGGTGGCATATGAGATCTGTTGTCGTTGATAAGATCGGCTATGTGCACGGTTGATGTGATCAACTGCACATGGGGATCGTTGAGGCTATGTTTTCTGTCAATCGGGAGCGCCGTGTATTTCATACCCGACACACAAACCGGTAGAATGCGATTCTATGCACAACTTTGTTTTGCTGGTTTGATGTGAATAGTATGGCTCATGTGTATGTGATGCATGTGTGTAATTTATACGTGGCCTGCGTGTCATGTTTGTCAGCCGGTCGGAGCCAAAGTGTTGTCATTATATTGTATAACGACCTGCGTGTCGACTTGTGACTCTATGTAAATTCATTACTAGTTGTAGTAGTTGGATAATAGAGATAAGGTTGGTGGCTTGGCGTCCCGGCGTGACAAACAAGATGGAGTTCCTAGATGGTCATTGGAGTCGGAGCCGACCTGGAAGAACGTCCATGAAGGAGCCATACTATTTCACAATATGTGCTATATTTGTGATTGTTATGCTTCTTTGTTTCTATGCATGTTAGAATGGTAGAAATATCCCTCATGAATATCAAGTAAAGTGCCATTCCCAATGTTGCACCTTTGCACGTCAAGTACGTCTAGTAGTGGGCTCATAAAATTGGGGTGCTGCTGGATGTCCTTGAACTGAAGGGTTCGTGTCGGACACGGACATGCACTGCATCAGGTTAACTTGACAAGGCTCTCAAAACGGTTTTGGGCCTTGTGGCAAAGAAGGTTGGGAGCCGGGGTATGAGATACCTTCCTGACCGACAGGAGTCGTATAGAGATACAATTAGCAAGGAGTTGCTTACCGGAAGGTATGTTGACTAGTAGTGATGCTAAAAGCTCACTAGTCACATGCGCTAGTCGGATCCTGAATCACTGAGAGTTTGCGGAGGGATGCCAACTTCAGTGGGAGTATTTCTGTTTAGGCTAGAATTACTCTACATAAACACATTGCTTAGTGATTGCATATTTTTTGTTGTAGATCAATGGCACCACCTGCTCAACCCAACTTTGCATTGAAATCAATTCTGGAAAAGGATAAACTGAATGGAACAAACTTTACCACCTGGTATAGAAATCTGAGAATTGTTCTCAAGCATGATAAAATGGAACATGTTCTAGAGGATCCACTTCCAGAGGAACCTGCTGATAATGCTAATGCCACAACTAAGAATGCCTACCAGAAACTCGTTGATGAATCAACGGAGAACAGCTGTCTGATGCTGGCTTGTATGGAGCCCAATTTGCAACAACATTTCAAAAATGTTGAGGCTTACGATATGATCGAGAGTCTCAAGAGCATGTTTCAGACACAAGCTAGGACCAAAAGGTTCAACGTCTGGCGATCCTTGATGGATTGCAAGCTGAAGGAAGGTGGTCCACTAAGCCCACATGTGATCAAGATGATCGATATGTGCAAGCTTTGGATCATTTGGGCTTCCCGCTCTTGGATGAGCTGGCTACTGATGTTGTTCTGGGTTCTCTTCCGCCCAGCTATGGGACGTTCATCTCGAACTATCATATGCATGGCATGGATAAGAAGCTCACTGAATTGCATGGGATGCTCAAAGTGGCAGAGCAGGATATTAAGAAAGGCACGCATCAACTATTGATGGTGCAGAAATCGGCTAAGTTCAAGAAGAGTTGGTCCAAGAAAAAGGCTAAGGCAAAGGGCACGGAGATGGTAACCTCCGCCACTGCGCCAAAGTCTGGACCAGACTCGAAGACCGTTTGCTTTCACTGCAAGGAGACCGGTCACTGGAAGAGGAACTGTAGCAAGTGGCTTGCAGAGCATGGCAAGAAGGCCGGAAATGCTTCTTCAGCAAAAGGTACACTTGTTGCATATGTTATAGACATTTACCTTGCTAACATACCTAGTAGCTCTTGGGTATTTGATACCGGATCGGTTGTTCATATTTGCAACTCGATGGAGGGGCTGGTAAGAACTAGGCGTGTGGCACAAGGGGAGATTGACATCAGGGTCGACAACAAAGCAAGAGTTGCTGTGTTGGAGGTCGGCACGATGCAGCTCCAGCTTCCTTTCGGATTCATAATGGAATTGAATAATTGTTATTACATTCCTGCACTTAGTCGGAACATTATTTCTGCCTCATGTTTGATGAGTCAAGGTTATGAATTCAATTTAAAGGACAATGGTCATTCAATATTTTTGAATGGTATGTTCCACGGCTATGCACCCATTGTTGATGGGCTATTTATATTGAATCTAGAACAGGAACCGGTCTATAACATGAATGTCAAGAGGCATAAGCCTAATGAGATAAATCTGACATACTTCTGGCATTGCCGGCTTGGACACATTAGTCTGAAACGCATGAAGAAGCTCCATGATGATGGGCTCCTAACTTCGTCCGACTTTGGGTCGTTCGAGACATGTGAATCATTCTTGCTCGGCAAGATGACTAAGTCTCCTTTCGCAAAGAGTTGCGAGAGAGCGTCTGAGCTATTGGAACTCATACATAGTGATGTGTGTGGTCCAATGAGCACAACTGCCAGAGGTGGCTATCAGTACTTCATGACTTTTACCGACGACTTGAGTAGATATGGATATATCTATTTAATGAGGCACAAGTCGGAGACTTTTGAAAAGTTCAAAGAGTTTCAGAACGAGGTTGAGAATCAGTTCAGCAAGACTATAAAGCTTCTGCGATCTGATCGTTGAGGTGAGTACATGAGCCAGGAGTTTGATGATCATCTGAAAAGTCGAGGTATAGTAGCTCAGCTCACACCTCCAGGTACGCCATAGAGAAACGGCGTGTCGGAACGGAGGAATAGGACCTTGTTGGACATGGTTCGGTCTATGATGAGCAAATTGGATTTACCCTTGTCATTCTGGGGATACGCTCTAGAAACTGCAGCTTTCACACTTAATAGGGTACCATCAAAATCCGTAGACAAGACACCACATGAAATGTGGGCCGGGAAGAGTCCCAGTTTGTCTTTTCTAAAGATTTGGGGTTGCGAAGCATTTGTCAAGCGACTTATGTCAGATAAGCTTACACCTAAGTCTGATAAATGCATATTTGTGGGATATCCGAGGGAAACCTTGGGATATAACTGCTACAACCGGGAAGAGAACAAAGTGTTTGTTCCTCGGAACGGGGTTTTCCTTGAGAAAGAGTTTCTCAGTCGGGAGGCCAGTGGGAGGACGGTTCGACTCGAAGAAATTCGAGGACCACTCAGGGACGGCTCGGCTGGTGATGAGATCATACCGGAGTCAGTCAGGGAACCTGTAGTGGAAGCGGCACCGGAACCACGGAGGTCGGAAAGATTGCACAGAGTGCGTGATGTATTGTTGCTAGAAAGCGATGAGTTGGCCACGTATGCAGAAGCGATGGTGAGCCCAGACTCCGAGGCATGGCTTGAGGCCATGAGATCCGAGTTAAAGTCCATGGATGAGAATCAAGTCTGGGACTTGGTTGATCCGCCACCTGGCGTAACTTCCATTGGTTGCAAATGGGCCTTTAAGAAGAAAACCGATGTGGATGGAAATGTTCAGATACACAAAGCTCGGCTTGTCGCTAAAGGTTATGGACAAGTTCAAGGAATTGACTACGACGAGACTTACTCACCGGTAGCGATGCTGAAATCGGTGAGGATCATACTAGCTATAGCTGCATATTTCGATTACGAGATATGGCAGATGGATGTCAAAACGGCTTTCCTTCATGGAAATTTAACCGAGGACGTATATATGATACAGCCCGAGGGTTTTGTCGATCCGACTAGCACTAGTAAGGTATGCAAGCTCAAGAGATCCATTTATGGGTTGAAGCAAGCATCTCGGAGTTGGAACATTTGTTTTGATGAGGTCGTCACTGGTCTCGGTTTCATCAAAAGTGAAGAGGACTCTTGTTTATAGAAGAAGTTAAGTGGGAGCTCGATAGTGTTTTTGATCTTGTATGTGGATGACATACTGTTGATCGGAAATGATGTTTCGATGTTGAATTCGGTCAAGGGATCATTGAATGGCAAGTTTTCGATGAAAGACCTTGGTGAGGCAGTGTATATTTTAGGCATCAAGATCGAGGAGGCTGCTCGACTTAAGCCAGAGCACGTACATAGATAAAGTGTTGAAGCGGTTCAACATGAGTGAGGCGAAGAAAGGGTTCTTGCCACTCTCACATGGTATAAGGCTAAGCGAGACTCAGAGTCCATCGACATTTAATGAGCGAAGCAGGATGAGTAGGATTTCGTATGCCTCGGCAATCGGATCCATCATGTATGCCATGATATGTACAAGGCCTGATATGTACAAGGCCTGACGTTGCTTTTGCAATAAGCCTAACAAGTAGATACCAGGCCAACCCAGGTGAGAGTCACTGGGCAGCGGTAAAGACTATTTTGAAGTACCTAAAAAGGACTAAAGAGATGTTCCTAGTTTATGGAGGTGACGAAGAGCTCGTCGTAAGGGGTTACGCCGACACTAGTTTCCAAACCGACAGAGATGATTGTCGATCACAGTCCGGATACGTGTATGTCCTGAACGGAGGAGCAGTACACTGGATGAGTTCCAAGCAGGATACGGTGGCCGATTCTACCACAGAAGCCGAATACATTGCGGCTTGTGAAGCTGCAAAGGAATGTGTTTGGATCCGGCATTTTTTTGGATAATCTTGGTATTTTCCCAGCCTCGGTGAAACCGTTGGACCTTTATTGTGATAATTCTGGTGCCATCGCACAAGCCAAGGAGCCGAGGAATCACCACAAGGTCAGGCACATAGACCGGAAATATCACCTAATACGAAAGATCGTAAAGAATGGTTATGTAGAGTTATGCAAGATTCACACGGATGCAAATGTTGCAGATCCGTTGACTAAACCGCTTCCACAACCCAAGCATGAGGGGCACGTTAGAGCTATGGGCATTTGATGTCTATTTGATTGACTCTAGTGCAAGTGGGAGACTGTTGGAGATATGCCCTAGAGGCAATCATGTATGATGATATTTCCGATGTGTTTATGAATAAAGATAGTCCTTGGATATTATCAATGATGTGTATCAGCAAGTACGTGACTTGTTTGTGGGACTATGCATTGTATGATGACTGTCCTAAAAGGTCCCTAGTCGAAAGGGCTGTGTGGACGCGCAGCCGACTAGACTAGCATATGACACGGTCGATGGCTTGGTCTCACTAGCCATGGAGCATTGGATGCTAACCGGATAATATGGACTTGGAAAGGTCTGTTCGAATTCGACGTAGTCGGATCCGAGTCGAGATAAGGTCCGAGTCGGACAGACCCAACTATGAGACGCAACGATATGTCATCTGTGAGCCTCTAGTACAACATACATTCTATGTCCTAAGACCTGAGCTGACGCATGCACTCGGGATGGTGACAGACTTGCTTTGGGCCGACCAAACGCTACTCCGTGACTGGGTAGTTACAAAGGTAGGTTTCGGGTTTGTCCAGTCCCATGCTGCGAGACATGGTCGAGCAAGATGGGATTTGCCCCTCCGATCAGGAGAGATATACTCTGGGCCCCTCGTGTGATCCGACCAGGATAAGCATGGCCATGCGACAGGGATTATGAGATAATCCTGTTTGTGGTCCGCATCACTGGAACGAGAAAAGAGGTCGGGCTAGCATAAGGATGACAGTCTCGCCTTGAGCCTGACAACATATATCGTGAGGCAAAGGGAATAGAAGTGTGACATGTTGTACAGTTCGCCTAACCAGCTTCATAGTCTACTTGGTGGTCGGCACACCTTGCTAGAGGCCGCTACCAACCGTGCAGGTCGGAGGTGATCCGAACTGCGACCAAGCCGACTTGAATCTAAGGGGTTCCCTGCTTAAGGGAAGGAACCTACGAGGTCGGATACGAGGACACTGGTCGGATGTGATCCGATCTGTATTCGGATTGTGGCCGAGTAGACTTGTGGGCTTTAGGGTCCGTGCGAGGCCCAAGTGTTGAGCCTGCGACGGACGCCTATATAAAGTGGAGGTGCGGCACACTCATGCGGTTGATCGCTTCGACGCTGCGACTAGGGTTTGCATGTGTTGCGAATAGCCACCTCCACTCGCCGCCGACTGTGTGATCGGAACTAGCAGTCCGCCGCACGGTGTTCCTCCTGCACGCGCGGATACCGTTAGAGGCGGTGCACTTGCGCCGCTCCGGCAATCTTGTATGTGGGATCGGACGACCGGCTGTTCAAGGGAGATCGGACGAGGAGGAGACGATCCATGTAGACGCGCTGCCCCAACTCTTCTTCCGCTGCACGGCACTGCGCGTCTAGTGGTAATGATCTATGATCCATCTCCCGTAGCATGTTCTTGGTTGTTCTACGTGTAAGAATTTTTTAATTTGCAGTCGACGCACCCTACGGTAGAACCCAACAGGGGCGTCCTTTCTGATGTTGCTGTCCAAGAATATGCAGCAGCTTCTAGGTCTCCACTTTCCGCTCCATTTCAGACTCCCCATATTCCCGTTAACCTCCATACTCGTCCATCTTCCTCCGTGACATCCACATCAACATGCCTTCTACCATAAAATCTTAGAGCTACATTCACCCCCTCCTCTAGAACAGCGCCACGCCTCGGTTTCGCCCTACCGGGTTCCAAGCAGTCATATTAGCCAAGCCCAGCGACCACCGAAACCTCTCCAATTCCTTCTCCGTTAGTTTAGTCTCCACCAAGAACAGAACATCGGGCTCCTCCGCCCTCCCCAAGTCGAGGAGGCTACGAACTGCCTGGCCGTTCCCGAGCCCCCGACAGTTCCATCCGATAAGTTTCATGGCGCCCGGCGGGGCTGCTCCTGCAGCCCGGCCGATAAATCTTCATTTGCAGCTACAATTGTGGTGTCCGTCGCCAGAATGACATCCTAAACCATCTCATCGACCTTCCCCCTCTTGCCTAACTTCTCTACTTCCTCCTCCACCCTATCCCTCTTGCCTCCCAAGATCGAAGCCACCTCCTTCCCTTCTCCTCCCAGAGCCCTATCCCTGCCCTTCTTCTTGTATCTCCTCCCACCCGACGCTTTGTCTCTCTCCCCTAATTCGTTCGTCGCGCCAAGCCTCTTGTTCTTGATCACAGACCCCGGCAACCCCTTGTGCTGGTTAGGAGCCTCGGCCGTAGCCACCTCTTTCTATTCAGAAGAACCATCCTGCAGCACAAGTGGCCCCTATCCAAGCTCCAACTTCCTAGCATTACCTTTGCCACTCATCACGTGAGCTTTCTTGATAGGGCTTGTAACTTCCTCCTCCCTCCCTCCCTGTCCTCCCATCCCCTCCTCCACTGGATCGAGAATCACTTTTCCTCCAGGACAAACTATCACTCCCACCACTAGACCATCCGCTCGACCGGCTAAAGCCGTAATTACGGGGCCCGCTAGAGCTTCTTCCTCCACTCCTCCATGGCCGATCCTCCGTCCACCCTTTGCGATGGCCTACATCAGCCCGAAGCCACCATCTAAATTGTGATTGTTCTCCCTTTTTCGGCTTAATAGTGCAGTCCTTCTCTCCATGACCAATAATCCCACAAGTATAGCAGAAATCCGGCAGGTATTCATATTCAAGACGACACCAGTCTTTGTCCTCCTCTTCCTCTCCACTCTCCATGGCTACCTTCCCGTTATAAGCATCCCCTTCCCTATCATCCTCCTCGTCCAGGGTGAAACCCCTCATTAATGGTTTGTCAATTTGCATCCTAATTTTGATCCGCAAGAACCTGCCAAACGCTTTCCCATCTGCCCTAGTGTCCGCCTCCACGTACTCACCAATAATGTTTCTAATGTCCTCGGCGGACTCCTCGTTCATCATACTGAGAGGTAGGTTATAAACCCTAACCCAAATTGGGATGTTGTTGTGGGCATAGTCCTCTGGCCTTTTACTCGGCACATAATCCTCTACCACCACAAGTTCTTTGTCAAACATCCATGGCCCATCCTTAATCGCCTTGCGCTTACCTGACTCCTGATGGAACGTGAAGAGGAACTGATTGACACCTATGTCCTTGCAGTCGATCCCCTTGATCGGACACCAGACCTTGCCAAGGGAGAGGCAGATCGCGTCCCGGTGAGCCAATCTCTCAGACATGACCTTGCCAACCGCCTGCATCGCCGACTCCTTCCCTTTCTCCTTAGATGAGATCCTAACCTTCACTCCCTTCTTCTCCTCCTCCGACAACTTCAGCCCCTTCAGCATCCCGGCCACACCATCCAGCGCCATGATTCCTCCACCCCGCACACACCCCCCGCCCCCTCCTAGGTTTAGGTGTTTTACGACCACGCGCCCTAGGGAAGCGCGCAGAAGGACTATGGTGGATGGGACGTGGATGTGGATGGAGGAACACGACCACGATGGAGTCAGAGAGGACTAGACGGCGGCGGATCGCGAAGAACCCTAGGCAGAGAAGACCCGATCGCAATCGCCCTAACAATCGCCTCCGGAATTCCTGGACAAAACGCCAACCGTCACTCTACGGGACGGACTCCTTGCAGAGGAAACGAGCGAGGGTATCCACGCCACCTTGGTAAGCCTGCTGAATGGTTCAACGACATGTCTTAACAATGAGTGAGTGAATCCATGCCGTTGAATTCGGAAAATGAATCTGACCATCCATGGTACCAAACCCGGCCAGGGGCAACGTGGACCTCTTGTCGCAACACGATTATTCTCTCCACTCCTGCAGAGAAGACGGGTTCTGTTTGCATGTAATGCGTGCGACGTCTGATGCATGACAGCGACGACTGGTCGCCTATGCATCGCTGCGCTTAGTTACCTCGGGAGGGGAAGAAAAATCAAAAGAATCATCTTCAGCCACGTCCGATCGTACGTCCGTCGGTCGGCGTGGTTGGTAAGACGGGCGGTGCGGATTTGCAGCGGGCACGGAATGGATCACAAATGTATGACAGATATAGACATTATAAGGAGCACGACACGATACACCATAACGGCAAGGTAGTTAAGCTAGGAAGAGTCAGGAGAAGAGGCATCATGGACCAACTCGGAGTGGTCTCGGACAGTGTAGCGCCATGGCTTCTGGCCTCGCTCCTCGCCGCCGTCGCCTTCTTCCTCCTCACGCTCGTCAGACATGGCGGCAAGCAGGGCCGCCTTCCCCCGAGCCCCATGGCACTTCCGTTCATCGGCCACCTCCACCTCATCCGCCCGCCTCCCCACCGCGCGTTCGACCGCATCATCAACCGCTACGGCCCGCTCGTGTACCTCCGCCTCGGCCCCTCCACCCACTGCGTCGTCATCGGCTCGGCCGACGTCGCCCGCGAGGTCCTCAAGTTCGAGGGGAGCATCCCGGAGCGCCCGCTCACGGCGGTCACGCGGCACCTCGCCTACGACTCGGCCGGCTTCGCCTTCGCGCCCTACGGCCCGCACTGGCGCTTCATGAAGCGCCTCTGCATGTCGGAGCTGCTCGGCCCGCGCACCATCGAGCAGCTGCGCCCGGTCCGCGCTGCCGAGCTCGCGGGCGTCATGAGCGCCGCGGCAGAGGCGGCCGCCAAGGGCAAGACCCTGGACATGAGCAGGCAGCTCATTCGCATGTCCAACAACGCCATCATGAGGATGGTGGCGAGCGCGCTGCCGGGCGACATGGCCGACACGGCTCGGGACTGCGCGAAGAAGGTGGCGGAGCTGGTGGGCGCCTTCAACTTGGAGGACTACGTGGCGCTGTGCCGCGGCTGGGACCTGCAGGGGCTGGACCGGAAGACGCGCGACGTGCGCGACAGGTTCGACGCGCTGCTCGAATCCATGATCGGGACCAAGGAGAAGGAGCGGCGTGAGGAAGCAGACGAGACCGAGACCAAGACCAAGGACTTGCTTGACATTCTCATGGACGCGGCGGCGGACCCGGCCGCCGAGGTCAAGCTCACCCGGGACAACATCAAGGCGTTCATCATCGTGAGTGCTCCACTCTGTTCTCATGGATTAAATTGAGTTGAGCGCAGTCTCGGATAATGGTTGCTAACAACCTACTCCTATGAAACAGGACATCTTCACTGCCGGGTCGGACACGACAGCCACCACCGTGGAGTGGATGCTGGCAGATCTGCTCAACCACCCGGACTGCCTGCAGAAGCTGCGGGCGGAGCTGGATGCCGTGGTGGGCAGGTCCCGGGTGGTGGGCGAGCCGGACGTGGCCCAGATGCCGTACCTGCAGGCGGTGCTCAAGGAGACCCTGCGGCTGCGGCCGCCGGCGGTGTTCGCACAGCGGGAGGCGATCGAGCCCATACACGTCCGTGGGTACACCATCCCTGTCAAGACGTCGGTCTTCTTCAACATCTTCTCCATCGGGCGCGACGCGGCGTACTGGGAGGAGCCGCTCGAGTTCCGGCCGGAGCGGTTCATGCCCGGCGGCGCCGGCGAGGCCGTGGACCCCAAGGGGCAGCACATGCAGCTCATGCCGTTCGGGAGCGGGCGGCGCGCGTGCCCCGGCATGGGGCTGGCCATGCAGGCCGTGCCGGCGTTCCTGGCCGCGCTGGTGCAGTGTTTCGACTGGGAGGTGCCAAATCCGCCGCTGGACATGGAGGAGGAAGCGGGGCTGGTCACCGCGAGGAAACAGCCGCTCGTCCTCCTGCCCACGCAGCGCCTCCATCCACTGCCCCTTCCTTAAATGCTTCCATTGATCCCGGGTCCGAGACCCCGATTGTATCACACTCATTTTACAGAGGCTTCCTTTTTTTTTTTTGAACCTGCAACGAACCACGAGAGTATCTCCGGTCCTAAACTTAATAATGGTGGTTGCGTTTTTCTAAATTTATTTTAGTCTCTTCGATGATGTGTGTTCAGTGCGAGGATTGCAAAGATGTATCAGCTGAGTTTCTTGAAGATGGTCATAGTGTAGGATGTGTGTGCATGAGTTCACGGAGGTAAGTGTATGTGCGTATGTATGAGTGTCTGTGTACATAGCGTGTTCAAATGAATAAATGTTTCTTTTTTAGCGTCATAGCTTGGTATCATCTCATTAAGTATCATATACTTAATCATCTCTTTTCATATTTAATTGTGTGTCACATCAGCAAAAATACCTCAGTATTCCTTTTTCGCATAGAAATATGTATCTCATTTATATCATATATATCATAATACAAGCCACATAGACACCGACATGACAAAACTAAAAGGACAACAAAACGATAGTCTTTGTAACACCAGCTAAAAAGAAAAATTACAATTAAGACCGAAGAATCCCCTGAGCTTGACACCAACGTCACTCACCTGCATCTCGCACCACCACGAGAGCCACCAAAGAAATAAAATGACGGATCACCTCCTCACCCGAGCTCGACGCGGCTCCATCATTGATATGCAGTTTTGTGGACCCCCAAGATGGCTCACCACAGGCGAAGTCATTGCCATTGAACGAATCAGACCGGGGCAACACCCCGAACACGCAATCAGACTCCATATTTGTCACCCCCACACGACTAAGATGCCGGAGGAGGAAACCATACCTGCCAGTCACAAACCACGAATCCAACACGCGATCCACCATCTTTTAGATGTCGCCGATGTAGACCAAAATCTGCGTCTTCTCCTGGACTACCTCCTAAGCTCCCGGCCAACGCTGGAGCAAACGTCGTCGCCGCCATGCCATCCTTGAGATGATCGCCTCGTTGGGAAAGGATTTGTAGCTTCTTTATTCGGTGCCGCCATCGCCTCCGCCAAAGCTAACAACTAGGGCATAAAACATGAAGCTACAAGATCAACAAGCGTGGATCTGGCGACCATCCTCACCACTGACGCTTGAGTCCGTCCGTGAAGGGGAGCCTCGGGAGGACGGCGGTGGAAGGAAACTCTCCTAGCAGGTGCCGACATCGCCTTTTCTCTCTTTGTGGGGAAGAAAGAAAAGCGAGATGTTTCAATGTTATTGCTACCTATACTACACTACACCCATCCTGACTAGCCTCAGCCTAGGATTGTGAAACTCTGAAGGGACTGAAATGGAGAATTGACAAGTTAACAAAAGAATTAGACAAACTGAGGTGTGGCCCTTTGAATGTGGAATCCTGCTCTCGGCAAAAGGAACTTATTGTGCTCATTGATAATCTTTTGGATCAAGAAGACATTTTATGGTTACAAAGAGGTCGAGCAAATTGGTTGATGCACGGGGACCATAATACCTCTTTTCTCAATAATGTGGCCATGACCAGGAAAAAAGAAATCACATTAAGAAACTTCTTGATGATTCTAGGGTTCGTCGGCAAGGTACGGAATTAAAGCTTTCCACCTCAGAAATTTTGCAACCTAACCAGGAGATTTTGTCCTTTGTTCGGAGAAGAGTGTCTACTGAGATGAAAAACACCCTCCTTACTCCTTATAATGTTGAAGATGTCTATAAGGCTTTGTTCGATATTGGTGATTTAAAAGTCCCAATACCAAATGGGCTTAACGCTATTTTCATAAAAAAAATTGGCCCATGTTAGGGGACGATCTTATTGAGGAGGTTTTGCAAGTGGTTAATACTTGTACTATTCCATCTAGTTGGAATGACATGGCGATTGTGACACCCCTAAGGTTAATTCTCTGGAAAAGGTAACCCAATTTAGGCCGATCAGCTTGTGTAGTGCGGTGTATAAAATAATTGCAAAATAGTGGCTTCTGATTTGAAGGTTTTCCTACCTCATATTATTAGTCTGACTCAAAGTGCTTTCGCGACTGAAATATTGATTCCTGATAGGGTTTTAGTGGCTTACGAGTGCTTCAATACAATTAAGAATAGAGAGAAGGCAAAGAGGCCCTGTGTGCTATAAAACTTGATATGCACAAAGCTTATGACTGGGTTGAATGGCCTTTCCTGAAGGAGATTATGCTGAAACTAGGCTTCCATGAGAACTGGGTAAATTTTATTATGGAATGTGTTTCCACTGTTAAATACCGAATTTGTTTTAGTGTGGAGGAAAGTGAATGTTTTCACCCTACAAGGGGTTTAAGGCATGGAGATCCTCTGTCTCCTTATTTTCTTGTTATGTACAGAGGGTCTGACTACTCTATTGACACATGCGAAGGAAAATGGAAATTTCAGGAGTGCAAGTTTGCAGAGATGCCCCACCTTTTACCAATCTTCTCTTTGCTGATGACGCATGATACTTATCAAAGCTAATTTGCACAATGTAGAGGTGTTGAAATAAGTTCCCGATTCACATTGCATTGCCTCGGGGCAGATGGTTGATGCGTCTCAAACATATATTTAATTTGTGATTGTTTCATGCTATTATAATATCACTTTTGGATACTTATCATAGCAATTTTACTATTTTTCTTGAGTAACCTATTAATTTAGTGCATAGAGCCAGTTGTTGTTTTCTGCATGGTTGGAACTTTTTGAAAATCGGTGTCTATAGAGGTAAAAAAACCTAGGGGTTTAATATAATATTTTTTCCAAGACATGAGGAGTCTAGAAAGTGCCAGAAGTTGCGGGGCACCCATGGGCCCCATGCGGCCAGGGTGTGTAACGACCAGACCTCAGACGGTCAAGTCTCTGTGCATCAGTGTCATCCCTGGATCGGTAATGCTGACACGCACAGTACTCGAGGAATTATAACAGAGTTTCAATCACACACTTATTACATTGAGTCCTCATAAAGAGTATGATTACAAAAATATCATGGCTGAAGGCCATCTAAACTAGATAACTGCGGAAGCTTCGAAGGTAAATGAGTCCATCAACTCCAATGGCATAGCTGAGTGCAAAACAACGACCTATCGCACCTTATTCGTCGTCTGAGTAGTCTGCAACATAAGACGTTGCAGCCCGAAACGGGTCAACACATGGAATATGCTGGCATAGTTACACTGTAAAGCAATGAAATGCAAGAGCTATATCTACATGCAATATTTGGCTGGTGGAGGCTGTAAGTTTCATTATTTTGCATAAAGCTAGTTTTTCCCTACAACAAAGGATTAAATTTATTTAACTACTCCCATGTTGCCCATTATTTGAGAAGGTAACCCCTACTCAAATCCCAATGAAAAGTATCATCGTTAATCCAACTCAATTTAATTAAAGGAGCGTGATGAGATCACATCAATAGATTCAAGTACTAGATACTTAAGATGTCCATAACCGGGGACACAGCTAACCATGATTAGTTTATACACTCTGCAGAGGTTTGCGCACTTTTCCCCACAAGACTCGACCGCATCCATGATCGGATGATCGAGACATAGCCTTTCTGAAGCATTAACTCTCTACTCCGGGTAGACAGTACCATCCTACTTTCCCCTACATCTGCTAGTCTATCTCTTCAAGAGCTCACGCAACTTAGTCAACTATGCCAGAGCCCATAATGGCTTGTGGCTGCACATGGGAGTTTCTAGCATGAATAATCTTATGATCCCTTTGAGCCTAGGTGGCATTCCATAGGATAATCACACGGGTACTCCGGGATTTCCAAAAACAGGCAACACTGGTTCCCCAGGTGCCTCAACCAATCCACCCAGATGTATATTAAAGTTGCCACCTTAATGTTATCCATGATTAAATAACTCTCAAACTTCCATGTGTGAATCACCATCCAATCCCCGTCTACGAGCATGGCTAAGCAATAATAAGCATAACGTATATTTTCGGGGTGATCAACAGGTATTAGGTTCCTACCTCAAGCACTACAACCAAAACCACATGTTCCCAATCCCACTCATGCAAATATTTGAGGAACAATACTAATGCATAGTAAAAACTAGGTATAAAAGAATATGATCAAAGTGTAACTTGCCTTGCTGACGATCTGCAAACTCTAGAGATTCGTAGTAACAAGCTTCACACTCCAGGAAATCTAGCGTGGACAAACAATAGCATACATAAGCAATCACTCAATCGAAACACGAGAAAAACCGAGAAAAGATCCAAACCGAACACGAAACAAGCAAACTGCTTAAACTAATAAGAGTCAAAACCTAATAGCAATATTAACATGTGAATTATATCTTAACAGTAGGTACAAGGGATTAGCTATGATTTGCAAAAAAATTCAACTCAAACGGAGCAACGAAACTCAAAATACGAATAAAACAAGATCGTTTACTAATCTGGACTAAACTCAATTTTTTTACAGTACCAAAATCATGTTCAAGTTGGTTAACTAGAAAGACCAGAACAAAACGAAGATTTTGCCGCTGGTTTCATCTAATTTGGATAAACGAGTAAAAAGTTATGCTAGTTTAAAGATCAGGGGTTAAATCACGATAAAAATAATCATGGATAAGTCCTTGGCCGAAAATAAACTAAAAGGAAAAAGACTATCGAACGAACGTTCGCTGTCTGAACTAATTCGACGAAAAATGTTCATTAAAACGAACGAAAGGACGAACGTCCGCTAATTAAAATAAACCGAACCAAAAACCGATCTAATCAACAAAACCGCAAAAACCTAAAAAACCGGGCGATCCGGTTCGTACCGGTTCGAGAAAACCGGCGGCGGTGGCGGGGTCAACGGCGGCGTCGGCGAACGGCGAGGTGGGCGGCGGCGGCGGCGCAAGCGGGCGGCGGCGGCGTGGCAGCAGCGGCGGTGGCTGCGGCGGCGGGGTGGCGAGGAGGCGGCGGGGTCGGCGCCTTATAAATGCCCGAGGGGGGGTTGCCTTGCGGGAGGGGGCGGCCATGGGGAGTCTGAGTTGGACTCCTCTGCGTCCGTGCGCCGGCGCGGGAGGGAGGCGGCGCGGCTGGCGGGCCGGCCTGCTCGGCTGTGCATCGGCCCAGTCGGGCGGGAAAAGATTTTTTTAAAAATAATTTCGCCCAAAGAAAAAAATTCCTAATAAAATAAAGTTCTCTAAAAATGTCAAAAACAATTTTCACCATCTAAATAAAAAATTTAGAACAAAGTGAACATTTTTCTGGCCTAAGAATGCAATTTTCAAAAATGCATATTTTTCTAATTCAAATAAAATAACAAATAAAATCATAATTTGATTTTAAAATTCTTTCTCCAATATTTCTATTAATTTGAAGAAGTCATATTATCTTCTCTCATTTATTTTTAATATTGGAAATTATTGGAGAGAAAAATAATAAAATCAAATTGATCCTTTCTTCAAATTTGAATTGAATGCAAATATGAATTTTTGTGAAACCTCCAACTCTCTCCTTGGGTCCTTGAGTTGCTTAAGATTTCTAGGATCACACCCAAATGCAAGAATATAATATGATATGCATATGATGATCTATGTATAACATCCAAATTGATAATTGGAATGTTACAAACCTACCCCCCTTAAGATGAATCTCGCCCTCGAGATTCGGGTTGGTGAGCAAAAAGGTTTGGGTGGTCTCTACGGAGGTCTTCTTTTCGCTCCCAGGTGGCTTCCTCCTCGGTATGGTGGCTCCATTGAACTTTGCAAAACTTTATAACCTTGCTGCGAGTAACTCGGCTGGAAAACTCGAGAATCTTGACTGGCTTCTCTTCATAGGTCAAATCACTGTCTAACTGAATCGCTTCCAGTGGCACTCTATCTCTCAAAGGAATATCGGCCATCTCTGCATGGCACTTCTTCAACTGGGAAATGTGAAACACATCATGAACTCCTGACAATCCTTCTGGCAATTCCAGCTTATAGGAAACTTCTCCCATGCGTTCCGAAACTCTGTATGGTCCCACAAAACGTGGTGCTAGCTTTCTCTGAACTCCAAAACACTTAACTCCTCGAAGCGGGGACACACGAAGATATGCTCTGTCTCCGACTTCATAAACTATCTCCTTGCGTTTAGTATCCGCATAACTCTTCTGCCTGGACTGGGCTACCTTGAGTCTGTCTCGAATCAACTTAACCTTCTCTTCAGAGTCTTTGATTAAATCCGGTCCGAACAACTGTCGGTCTCCAACTTCATCCCATGATAACGGTGTCCTGCACCTCCTTCCGTACAAAGCTTCGAAAGGGGCCATCTTCAAACTGGCTTGATAACTGTTGTTATAAGAGAACTCTACTTACGGCAAATTGTCGTCCCAACTAGATCCATAATCTAGCGCACAAGCTCTCAACATGTCTTCCAGAATCTGATTGACTCTCTCGGTCTATCCATCTGTCTGTGGATGAAAGGTTGTACTAAGCTCTAGCATGGTACCCAAAGTTTCATGCAACTAATTCCAAAACTTTGAAGTGAACTGGGTTCCTCTATCTAATACAATGGTCCTCGGAACTCCGTCCAGACATACGATCCTGGTCATGTATATCTTTGCCAACTTAGCACTCGTATAGGTGGTCTTCACTAGGATGAAATGAGCAACTTTCATCAAACGATCGACTACAACCCAGATTGAGTCATAGCCTAAACGAGTCCTGGGCAATCCTGTGATAAAATCCATGCCAAGCTTATCCCACTTCCATTCGGGTAGGCAATGGCTGTAGCAATCCGGCTAGCTTCTAATGCTCTTCCTTAACTCTCCGACAAACATCACATACTGCTACATACTCAGCAATATCCTTCTTCATTCCTGTCCACCAGAAACTTTCCTTCAAATCCAGATACATCTTAGTGTTTCTTGGGTGAATTGAGTACGGCGAATCATGGTCCTCCCATAGAATCAACTTCCTGATCTCGGGGTCATTAGGCACATAAACGCGATCCTCAAACCATAAAGTGTCATGCTCATCCTCACGAAATCCTTTAGCCTTTCCTTTGATCATCCTTTTCTTTATCTCTGCAATCTCCTTGTCAGTCTTCTGGGCTTCTCTGATCTTACCCATCAAAGTGGACTGAATTTCCAATGCTGTAACATAACCTCTCGGAACTATCTCCAAACATAACTCTCGAAGATCGTCTGCTAACTCCTTAGGTAATCCTCCGGTCATGAGTGTGTTAACATAACTCTTGCGGCTCAACGCATCTGCTATGACATTGGCCTTGCCGGAATGATAGTGCAATTTCATATCATAATTCTTGATGAGCTCCAACCATCTCCTTTGCCTGAGGTTCAACTCCTTCTGCGTGAAGATATATTTCAAACTCTTATGATCCGTGTATACCACACAATGGTTTTCGATGAGAAAATGTCTCCATGTCTTCAGCGCATGCACTATGGCTGCTAACTCCAAATCATGCGTAGCATAATTCAGCTCATGAGGTTTAAGCTGTCGTGAGGCATAGGAAACAACTCTCCCTTCCTGCATAAGCACAACTCCAAGTCCTCGACATGAAGCGTCGCAATACACTTGATAATCTTTGCGTTGGTCTAGGAGAATCAGCACTGGGGCTGTAACCAAACGTTTCTTCAATTCCTGGAAACTAGCTTCACATTCCTCAGTCCATTTAAATTTGGTGTACTTCTTTAATAACTCCGTCATGGGCTTTGCAATCCTGGAGAAATTCTCAATGAACCTCCAATAATAACCTGCGAGTCCAAGAAAACTTCTGATCTCTCCAACTGATGTGGGTGCCACCCATTTAGTCAGAGAAGCAACCTTGGTAGTGTCTACTGCTATTCCTTCTCCGGATATAACATGTCCGAGAAATCCAACTTCCTTTAACCAAAACTCACATTTGCTGAACTTGGCATACAACTGATGTTCTCTGAGCTTCTCAAGAACCAAACACAAGCGCTCCTTATGCTCTTCTTCGTTCTTCGAGTAGACCAATATATCATCAACGAACACCATGATGAACTTATCCAAAAACTCCATAAACACTTCGTTCATCATGTTCATGAAATAGGCAAGCGCGTTAGTCAGACCAAATGACATAACGGTATACTCATATAGCTCGTACGTTGTGGTAAAAGCTGTCTTTGGTATATCCCGCTCTCGGATCTTCAACTGGTGATAACCTGATCGGAGATCAGTCGTAGAGACTTTAGCTCCTTGCAACTGGTCAAACAAATCATTGATCATCGGCAGAGGATATTTGTTCTTGATCGTCACCTCATTCAACACACGATAATCAACAATCATCCTTAAAGATCCATCCTTCTTCTCCACTAGAAGCACTGGGGCTCCCCAAGGTGATGAACTTGGTCGAATGTAACCTTTCTCCAGTAACTCCTTAATCTGCTTCTTAATTTCCTCCAAATCTTGTGCGAGCATCCGATACGGTCTCTTGGATATTGGCCCGGTGCCTGGCAATAGCTCAATCAAAAATCAATGTCTCGATCCGGTGGCATGCCTGGTAACTCCTCTGGAAATACGTCGGGGTAATCCTTCACCACTGGTACTTCCTCATGTACAACTCCTGATAAGGAATTCACTTGAGTCCTCTTCGGCACATGCCGGGATACATACTTGATCCTATTTCCTTCTGGGGCGGTGAGGAATATCGACTTACTAGCACAATCAATGTTTCCTCCATACTTCGATAACCAATCCATGCCTAGTATTATATCCAATCCTTGTGACTCCAAAATTATTAGACCAGAGGGAAACACATGGCTACCAATGGTTAAGGGTAACCGATCACACCATCGGCTGGCCATATACTCTGCTCCTGGCGAGCTTACTAACATTGGTGACCTAAGGGCTAGGGTTGGCAACTTAAACTTGTCCACAACTCCCCTTGTGTATGAATGCGATGCACCAGTATAAAAAAGAACAAGTGCGGTAAATGCGTTAATCAAAAAATTACCGACAACTGCATCGGGTTGATCCTCAATCTCCTCCACGTTGATGTGATTCACCTGACCTTTGGTGACCTCCATTTCCGTTTCCATTCTTCGCTTCAGGACATTCATTGGCATAATGTCCAGTCTTCTGGCACTTGAAATAGGTAACGTGGCTCAAATCCCTCTTGGTTGGTGTTGGAGGATTGGAACGGTTCTGGCTGTTGCTTCCTCCATTCCCATTTCCATTCTTGGAGCCACTGTGGTTGTGTGAACTTGTTTTGTTGTGTGTGTGTCCTCCATGGTTGTGGGTTTGTCCTCCTAAGTATGGGGAATAGCGGGGCTTCTGCTGAGCTCCTGAAATGTACCTCCCCTGTCCATACTTCCTCCTGCGATTATCAATCTGTTGCTACTTGCCTTCAATCATAAGAGCCCTATCTACCAACTCCTGGTAGTTGTTGGATGTTGCCACCATTAACTTCATGCTCAGCTCATCATTCAATCCTTCCAGAAACTTCTCCTGCTTAGCAGCATCTGTAGCTACGTCATCAGGGGCATAGCGTTCTAACTTGCTCAACTCATCCACATACTGGCCCACTGTATGCCCTCCTTGGCGCAAGTTGCAAAACTCACGCTTCTTCATGCTCATAGCTCCTCCTGAAAGATGGGCAGTGCGAAAAGCCTGCTGAAACTGATCCCATGTAACAGTGTCAATGGGGTAAGTGGCGGTGAAATTCTCCCATCATGATGCTGCGGGTCCATCAAGCTGATGTGTGGCAAAACACACTCTCTCCGCATCTATGCATCTTGCAGTGGTCAGCTCTCTTCCAATCTTGCGGAGCCAATCATCTGCAACAATCGGCTCGGTGCCACTAGAGAACACCGGCGGATTCAACCTTAGAAAGCGGGCTAGGTGATCAACAGGGGGTGGTGGTGGTGGGTTGTTGTTGTTGCCTTGGTTCTGATTCTGAACTAATATCTGCATCAAGGCATTCTGCTGCTGGATCAACTGAGTGAGCTCCAGTGGGAAGGCAAATCCATTGTCACGTCTCGGAGGCATCTGATGGGTTTAGAAGGGGTGAGAAAACAGAATAGAATTGGGGTCTAGGAGAGATTCACTACCCATAATGCTCATGAGATAAACACAATCAATTTCACTTCAATCAATAGCACACAAGATCACACAAGCGGTCTAACCTATGATTACAAACTCGATCGTTGCTAACTACTTGGAGGGGAATACTACTAATTACAATGGTGGTCGTCTAGACATTTTCATTAGAGGAAGACTCCATTATATATGCTCCAGCTTCATTAATGTAGTCATCATCACTATCAGGGTTGGAGCCGGTGTCGTCGATGATGATGTAGTCTCCTGGGTGGTTGTTCTCCTTCTTTGGCGCAGGGTCTCCCATGAATACTCCTAGCTTCTTCTTCAGGTCTTCATTCTTATCAAGTAGTACGACAATCTCTTCCTCGTATCCATCGCGTGTACACTTGATTTCCTCCTCTAGCTCATTGTTTCTCCTCACCAGTTTCTTGATCTTCTTAATGTGGATAATTTGTTGATTCTCCTATCGACGAATATGATCTCTCATCTCTTGAAATTAAGCTGCAATTGATCCATCCCTCCTGGTGCGAATCATCTCCCATTTGTCATCTCGGCGGCCACATATCTGGTATATGGTATTCTCGATCTCCTTGTGATACACCGCACATATGCGTCCAAAGGTGATATGTGCGGCCATGCTCTTTCCTATACTCCAGCTTGGTGCATCCAGGTAGAAATCAATAGGCTCTATTGTTGGCACAAAGGTCCTCCTAGGTACCCAGACTTTGATCTTCCAATGCTCCTCTTCCGGTACTGATGTAGAGAAAGTCCCCGTGAAGCTTGCTAGTCCGATGTTCAAATACTTAGTGACTTCCTTCAAGTGCTTTCCGAAAGGGGTATCGTCATCCGGTTGAGTGAACTTGTTCCTGGGATCCGCCATCTATAGAGTAGAAAGAGAGGAGAATTAGAAATGAGTAGAGAAGAGAAATCCAATGGCTCATTCTAGTGGTCGCGTCCTACAGTCAGCGTGTGCTCTGATACCATCTTGTAGCGACCAGACCTCAAACGGTCAAGTCTCTATGCATCAGTGTCATCCCTATATCAGTAACGTTGACACACACAGTACTCGAGGAGTTATAACAGAGTTTCAATCACACACTTATTACATCGAGTCCGCATAAAGAGTATGATTACAAAAATATCATGGCTAAAGGCCATCTAAACTAGATAACTGCGGAAGCTTCGAAGGTAAATGAGTCCATCAACTCCAACAGCATAGCTGAGTCCAAAACAATGACCTATCGCACCTTATTCGTCGTCTGAGTAGTCTGCAACATAAGACGTTGCAGCCCGAAATGGGTCAGCACATGGAATATGTTGGCATAGTTACACTGTAAAGCAATGAAATGCAAGAGCTATATCTACATGCAATATTTGGCTGGTGGAGGCTGTAAGTTTCATGATTTTGCATAAAGCTAGTTTTCCCTACAACAAAGGATTAAATTTACTTAACTACTCCCATGTTGCCCATTATTTGAGAAGGTAACCCCAACTCAAATCCCAATTAAAAGTATCATCATTAACCCAACTCAATTTAATTAAAGTAACGCGATGAGATCACATCAATGGATTCAAGTATTAGATACTTAAGATGTCCATAATCGGGGACACGGCTAACCATGGTTAGTTTATACACTCGGCAGAGGTTTGCGCACTTTTCCCCACAAGACTCGACCGCATCCATGATCGGACTCCTCGGCGTCCGTGAGGCGGCGCGGCTGGCGGGCTGGCTTGCTCGGTTGGGCTTCGGCCTAGTCGGGCGGGAAAAGATTTTTTTTAAATAATTTCGCCCGAAGAAAAAATTTCCTAATAAAATATAAAAATATTCTAAAAATGCCAAAAACAATTTTCACCGTCTAAATAAAATATTTAGAACAAAGTGAACATTTTTCTGGCCTAAGAATGCAATTTTCAGAAATGCATATTTTTTTAATTCAAATAAAATAACAAATAAAATGCAAAAAAATCATAATTTGATTTTAAAATTCTTTCTCCAATATTTCGATTAATTTGAATAAGTCATATTATCTTCTCTCATTCATTTTTAATATTGGAAATTATTAGAGAGAAAAATAATAAAATCAAATTGATCCTTTCTTCAAATTTGAATTAAATTCAAATATGAATTTTTGTGAAACCTCCAACTCTCTCCTTGGGTCCTTGAGTTGCTTAAGATTTCTATGATCACACCCAACTGCAAGAATAAAATATGATATGCATATGATGATCTATGTATAACATCCAACTTGAAAATTGGGATGTTACAGGGGGCCACCATGGGCCCCATCTGGCATGGCTGCGCATGCCCCTGGGCACCGCCTTACGCCAATTCTTTTACCTATAAATTGTTGGAGATATGCCCTAGAGGCAATCATGTATGATGATATTTCCTATGTGTTTATTGTCGGATTACGGGCTCCGCATACCCTTGAGAGGTACAAACTCTGGGGTGCGTGCAAAGATATCACTCTCCCTAGTCTGGCGGCTTGCTAATCCACAGCCTAACGTGTCGAGCTCAAAGAACAGTTTACCCAGGTTTGGGCCACCTTGCGGTGTAAAACCCTACTCCTGCTTTGTGATGAATTTGCCTCGAGGGGCTGAGGAAGAACTAGTACAGTGGAGAACAACCTCCGGAGGTGTGTTTTTGGGCTCAAGTGAGCTGGTGAGCTAGTGAGGGTGGAATGGATCCCACCCCCCTCTTGGTGGTGGCTAGATCCTATTTATAGTGGCCCTGATCCTCTTCCCGAATGGAGGCGTGAAGGGATCCCACAATGGCCAAATTTGAAGGGAGACAACAAGTACATCTTATCCTGACTAAAGTGGTCTTCGCTTGCAAAAGCCTCTAGTCGTGACGGTGCGGTGGGCTCGGCGATGACGTCCATCCTGTCGTCCTGGTGGTCTTGGTCTTGTTGCATGGGAATGGAAACCTTTGGCTGCTTCCTCGGGACTCCGCGCCTGCTACTTGCCTCCTTTGCACTGAAGAGAAAACTGGTACTCTGTGCCCGCTGGCGCCCGCTTGGCCTTGGTCATCATGGCTCACGTCATCCGAACCTCGCGAGGTGAGCCTTGCATAGACATCTCCGCTCCTCCGGAGCCAGCCTGAGGAGGCCGATCCCTTTGGAGGTCTTGATGTTGCTCGCCTCGTGAGGCTTGGCCCCTCGCAAGGGTCTTGGGTTGTCGATGTCGAAACTGGGCCATACCAGGCCACCGGTGGAGCCACGCCGTGGGTCGTGGGCAGGCAAGCATGGGTACCCCCGTATCCAGAACGCCGATAGTAGCTCCCGGCCCAAGGCGCGCTCGGACTTGACTTCTAGGCGCAGCCGAAGGGCAAGTGTGGCGCGTCGCAAGCCCTTAACCGCCTACAGCATTGGGCGACGCGTGGCGATTGATGGGACATATGCGTCTCCACTTCCCCATGCCACCTTGAAATCCGCCAGGTCTGGCGGCCGCCCGTTGCTAGTGCAGTCCACCCCCGCTGATTGTAGCGCTTGGCCTTGGCTCCTTCTCTCCCCTCACTTGAAATGCTTCTCTCGGATCCGGTGTCAGTATTTCCCCCCCTTTGCTTCCGCCATGGCCCCGCAGCAGAGGAAGAAGAAGGGGAAGTCCCCTGCTCCGGCCAAATCCCTGCCGGTCTTGGAACCTGCTCTTGAGGGGGTCGACGGTGATCAACCAAGAGGGGCTAGCCAAGGTTCGCCCAGCTCTTGCCGCCGATTCCAATGAGTGGAAGGCGACGATTGCCCGGCCTGCCTCTTGGTCCACGGGTGACATGAGCGCCACCGAGATCCCTATCCATCTTCACGCCCTCTTCGCGGGCCTGATTCCCTCTTTCTCCCCTTTCTTCAATGCCATAATCTCGCACTAGCAGATCCCTATGCCGCACATGGATCCCCGCTCCATCTCCTTGTCGTCTTTGCTTTCCTTTGTGAAGCCATGGTTGGCATCGCTCCTTCCGTAGCCCTGTTTCACCATTTCTTCTTGCTCGGGGTGCACGGCCTTCCAGGCTGTTGCGGTGACGGCCGGCTCGGGGATCGACTTTGAGCTCTCGCCAGATGCGGAGGGGTTCCGGAAGCAGTGGCTGTTTGTAGACGCCGGCATGCGCAGCCCCCTGCTGTTGACCCCTCGTGCGCCAGTAGTGCCCAGCTCCCGCTGGGGGCACGCGAAGCTTGTCAACCATCGTCCTGCCCACTTCTGAACTCGGTTGACGAAGCTAAAGAAGCTTGGGGTGACAGCGCCGATGGTGGTGTAGGAATTCATCCAGTGGCACATTGCCCCGCTCCAGCGCCATTCTATCCCAATGTGGGCCTTCATCGGTGTCAAGGACCCCATGAGGCTCCAAGTGCATGCGCTTCCTTCCAAGACGCTGCGCAAGGTGCTCGAGCTTCTGGCGGGCGACCCAGAGGCCGCTGCACTTCTAGGGGAGTGCTGCCTTCTGTACCAGTGCTCAAATAAGGTGGACTTCGTGAAGCAGATGCCCCTCTTTGACGAGTGGGGGTCGTGCCTGGCAGGCCTTGAAGGGCCTCGCGAGAATCCTCTCCTCGTGGCCCCCTTGCTTCTCGATCCCGTGGTGCGTGCCCCGAATGTGGAAGTAGGGGGCGCACGCCATGGGGTGCCACCGGGGCGACCTCCGGAGGTCAGGCGCCACCGGTTGCCCAAGAGGTCGATGCTCCCGAGGTTCTGGTGAGGGCCCCAAAAGGGGCCATCGGGGGGCTGGCGCAACCTGACGCCCTTGAGGCGACCGCCTCCGAGGCTCGGGCGAGCAGTCCTGAGGCGGTGGCTGAGGGGCAGGTGCCTCCTAGGGCTCCTGAAGCTGCCATCCAGGGAGCCCTGCCGAGCGCTCCAGGTGCTGGGGATCGCTCCTCGAAGCCCGGTCGGCTTCGCCTGAATCTTGAAGCACTCCGAAAGACGAAAGGGTCTCCGAGCTGCAATGGTGATGCCTACCGGCTGCTGAAGCAGAGGAAATACATAACCGTGGACGAGTAAGTACCTTATTCCCGTGATTTCTTTCGTGTCACATCTTTCCCTGGCTAAGGCTCCGCAGGGTGCCTTCGGCTGTGGCAAAGATACCTCAGGAGAGGCATCTCCCGAGGGCCCCAGGCCCGCTCCTGACTCCGAGCCCCTCGTGCCCGACTCCTGTGCGAGGCACGGGGACAATCCAAGCGGCTGAAGCACTACTGGGGGGCTGCATCCTAGAGCTTCCATCATTCTTGCTTCGCGGCCTGGCCTGGGGTGCGGCCGTGCGGGAGGCGCGCCAAGGGCTCCTCCGTCAGCCACCACAGATGGCCGGGAACCTTCGGCGTCAGCCTCTCCTTGAAGCGGTAGGACTGCGCCTCCAAGCCCCTCGCAGGAGGTAGATGAGACACTCCACACCTCTCCATTAGCCCTCGGCATGGAGGAAGGGCATGGTCACGCGCTGGAGATCATGCGTCGGCATAGTGCTGTCTGCCACGAGCTTCTTGGCCAGGCAATGTGCGCACTACTTTGGCTTGGAGGAGAGCTTGCTGACGTCGACGCCCGCCTAGAGACGGAGAATCTCCGCCTGGCGCGTGAATGACACCAGCTGAAGGTTGCCATCAACCTTGGGCGCCTTCAGCATGAGCGAGCAAGCGCCAGTGCCGAGGTATCCATTGCAATTTCCCGTGCAGCCTGTGCCCGGGCTCGGGAGGAGGCCAGGGCCGCCGACCGTCATTGTGAAGCAGCCGAGGAGCGCAAGCGGGAACTCCAAGCCTCAAATGCTGCCCTTGAGCTGCAGGTTGAAGCGCGCAGGGCTGCCCTAGCTACGTCACCAGGGGAGGTGCTTTTTGTCGAGGCGGAAATCCAGAAGCGTGAGGTGGAGCTGGCGCTGGACGCTATGGAGTGCAACCTGGACCTTGAACGATTGGAGGTGAGGGAGCGTCAAGAGGCCACTGTTGAGGATGCCGTTGCTGCTCGGGAGGCCAAGGTTCAGTAGGAGGTCAACCAGAAGGTGGCGGGGGTTCGCGTGGCTCTTGCAGATGAATATCGCCTGAAGTTGGAGCTCCTGGAGGCCGAGCTTGAGGGCAGGACCGCCACCCTGAAGACGAAGCTGGAGTCTGCGAAACAGCACGAGAGAGCCGCCAAGGAAGCCCTGAATTCCTCCAAGTCCGCCTTGGCCTCTGCTCGCGCCAATCTGTCTTCTCTTCAGCTGCAGATCGAGGGCGTCATGTCTCTTGCGAAGAAGACCGCACATGAAGCGAACTGTCACTAGATGATGCAGCGCGAGCATGCCTTGATGCTCCAGGACCTCATAGTCAGGGCCAACCAAGCCTTGGGTGCCATTTGTGAGGAGAGTGCCCCTCACTCCCGCGATGACGACTACACCAGCCACCTCTGCTTCTTCACCGACGTCGTGACCCGCCTGGAGGATCGGGCCATGAGGGCTCACGAGCTTGTTGAAGAGAGGAGACGAGGCCTTCTTGGTTGCACGTTCTCACGCGTCTTCAGCCACCTCCTCAACCGTGATCCTCATTTCGACATTAACGCTGTGACAGCCCCCATGCCCATGGTCATCCAGGACAACCTGACCGGTTGGGTGGATGATAATGTGGATGCCTTGGTGGCGGAGTTTGCTCCCGAGGATGACGCGTCTATGATTGCAGCTGAAGGAGATGGTGCAGGTGGCGAGGACGATGGGGATGATAGCACGGACGGAGATGATGAAGATGACACATCCGACTAGGCCCATGTTTCCTTTTTACTCTAACCTGTATGAAAAGAAACTCCAGACATAGCCTTGTGGGGTGTGAGAGCATTTTTAAAAGGGGGAGCCCCTTGCGATGTATGGAATGATGTAATGTTTCTGAAGTAAGACCCAGAGTGTGCCCCAACGAGCCTGTGGGTTCCGGAATGGGGTAATCATTGAGACGTATCTTTGGTTCTGCAGATCTCGTGCGGGTCCTGATGCCGTAGTAGCGCTCTTCCCTGAAGTGAGCCTCCTGCGGGCTCGTGAGGTTTTAGGCCTCCCTAGACCTGCCCCGGGGTGCCTCGCGAGGAGCCAGCTGTTGGGTCACAATAAGGTATGCGCGTAGTGGCCGTATTCTTGACCGCCGGGAGGGG